>NC_138154.1:969280-1001780 GCF_964199315.1 Orbicella franksi | reverse complement strand
TTGAAAACTAAAAAAAACCAATTATGTCATGTAAATGTAAGCGAGCGTTTTTCTTGAAGAAACAGCGTCGCTATGGCAATAGCACGTCTGTTGGCTTTCCCGGCTCACTTTTATAAACGCGTGTTGGGTGTTGCAGTTTTGACGTGATTGCACTTTTAGCTGCATTTTCATCACCAACTGGTAAAACATTACATGTGTACTACGTGACAGGTTAACACTCCGTTGTCACAGATCAATAAACGTTGTGGTTGTTGATGACAAAGCTATTGTTTTCAATGTCACTAATTTTGCTAGTGGTTTGTCCTTTACTGCATTTAAATTACTTGAATGCAAAACAATATTTTCCGGTTTGACGAATAAAGTTTAGTTAAACCATTGGCAATAAACACAGCTGTGTATAAATTGCTATGGGTCGCTTTTCCCAAACATTCTTGTTGCATGAAATCATAAAAAATGCGTAATATTGCATGCTTTTTTACCATGTGTATTGTGCAAAGTTCGGTACTACAAGCAAACTAATCCGCGACGACTTTATTTGCTGTTTCATAAATCAGAGCTCGATAATTGCTTCCCAGCTCGGGTATTGCTTTACAGATATTGAAGTGAGTGACCTTCAGTTTCTCGCTCATATTGCTCCAGGCATAAAGAAAATCGAAGGTTGCGTTAAAAATTAGGCGAGCTCAAATAAGTTGTTAGTACTACACTGCAGCTCAGTAAAGTTTGGTTAACTGAAATCGAGATTGCATCAGAATGAGAAAACACTAACTACATTGCACTCTGCTGTGGTAATTGCTGTTAGTAAACATCTTCGTAGGACTGCGATAAACTCACTTTTTCCTCAAGCAGCTGAAAACAGTCATTAATCAGAGTTTACAACTCGGTTAAGTGAATTTTGTTATTAAAAGCACAATACAATTTATTCTTTACTAATCTGCCTTTATATTTAACGGTTTACAGATTAGAAAATATCCTTACCTTGAAAATCCGCTTCTCACTGCAAACACCTCTATTCAAATTAAATACAACTTTATACAAGGAAAACACTGATGAAAAGCTAAATTCCTGTTATCCATTGGGGCAGTTGAGAGAAGATTCTGCGTGATCGCAAAGTCCCACTTCAATGAAAGAAGAGAGACGTTAAAGCTGATGTGACGTTTTTTAATGCTGACACCACTATACACACTTCACAAGGAGGTTTAAGAACTCTGATTCAAAAATATAAAGAAAAAATTGATAAATTTGAGCGTTATAACTTTGCACGCAGATACTTGAGCCAAAACTAGCTGGCTGTTTCAAGGGGAAAGAAACTGAAAACAGAAACAGGAAAATTACTTTGACAGTAAACCAGATTTTCAGTGGATGTAGAATCAATGCAAAAGTTTTTTTCTTCACATTGCATTGCGTTAATCCTGATGATGTTTAAATTCTCTTCAATGGTTGATTTTTTTTTCCTTGTTGCTTCGCAATGAACACGCAAACCTGAATAGAATTTACTGTTTTACAAGGTATGACGTATGTAGTTTGTAAAGATAAACGTTTAGTGGCATTAAGCTTCTCTTAAATGCAAATATTACAAAGATAAATACCATCGATTCGCTGTGAGAGTGATATTCTTTTAGCTGAAGAATTCAGGGCTTGAAAGAAGACTTCTAAAGATTTCACATCTTTTTAACGGAAAAACTCAGATGCAATGCGGAAAAAAACATTTGCCCTCGGGAATTTATTTGTTGTGTGTGGGAGTTTTATTATTTTTCTTGCAATGATTATTCAGTTTTAAACAAAGGTAGGTAATCACGAAACTTTAGAAGCAGCATGATCAGGCCACATATTTGCAAATATAATTAAAAAGAAAATAATCTTTCCGGCCCTACATTTTTCAAACCATTTGCCGCAAAAACTACGGTTTTTCCAAACTTGAATTGTTATATTTACACCTGTAAACCAAGTGATCAAAGGCCTGGCTAAGTCACTTGAATCTATTTGGATCTTCGTTTGGCCAGGACTTGCGTGCACTGCTGTTGACTTGGGCTGACAACCGTTCACTTTGGTAGTAATCCAATCTTTCCCCATTTTTTTCCACCGTTTGGCTACCCAGCTCATGACAACACACGTTGATCGCACGTCAGTAGTCGTTGACTTCAAGATTTTTTTTGCAACGCAGTTGCGAGCATTCGCAAATATAGTTAAGTCTGAAGCGCAAGTTTAACTTGTTGCGACTGCTTGCGGCTACATCCAGATCTTGGGGGGGTACTATGAACAAAATCTGTGAATTTCCCTACCCTATTTATGACGTGAAACAGTAGCTTCTTCTAAAAAAACATACTCAGTTAAAGACTAGAGTACAAAAACCATACCCTATTTATGACCAAAACGGCTGAAAAACCATACCCTTTGGGGCCGCGCATACCTATATAGCCCATATAAGGGAGTACCGCCCCCTCCACCACCCCGGGATTCAGATATATCGTTTTGATTACTGGTGATACTGAGTCGTTGATTTTCAGCGATTTCTCCGTCATCAGCGAAGGTTTCAGCCCATTTCTGAGGATTTAAATGACTGACACATTTAAATGACCTTTGCTTGCAAAAATTAATTCTAGAGTAAATTATGAAACTGGATGATACAAAGTTGTATCGTAGTTACAGATCAGATACATCCCAACTATTCAAACTAACTATCAAAGTAGGACTTCGAGTTATGATCTCGAGGCAAGACTGTTTTATTTTCTATGTATGTGAAAACAGAGTGAAACTGTGACGTTGTGTTTTGCTATGATATTCATGCAATGTTTAAATTATCATATATTTTAAATTAATAAACACAGTATTCCCCTAACCATCAAATGAAATCTAATACGAGCAAGCAAACCGGAACAAGAATGAAAGTTAACCAATGCAAACAAGCTGGAACGAAAGCTATTTAACCGGCTCCCTGCTAGAGATTCTGACTCTGGAGAGATCCTGACTAATTATCTAACTGAAATTCAACTGGCTGAAATCCTGACTTAGGAGTATTGTGCTTGATAATGCCATCCAGTGCTTGTTTGAAATAACCAATTGGACTTTTCGTAAAGGGATGCAACGTTTATTTGAGATAAACTACGTGTCATGGAAGGATTTCGAGTCAGGGTCATCATTTACATTGGATCTCGACTGAGTCAACTGTCATCACTGGATGAGTGAGTCTGTACATGGTAGTAAGTCGTGTATCATTGTCACGCCAATCAGATTGGGGTGACTGTACGGCCGTGTGACCCGGCATTGCCGCTTGTGAGAGTAAATCGCGTGTGAGAAGACTTCATAGTATACCGATTTTAGAACTGTATGCGTTGTTCCTCTATAAGCAAGAGCAGGTGTTCATGAATTGGGCTTACGTCGACATGTTTCGGCAGCTTTTTGTACCCCGTGGGGGATTCGAATATAAAAAGGACGGGGGTGCTCGTCGGAAACTTTGAAAAGAACCCCTAGGAGGTTGACAGTACGACGAGCACGGAGTCCCCTCCGGGCTTTTTACCCTCGCGGAGTTTCTGCAAAGCACACTTACTGTGTGGATACCACTACACTGCATGCGAATTAATGAATCTTTGTTCCTGATATAAGAACCAGTTTTTCATTTTACAATAACATGTATTTGTAGTTTATCTAAACGGTCACTTCTAAAGATGTATGTTAACGCACACGAAACGTCAAGCTAATCGAATTTTTTGCGACATGCGTTGTTTTGTCATGTTTGTCACCACAGTTCCGCAGTGTACCTTTTACTCCTAGTAAACTACCTTAATTACTTTTACCACGGACTTTTCCTATGGGTCGCTTTTTTCCGATAGCCTGTTTTAAGTTAGCTTCGGAGCAACACGATGAACGTCGAATATTGAAAAACAGAACGATTATTCCTAAAATAGTAAGGAATGTGCGAGATCTGGGCACGAGACTATCGAAAGACCCTGGGAATGAGCCGCCATCTTAGATTTCAAAGCGTTGATATTCCGCGCGAAAGACAAAATTACTCATTTCAGAAATTTCCCTATATTCCACAATGTCTGGCTCTCAGTTACCAATGATATTTCAGACTGCGGATCTGGTCTTCGAAGACCGTGTATCAGCGTATAAAAATGATATTTTAGGCTTATGCAAGCCACATGAAGTGTCGGAGAGGATAGCGAAATACATTGCTCAAAACGTTGAAGCGAGTGGTTGGCAAGCGGTGTGGAGAAGTACTCCAAAATCTAGTGGACAGCAGCAGCCTTTTGACGTGGTAGTAGAGGTAAATAAGTTGATATTTTCATTGTTGAATCGCTTAAAAGAAAGTTAGTGAATTACTGTTGATTCTTGGGTGCGAAGTCCATAACTGAATTTGGTAAACCATTAGTTGACCTAGTTCAACATCCCGGCTCAACAAACCAACCAAGCGAGTACAATCAAGTTTTATCAGCTTAATTCTTTAGCTGAGCTTAGCACGACATTTGTTTTCACAAACCATGTAGAGATTCATCTAGCATTGCATCCGAAATTGTTGCCCAGACGAAGTAAAATTATTTTGTACAAATTTGCGGTTTCAAAGTATAGGTATACCCACTCCATAAGGTCGTTGGAAATTCTGAGTGGTTGGAGGAATCTGAAAAACTGAAAAAATTAAAAGGGAAGTGTAAAGTAAACTGGTATATAATTTTTCCCGGAGGAGCGTTAGGAGTGGGGGGTGGGGTTCAAGCCATAAACCTTCTGTTGGTCCAGGTATGGATATTTTCTGGAAGAACACAGAAAAAAGTCTGTGCAGAACTGATATGTACCACAAGTGTAATTTGATTGGCAGGTATCAAATGTGAATGCCAGCAGGTTGACAGCTGAAATCAGCATTTGTGAACCAGTTGTTACAGATTGTCTCAGCTTGTTAGATGCTGAAAGAGTCAATGCACACCTGTTTAGTCATGGCAGCCATGTTCCTCTGGTTGAGCTTTACCCAGTGTATGATGAATCTGGACAACAAGATGAAACTGCGTTAGCAATTGAACATGTTAGGTTTGTGTCTTCTGACCTATTTTCAGCAAACTCAGTTTCTTAAATATTAGGATAAAGCTGCTTAACTTCATTCTAATATCATAATTACTTATTATGGCTGTAGTGATCCACTATTGGTCTACCAACCAAAAATTATTTTAGCAGAGTTTTCAGTTCACTATGAAAACCAAAACTCGGCTAATCACTCCAAAGGACAGACAGTCTATTGAACTGATCAAAACTTGATGCAATTACATGCAGGCATTGTATAGGAAAGATAAACTGCAAGAATTAAGCTCATGTCTACCTGCACATGTAGGCAAGATGAACCAAATCACGAACAGTGATTGGCTATTCAACTGGGTAAGGTAGGGCTATCTTTCCTTCTCAAAATTACCTGCTCTTTGCGGCAAGTAATGGTACTCCTGACACCCAAGAATAAATCCATTGTTACCAAGCTTGTTCAGTCAAGATGGCTGGATGTTGTTTTTCTTTTTTCCATTGTTTATGGACCTTGACGTGTCTCAGTCCTTTTTGGGCCCAATTCCAGCCATCTTGAACAAACTCTTAGTTGATACCCAATTTTTTCTTTTTACATTAATCTATCCTCCTTACAGAGGTTCCAAAATTCTATCTAATAGAGTAATAACTGGAATATTTTGAGTTTACATTGAAAGGAAACACCATGTCTTGAAATGTAAAGTGTGCTGTCTCATGGTTCAACATTTCAGTTTCAGACCATCTTTGATGAGTTGCCCTGACACTATAGTATTTTATTGTAATGCTTAACATTCTCCAGGTTTTTTTACGAGAACATTTGGAGAGAGTGGGATGAGGATGATGATGGGGAATATTGCTATGCCGCTCGACATTTAGACACAAGGATTCAACTCTACTATGACATACAAAATGGAAGCCTTCCTAAAGACCTTGTTAACAACTATAAAGGTATTATGAGTGGAAAACTAAGACAGTTGTGAAGTCATGCAATAACTAAACTCAAATGCATCTAATTTTTGAAATATTGCAATGGATAAGTCTCCACTGACAGTTCTGCTTGGGCCGCTCTTATCAAGTAGGCTCAATCAGTTGGGATTGTCCTATGAGAATTTCAATCCTAGGTGTCTCCTGTGTGTACTTCGTCTACTGCTTTTGATCCATACTACCCACACGTATGGCTGAAACTATTCCTGGACAACAGCTGTTTTATGGTTAATAGATATTTTGCATGTATCTGACAGACTGTACATGTAACCCTTGTTGTATTACATGCCCAGGGAGTGAACTCCCATAGAAAAAGGACAGGGCTGCTTGTCATATTTTTCAGGGATTAAAAAAGCAGTTTTGGTGCCTCTTACAGCGTTCAGCCCCAAAACGTCCACAGTAGGAGCTTTTGTGGTACTTTTAAGAGTTCTGTACCAAAAACGATATAACAGGAAATGATGTGCTCTTTTAGAATTGGTATCTCTTGGGGGAGAAAAGCTTTCAAGCCACGCCCACAAAACAGGATCTTGGTACCACTTAGGGGTTCTTTTCAAAATTTCCAACGAGCACCCCATCTTTTTATATGCAAGTTCCCCCCTGAGTTACACATAACAAGCTGAATAAATCGCAAATGTTTATCAGGTGTGTATTCTCAATGTGTTTTTGAGCCAGTCTTTAACGAGTTATAATAAATTCATTGTCCTGGGTGCTTTCTCCTCACAGATACCTATGAACAGTACAAACAGAAGCTGGCAGAACTCAAACAGCTCCAAGAAAAAATGGGAGGTAGTGATCTTGGTGAAGAGCTGGACGAAATGGATGTACTCAGGTGTGCGCAGATGTCTGAGATGTGTGAATCATTGGTACACTCACTGCAGATCATTGAGAATCCTCAAATGAGGTATCTTCTGGCTACTGTGTCGCCGAAAATGACCAGACAGGGACCACGTGGTAACAGACCTGAAGGCGATGAACCTGTCACTTATATTGTTGCTCCAAAGCTACGAGCTGGCATGCTCAAGACTTTTCAAGGTAATTTGTTTTGTGTAATTTATTTAGAGCTACCTTCTAACAGTAAGGTATTATTGCTAATTGATCAAGGGACCTTACAAACTGAAAACACAACTTTTTTAGAAAAAGTTTTTTTTCCTATGAATTTGCAAATTTTGACCAGCTATTAACCCAGGTAATTTAATTATAAAAAAAGCATGGAAACTACCAAAACATCAACAGTTTGTGAAATCTTCCAGCTGCAGATTATGTATGCCCTGCATTAATTTGTCTGTCATACTGTAGAACCTTTTAATGGTATATATGTTGTAGGTCATTTTGTTCCTTAGGTGAGAATGATTTCAAACCAGTTCATTTATATATTTTTTCACTTTTGGGAGGTTTTCTTCAAAAGAACATGCATACCGCCCACTCCCCTCAGTTCCTAACCTTACCCTACCCTGCGAGGATCCCATATCAATCCCCCCTAACAAAAAACCCAGCCCTCCTCCTCTGATCTTTTTTATATTTTGTATTAAACCTAGATTTGAACACCTAATCTCTGACTTTGTAGTCCACCCTGATCTTCACCCCTTCTCCTTTGACACAAATTAACCTGGGTTGAAAACATTTTGACCTAAAGGACAAATTGACCTATGACATGTATTACAGATCAGACACACCAATATACACTTATTTTATGGATTAGCATGTACAGCAGCATGATACAGTCCTTGTAAGTAACAATATTTACAGGTGACTGGCTGTATAATTATTATACAGCCAGTCACCTGTAAATAGGAAATTTTGGTCAAAATTCAAAAATGTTTCCATGACTATCTCACTTAGACTGATTGATCAGCTAATATTCAATAACTTTGACTTAATTCATTGTCAGCAGAATTTTACAAGGCTTCAAAAGAAAAGCTAACAAAGCCTGCTGGTAAATCAATGAATATTTGTTACCTCATAAATTTAAAAAAATAATTATATACTTTTTTTTTTATAGACAACACAGTGGTTGAACATTTGCCTTGCTTGGGAAAAGCACTGCGTACCTATTATAATGGAGATACTATTGTTGTTTACCCTGGAAGGTATAACCTTGATGGTCGTGTCTACCAACTTGCAGATTCTGTTCATATTACTGGAATGGGAAACTTTTCTGAAATTGTTGGTAAGGAGTTGTTAAAAGGAGCTATGCCATAAAAAAATCAATATACTGCAATATTAATTGGCTGCGTTTGTCGTGTTTAGCAAAGACGGCTTTGAAAGTCAACATTAATTAAGGTGGTTCAATGGGATTTTTTACAATAACTACAGAAATTCTGGCGCACTCATTGGCTAATTTTTATTGTCAATAAGCGGACAGACGCATGAATTTATCATTTATGCTTTGCGTCAGCAAGCGAGGGCAGACAATTTGATAATTTGTTATCATAAAAAACAAATTGATGTCAGTTTTTAATGTGTCTGTCCTGTTATTGACAATGAATTTTGTCATAACATTGTCAAAGTAGTCTGCGGATCTGCTTGGCTATCGCTTGGTGGATCCACAGCTACTTTGACAATGTTATGACAAAATTCGTGATCAATCAGGACAGACGCATGAAAAGCTGATGGCAATTTGTTAATTTGAGCGACTAGAGCACCACTACGTCCAAAAGACTTGACTATGGTATTTTGGTCTTAAATGAATCTTATCACAACTAATTACCTTTACGTTCAGTGGAACATCAGAGAAATTGATCCATTTGATGGTAAAAATGATTGCTTGAATATCAGCTGGTTTGGGGTGTAATTTTGCTTTGGTTGTGCTCTACTCACTCAAAGTTGAACAAACTTGTTACTCAAAAATCCAATCGAGCAACCTTAAAGACAAAACATAAGAATTATAAGGAAACATGTATTAATAATGGTTTTAAGTCACGCCATTTGTTAGTGATTTAATTAGTTCTAACCGACACACGTACAATCTTTAATACCTATAAACAATCTCCTTTAAACTCTAACAACTTATTTAACAGTATTTTGTAGTGATAATGATGAATTCACAATGGAATTCTGTGCAAGTAATATCAGCATCAAGAACATTACCTTTGAGCAAGAAGGAAATGATAGTGAGGGAATTGTAGTTGTCAAGAATGGCCGAGTCACTTTTGATGACTGTGATATGAGATGTGAGACTAATGGTGTGTCTGTGGAAAGCAATGGAGAGCTTGTTATGAGACAGTGCAAGGTGCATGGTGCTAAGGTAAGCTGGATAAGGTCAAATATATATAGTCATTTACAACGTTATCAAGCTGCATGGAAGATGGGTGCCTTAGAGGTCTGGGGGCCTCCACTGTGATCAGCTGGCCCCTAGACTGAAACTCCCCACAACCCGAGCACAAATGGCTTCAATTCATGTTGCTAAATGGTTATAACAATTTAATTAGAAAAAGTAGATGCAAAGAAGTTTGTGCATATAATTAAGCATCATTTTGCAGGTTCATCAAAAACTTGTAGCTAGCAAAAATCATTATATACTCCATGATCTCAGTGGGCTACCCTCTTGGCTGTTCATATGACTTTACACAAAGATGGCAAAGTCAGCTGTCTACTTGAGAAAACTGTGACAAGCCTGCCTGTAGCCCAGGACAGATTTGTTGCTGAGATCTTGTGACGATTTCTGTTGAAAATATTGTTCAATTTTGTGCTGTACAGCTGAATCAATGCATTTAGTTTCCCTCTGTCTAAAACAGCCCTCAGTAAGGATTTGTGATTGTGTTGTTTGGTTAGTCGGCAGGAATCACTGTTTCCTCTGGTGCAACACTTCATTTAGAGAACACCAAACTGTTTGACAATGGTGAATTTGGCAAAAATTCTGATCTGTCTGAAGGATTGGCCACTGGAGCCATTCTGCTGGAGGTTTGTTTCAGTTTCTTTTTTCCTTTCTTTTTATATTATTTTTGGCTGATGTTGGTTGTTTCCCCTTTTGCTAAAATGCCCTGATTATTAGTCATTGGGGGTAAATAATTTGGATCATGTTTACTGTAGGTAGTGTCAGTTGACACTATCTTGACCAGTATATCAACCAACACTTGGTCAATATGTTGGCCAAGTATCGGCCTTGTATTGACCAAATGCTGACTGATACATGGCTGATATATAAACAATAATGGTAACAAAAACATTTAAGGGGTTCCATAGCAAGCAGTGACAGCAAATATTCCTGCTACTCATCTGCAAAACTCGCTATGAAGTGGTTTTGTCAGCTTTCCCTAACAATTTGCAAAATTCCTGGGTACAGAGGTACTGTGGCTGTTAAGTGGCTCACCCAGGAACAGAGTACAAAAACCCTGGCCATGGCTTGAACTCAGACCAAACAATCTAGAGTCCAAGGCGATAATAGGGAAGAACTAAAAAAATCCAGTCTATCTTTCAGCTGTGTGTTGGCTATGAGTTTGCCACCATGGCTGTAAGTTACTTGAGAGAGGGGGAAGGGCAAATTTTTCACAGGCTGTACTTAAAAGAGCTCAGTCACGATATTTTGAGTTATTTTGGCCACATACAAAATTACCTTTAAATGGTAGGAAACCTGAAAATAACAGCTTAAGAAGATAGAAACACCAAAGACATAATGATAAACCATAAAGGAACAAGGATGGCTAAGGATGGAGAAGATTAACATGGATTACAAACGATGAATTTGAAAAATCAAGGCTAAACTTTTCACTATGCGCAAACCGTGACTGAGCTCCTTTAAGGCTAACCACAGTTACTCAGTATACTTTGCTCTGATGAGGGGGTGACACTCAAAATGTCAACTTTACAAAGTCGCTACAGCAGTTCATTTAGCTGTTGATCAATTCCATTTGATCAATCTCAAGGTGTACCACTGTTTCTGCCATACCTGGAACTCACAGTAGTCAATCCATGCAACAGGCAGCTGCAAAAATTAATGATGCTCAGAAATTCTTAACTCAGCAATGTATTTGCATTTGCAGGCAAAGTCAGATTGTAAGAAGACAAAAGCTATTCTGTCAGATAATTACATTACAAACAATCATTGCTATGGTATCTGTGTCAAGAAAGATAATGACATATTCACTGCCAGTGATGACCCTGAGTATGGCGTTGAGTTAGAAATGACAAACAATGTGTTTGAGGAAAACATGTATGGTGACATTGGTCATTTTCTTGTGGATACAGATTAGCCTCAGCTGAAAATAATGTTTAGTTCTCCAGTGCACTTGCACAGCCTTGCCTTAACTTTCAATGAAAACTACAATATGATGTCTAGAGTGAGTGCTAGACAGGATATGAGAATTCAAAAGCTGCACAAAATAAAGTGTAAAAAAAGAAGTAACCTTGTACAGTCAGGAAAGCCTTTCTGAAATGTTACTATTAACAGTTATGATAATATATGTATTACTCATCTGCAGATGTTATGTAAAGGAGAATGAATAGTAGATGAATTAGATTATGTCAAATTAGGACAGACTGCCAAGTCAAAGAATTAAACAGTTCTTTAACTGAAGCTTCATATTGACTTGCTATAAGTCGACTTCTTTACAGTCGACAACAAAAATTAGAAAGGGGACTTTGTGAAAGTCCATCTTAAATAAAGCAGAGTATTTGCCGACAGATAGCGGACTTTGATAAATCAAAAATTTCAACAAAGTAGCTACAGTAACACATGTACAACAGTGCATTATTGGATAATTTCCAAAAGATAAATAAAAATTATTGTCAAGTTAATAATTAATTGCAGTGGAAGACTTTTAGAATTTTAGTAGTGTTCTCAAAATAATTAATGTTGATAATGTGTTATTCAGTTCCAGTAATGGCCATCCCGCACCCCCTGGGCATTAGTTAGGCATTTGCTAAGGCTTTATTCCCTAGGGGTGGAGCATTTCAAATTTCGTCACTGCCCTAGTGTCTTGTCCCATGGGTAGATAAATGCCAGACACTTGGCCAGTGACAAAATTTCAAATGCCCCACACCCCGTGAATAAAACCTCCGTAAATGCCTAACTAATACCCAGGGGAAAAACTACAAGAAGATTGCGTTTGAATTGTCCCATATACCCTTTGTATAAATGGCACCTCAATACAAATTATACAACACAATACAAACATTATCGACACTCCCTAAAGAGGGCTTTTCAGCAACAAAGATACAAATTTTAAAGTCAACATAAGTTAAAATGAAGGCGTTTATAAATATTACGATAATGCAATGATGGATAAATAAGAACACTTTATACTTCCTTAACCTCATACTTATGTCTCCAGAATGTGAGGCTTAGGGTGTATAAGTATTGTTATTCATATTTGGGTGCTGTTTATGCAGATCATTTTTTGAAATTAATTCTAACATGGATTTTAACTGCCATTATAACCAGAAATGATCAGTCTAACAACAACCCTTTTTTGTTTTGTGAATAAAGGATCACACATCCTAGATTCTTTGATAACAAATATGTTGAGGAACTATGAATTTCAAACTATAGAAAAAATGAAAGGATATTTATACCAAATACTGTCAAGCAGTGTTGTCTGAGAATTTTTGGACAAATTATTTGGCATCATCAAAAGGTGCCATCTGACGTTGGCCAAAAGATCATCAGAAGCAGACACATGTAAACAAACTGGCATACGAAATGATGTTAAACAACCTCTTTTCACTAAGGATTTTAAAGCCGTTTTGTCTTCTAGTTGAGCCCTGGGATGGGATATTTGCCTTGTAGGGTTTATTTCAAGCAACGTTCTTGTTCCCCACCCTGGGAATTTGTCTTATTTTATTCCAGAAAAAATTTAATGCCCTGAAGTTGGTCCAGGGGAGGGGTAGTGGTGGTGGAGACTGCAGAATTGACTCATGCATAGTGCTGGATTGTCTAATATAGATCAGTGAATATAATCAGAACATTTTAGGGTTCAATATAATGGACAATTTAATAACATTTCCATCTTGTTATAAACAATAGTTACAACCGATAAATATTTTATGGTTACTTTCCCTTTTTTTATATCATGCTCTGAGTGAGTCACCTCTTGTGTCATTTATATACAATGTAATACTACAGCTCTTCAGCAGGCTTTGTTTCCGCAAATGAACTGACAATGTCTTGAGTTCCTGTCTTTCTGTTTTTAATTGTGAACACAATTTTTTGCCATTTTCTGAGTCCAGTTTTCTTCAATCCTGCCTGTTATGCAAGAAATACAGGTGCACAAAACTGCTGGAAATCAAAGCTTGCATTGCCCATAATGTACAATTCCAGAAAATATCTATACTTCCCCCCCAATAGAAGGGAATGGAATTTTCTGGGGGGGGGAAGGGAAGAGGGGTTGTAAGACCAAAAAATTTAAAGACGTGTGGAGCTTAATTTGAATTTCCGGAGGAGTAGGGGTCTCTGAAAAATCCCTTCCGTGGGGTAGGTATGGATATGTTCTGGAACTACACAATCGACTTTTCCTGCATTCCAAAAATACAGAAAATGTATGAAAATGTCCACCCCAACCTTGCTCTGGTCCCATTGTTCATACACACTGAGGTGGAATACAGGAAGGGTCTACTGACTTGAACACTTGAGTGCTTAATTAAACATGGCCGGGTGGGCAAAAAATTGTGTTTGTAGATGTAAGCACATGTAGACATAGCCTTTGTGTTCCCATACAATGAATTATCCATCTTCCAGGAAAAACAGTTCTGTTCATATGCAGTCATTTCTTGTTGTATTGTTACACAGTACAGACCACTTGGAAACATTCTACAACTGTCTTCAGCCCATTATAATTCTTGACAAGGTTCTCTCAGGTAGTCTTTTTAAGAGTGGCATGCAATGCCATTTTGTGATCACTCACTCAAGGAGCAATGTTAAAAAATCCTCTGGTTCAATAAAAGACACAAGCTGCGACACAAGCTTAAATAGATCTATTGCCATTTCACTTCAACCACCAAACAACAAGCCTGAAGAAATCAGAGACACCCGCTGTGTTTATGATCGACTTGACTTCTTCAAGTGATGATAGTTCGGTAAAATCTTGGTCAGAAAATCCAGCTGCAGTGTCTGCGGTACAGGTCTCTCTCCTTGAACTCTTCTGCTACAGCACTGTCCATAAATCACAGTATTCTCTGGCAATGTCTCTTGTGAAGTGACTTCACATTTCGCTCCTATAACACACCCATGAGATACACTAGTATAACGTCCAATCTTGCTTTTTGCTTCAAGGATGTTATTATCTCCGACCTTCACCGCCTCGCACTGACTGCCAACCTCAAACACGTTGTGGTTTCCTATTTTCATGATTATCTTTTCGCCAGCCTGACCATCGTCATCCAGGTAAGAGGAGTTGAGTATTGTGGCTTGTTCTTCGATCAGATTGTTGTCACCGATGATTATCGGCCCAGCTTCGGCTATTATGCGAGCTTTGGGGTGGATAACTGTCCGTGAACCGATTGTTACCTCGCCCTTTATTTCGGCCTCTTGGCAAACGACTGATCCAGAGCCAATTTTTAATTTCCGAGGAGTTTGGGAGGAAGAATGCTTCGACATATTGCTAGAGAGCTTCTAGCAGATGTCTCTTCGTCCCAGAATGCACAGCTCTTGGGGGTATAACCGCTGATCAGTGCCAAGTTTTACTCGGTGAGTCGGTGAACAGATGAATTTACCTCGAATTTTGATGAAATAATCAGCTTAAAAATCTCGGCATCTTCCAAATGAACACTTCTTCGTAAATGTAAGCAACGTAGAATTGTCTCCGTTCCTGTTTCAATCATTTTAAGTCGTTTATCCAGAGGCATATCTGAACCACACTGGCGTGACATGAATTAATAACTTTGCACATGCACTGATCAGACTTTTGTGTTGTTCGCTTGTGTGTAGATCAGAGACTCCTTGATGGAGAATTTGCCATGCCGCTCCCAAAGAAAATTCCTCGAGGTGGAAAATCCAAAAGTCAAGATGAAGGCCGTGTGTTTGCAAATCGCTACCGTATGGAGAAACGACTTGGAAGCGGCAGCTTTGGAACTGTTTACTTGGTGGAAGACATGAAAACTAAAGGAGAATGGTAAACAATTGTGATAACACAAGCTAAGAGATAATTAGATAAATTAATTTTTTGACAACCTGCTGATGCAGCTGAAAATTGAAGTGTTTAAGTGTCATAAATGTGAATGAAATGCTACATTGTAATGACAAGTTCTTTCGTGTAATCACCAAATTGAACTTGCGCGTAAAATCCCAATCAGTTGTAAGGCTTACGTACATTCCTTTAGCTTCTGATCCCCTGAGGGTATTTTAATAGTAGCGCCGTTCCATCCAGAACCTTCCTTAATCCCATGTATAATATTTTCCACATAAGAATCGTGCACTGACGTTTATATTTTGGAAAATATTGACTGTTTTGTGTAACTTTTTTGACTAATTAGTGTTGTGTCTGGTTCACACTAGTAACATAAACAAAATAATTAAGATCAGATTTTCAGCATATTATCCTTGTGTCATTATTTTACTGCTGTCTTTATGTTGCGTTCACACTGCTGGCTAAAACGTCAACATAAAGAGCTGGTGGCTTTCTCTCCCAGTTTTCTTAGGTGGTTTTCCCCCTGCCACTTTGACTTCCTCTCACTCCCTCCCCCCCTCCCCACTAACTGACCCTGGGTATCTGAGGATGATGATCTGCACAGCTCCTTTCCATTATTTTCATGATGCATTAAGTTTCCTTTAATTAATAAGGTTGAATATTCCTAATATAGTTATCATTACGTTGTTAAAAGTGATGGTCTCATTAAATTCTTTTAATCATTGTTTAATTATCAATTTACTCATTTAGGAAAGTGTTGAAAGAAATCTATGTTGGTGAGCTGCAGCCTGATGAAACAGTTGATGCCATGCGAGAGGCCAGATTGTTGTCCAATGTATGTTTATTTTTAACATAGATACATAGGGGATATTACACAGTGGCTCAAAGATATGAATTTTATGGTCAAATTACAAAAACAATATCTCACAAGTGAGCACAGTGAACTAGTGAGATATTGTTTTCGTCACGAGAACATAAAATTCATTTCTTTGAGCCACCATGAAAGGTTCTTTTTTATTATATAGACATAAACTACAGAAGCAAGTCAAAAGCACAAACTGTATGTGATTTGTAGCTCAGCTGCTAAAATATCTTGAATATCTCTCCTTTTATTTGCTTTAAAGAACCTCCTTGAATAGTTTTAAGCCCTATGAAGTTTCTTTCTTCATTTTGGCAATTTCGTGCTCCTTGTTGAATGATTTTATTTTGGCATTAGTGAATTTAATATCCCTATCACTCACCATTGTTCAACTAGCATTTGGCAAAGTTTGGCAGCAGTGTAATGCAATGGTGCAAAATGGCGCCATCCATATGGGAGGATTGTGTGGCACAAATTTAAAGGGGCTAGGTCATGCTATTTTATGTAATTTGTTTAATTTTGTTAATTATGAGCTCTAAACATCAAATTGGCAGAGCCATTTGCAAAATCATGACCACTTAACAACTGAGAATGATTCTGATATAAACTGATATAAATTTGAAAAAAGGTAGGCCAACGTTTTTACGTATTTACCCAAATGCAATCCATTTTAATCCTCTCCAGGTCTGTTCATCCATGTCCCTTTTTGGCTTTCCTGTGTTTTGTTTGAGATCTTCTATAGTTTTGAGCTGTTTTTATGATATTTTAGTTAATTCTATGACCATCTGATCAGTGCTGAAATTGCCTAGAATTGCGTGACCTAGCCCCTTTGACATAAGTTTTCAATAGGCCCTTTGCAGCTAAGCCATTGCGTGATCTACTTTTCAGAAAAGTATGGGCTGCAACTTTAAGAATGCCAGAAACGGAGAAAGCATGTTAAAAATATCAAAATGGCCAAGTTTGAAGCCCCTGGCATTAAAGAATGAGATTTTATGATGGTTTGAATTTTTAAAAACTAAGAAGATTTGTGTGAAAAAATGTTGGAGTGCAAGATCTTGCTCTCCAGCAACATTTTCTTTAGATATCCTTGAAATTTTCCGAAAATTCAAAATGGCGTATAAATTTACTCTTTAATGCTAGGGTCCTCAAACTTGGCCATTTTGGTATTTTCGATTTGCTCTTTCCATTTCTGGCATTCTTTATTGGAAAATTTTGTCACATGACCCTAGCTGCAAAGGGCCTACATATTCTGAAGTGAGATGAAGGCTAACCTGCAAACAAGAATCTGTCAATCAATATTTCCAAAACAGTTTGCATATATACTGTCTGTAAAAAGGTAGTCAAGACTTTGATGTAGAATCTGTCAATTGCTCAAATGCATTTTTAATTTTCAGCTTAATCATCCTAACATCGTAAAGTTTTTGGACAGTTTTGTCGATGGAGAATTCTTTTGTATTGTTACGGAATATTGTGAGGTAAGCTTTCAACTTTTAGAGCTATTTTATTTATAGTAGTCTTAGTTCTTACCTCTAATTGAGAGAAAATGTATCACAGTTGAGAGAGATATTACCTGGACTGTTATCATGTTTTCAATCAGATCTTTTTTGATGTACTGTTGTCCTCGAAAGGGTTGATGCCACTCAGGTTAAGAACTGAGCAGCTCTACCTTCTCAAATGCAATGATTTTTCTGTGTGAGTGGTATCTATCTAGTTGGAAGTTAGTGCCAATGTGGCCAGTTGTTCAATTGCTATAATGATGCGTTTTTATTATTATCATTTATCTTAGGGAGGTGACCTGGATGACAAAATCAAGGCTTGGAAAAAAGCTGGGAAGAGATTTGACGAGTCATTAATTTTGGCCTGGTTTATACAGTTAGTGTTAGCTGTCAAATTCATGCATGAACAGTAAGTATAATTCCTAAAGAGTTTGATTTTTACATCACACATAAGTTAAATATTATTCAATCAGACCAACGCCAAGGTTCTATCAACTTTTATAAAATTTTGTTTAGATATAACGCATGCTATACACCTTATTCCAAAATGGCCGACATTTCAGTATTCTTTTGTTTACTTGAAAATGAGCCTGTGTTGCCTCGTTTAAGGGAAAATATTCTTTTGAATTTCGAGTTTCAGAACGAGGCAACAAGGGCTAATTTGCAAGTAAACAAAAGAATACTTAAATAGCGGTCATTTTGGAATAAGGTGTATGATTCGTTGAAAGGGACTCTGATTGAAAGGGACTTCTGATTTACATAACCTGATGTAGAACACTCAATTTTCTGGGAGACTGCCACCTGGTTAGCTCAGTTGGTAGAGCGCCAGACTGCTGTATGGGAGGTTGAGGGTTCAAGCCCCAGACCGGACCAACACTCAGGGTCTTAAAATTACTGAGGAGAATGTGCTGCCCTTGTTATTACATCTGTAAATGGTCAGATGTTCAAGTCTTCTCGGATAAGGACTATAAACCATAGGCCCTGTCTCCTGCATCTTCAGTGTTACGTGGTCAGCAGGGGACATTAAAGAACCCACACACATATTAAAAAAAGTATTTGTTGATATCTAAACCTTCCTGTGCATCTCGGTTTTTTACTTGGGAACTTTTTTCCTGACTTTTCTACTAAATAACCTCAATATGTACTGTCTGTTGATGTCTGATTCAGTTACAAACATGCTTGATATCTTAAGGAACATACCTGACCAGTATTAGCATTATTCATTTACTGCCTTTGGGTAGTCCATATGGAGAAAAACTTTACCTTTGCCCTTAGCCTTACTCAGGACTTCAGCAGAGTTTTTCTTGATATGGATCCCAGTCATTCTCCCTTGAGATATGTTGTTTGTGTTTTATGATGAAGAGTTATGGTGTGTACCACTTGGTTTCAGGATCTGTACTAGTTTCAAGTGCTTTTTGTCCAATATGGCTGGATTAAATGATTATTAAACCACGACCTACTGTTTACTGGTACTGACAACTTTAGAACTATGACTATGACTATTAGAACATTTTAGGATCATTAAATGTAATATTCACTATGTTGTTTAATTTCAGGAGAATTCTACACAGAGACTTAAAGACAAGGTACTTCACTGCATCTGAAATTGGTGATAGGGTGGGGGGAGGTAATTTATCAAACATAAAAGACCATGTTTGACCACATTTCCAAACACTGGGAGGAGAGTTGAAAATATGACAGTGGAGTATTTTTGACAAACTTTAAGGTGTTTGGAAATGTGGTTTAACGCTGCCATGAGTGTTTGATATATACTCTTAATAAAAACTGAAACTAAGGAGAAAACGGAGAAATAAAATCGTGAAAATCTATGCTTATTAAGATCAGGTATCCATACATCGTCATCATCGGGATTCCCTTTGTTTAAACATGATGAATTAGAAATGAGATTGAGAAATCCTTGAGAAAAACAGAATCGGCAATTTGACACCAGAAACAAACACCTTGTGGAAAAACTCATAATTGTAATTTTCTGCCTTTTTTCCTGGGATCAAATGTGAACAGATAGAAACACCCCAGAGTATCTCTTAGAGTTAAAGAGCTTGATGAAAATTTAGGACCAAAATAACCCCAAAATCCTTTCTACCTAACTGCCTTTTTTGTGTCTACAACTTGCTGTTAACTGAAGTTATTGCCAATAGAGTGACCCAGAAATCATTGTTACTGTTAGAAAAGATGTTCAAGATATCACCAATAAGAATAGTCACTAATATTTTCTGTTTCAGAAATATTTTCCTCAAGAAAAACTTGATCAAATTAGGTAGGTACGTTACAGTTCAAACAAGCTTATCAGAAGCACTAAATGGGTACCTTGGACCAATAGTTCATAATTTCACATGAGATCTGTTGTATTTTTGTATTTTTATTATTTTGTTCAGTTTTTTCATTTAAGGAATATGCAGCAAATTATAACATATCTAGCAAAGCATACTTACTATACGTAGTGTGCGTCATAAATACCTGGCCCGAGCAAAGCTAACTTAACTTACAACACAAATTTAATTCCATGGCAATGTTCTAGACCTTTTAGCTGTGCATCAGCGAGTTGTGACGCACTTGAGATGTTTGAATAGTACTCAAGCAACTGTTACCCTTCCTGTTTCCTCTCCAAACCTCCGGGGTGCATAGTGACCCTATGATGCATGCTAATGCATGAATCAATAATTGTTAACTACTAAGACATCCACATGTAAAGATACATCCTGAGACTATATGCTAAATGTTAAATACACTAGAGATGTGGCTTACACTTGGATCATTTATGAGCATGTTATTTACACAAATGTTTAAGTTGATAACAATAAAAATCACAGTCATGATCTTTAATTTTGTTTTTTCAGGTGATTTTGGTATTTCAAGAATTTTGATGGGTACATCAGATATGGCGACAACATTCACTGGTACACCGTACTACATGAGTCCTGAAGTGCTGAAACATGAAGGATACAAGTACAAGTCTGATATATGGTACGACTGACACATGATATTGATATAATTACTGACATTGTATGTTTCTATTAGTTGAAGTCTGCATCAGACCAAGTGACACATAGGTGCCAGAGCTATAGCAGTTTCTGTAGCATGACGTGACTAGAAGTGTTTCTACTCACCCCTGGATGGGATGGCAGTTCACTGCAGGGTTACCCCTAGAACACAACCCAAAGACCCCAGCCAGCTGCTCAATTTGGAGTTCAGAAACTATTTAATTTCTACTACAGTATAATTGACAAATAGATTCTTTATTGTCTTGGGTCTGTTCAGTAATAGATCACAGATGACTTCAAAATGCTGTAAGAACAAAACATTGGCAATTAGACTTTATGTGTGCGTGTCACTTATGTTCTTGCCACATTTTGACATCTTCTGTGATCTATTAAGCAATTAGCTTGAGATTTCTATTACGTGATAGTTGATGAGGGTGTAGCCCAAGTCAACTATCACGCATAGAAATTGAGAGTGAATAATTATCTCCCTCAGAGCTTTATTATCTAGCTCTCTGCACGCATTGCAGGCCTATGATGAGGGAGCATATGAAAGGCCGTATGCAAGAACGTCCCCTGGATTTTTCGGCCATTTTTGAAAGTGCTCAAAACTAGCTGAATTTTGGCATGTGGGCTTCATTTCACCTGAGAAACATTGCTCTGAAGTTTTTTTCGCTAGGTTACTTTTCATTCTCGAGAAATAACGTATGCAAAAAAGGCACACAGGTTGAAAAAACTGAGTGGTTTATTGCGTACGCAATATGTCGAGAACAAAGCGAACTTTAGTGTGAAAACTACGCGATATTGCTTAACATACCTGAACGAAACTGCATGCAAAATTTGGAGCGTTTTCAACAAAGTTCCCTTTTGATTAAAATACCTGACGCCCTTTTCCCGCTGAGTCCTTCAAATAAACAAAGCCGGGCCTTTGTTATGATAAACAGAGCCAATCCTTTGTTATAATAGCCAAGCCAAGCCTTTGTTATAAGTCGAAGTCTCGCCTCGGTTTATTATAACAAAGGATCGGCCCACTGCAACCGCAAGGACTTTGATTTTACTTAGAAACCAGCAAAATGTCAATTTCATGCAACTTAAATAAGCTCAAATTTGTTGATTTCAGGTCAAAAGTGGTTAAAATGTTGACTCATGATAACGCGCGGCGGCAAGGATGTTGATTTCTCTTAGAAAGCAGCAAAATGTCAATTTCACGCAACGTAAAAGCTCAAAAATGTCGATTTTAGGTCAAAAAAGGTTTAAATGTTGATTTCATGTTAACCCATGATGGGAAGGTTGTTGATTTAACTTACAAAACAGCAAAATGTTAATTTCACGCAACGTATAAACTCAAAAATGTGGATTTCAGGTCTAAATAGGTAAAAATGCTGATTTCACGTCAATGCGTGACAGCAAGGATGTTGATTTCACTTAGAAAACAGCAAAATGTTAATTTCACGCAATGTATAAGCTCAAAAATGTTGATTTCAGGTCTAAATAGGTAAAAATGCTGATTTCATGTTAACGCGTGACAGCAAGGATGTTGATTTCACTTAGAAAACAGCAAAATGTTAATTTCACGCAACGTATAAGCTCAAAAATGTTGATTTCAGGTCTAAATAGGTAAAATATGGTGGCCGGAAAATAGTGTTAACATCTGGAACTTACTTTGGTTATCTGGGACAATGATTATCTGCACTGAACAAATAAACAATAAATAAGCACTTTTCCAAACACAGCAACGTCTTAAATGGCTAAAAATCACAAGATAAATACATGTCTTTCGACAAACGCGATCGTAGCTTTATGTCACGCACTGCCTAACAGATTAACAAATTAACCCTTCTGTGCAACGTACGGGTCTCCATACATCTGCATGTCCGCTGATCCCAGAAGTTCAAAACACTACAAATCATGCCGATATGAAATAAAATCAACGCAACCTGGAGTTACCAGTTCAAGAAATGCGAGCAGAATGTGATTGCAATGCATGCCGGGAAGGGTCTTTACACCTCGTGCGCGGGAAAACATGGCGGTCGATACAAGACAAATTTTATAAGTCGAAAACCAGTTCTTGCTTTCCAAACTTTGACACTAGCAACGCTTGGCAAATGGGCCACAACTCACGAGAGGGTATTTTTCTTGGGCAAGAACTGCTCTTGGACTTTGCTGCCTGGCTGGATCTGACTTCGAACGCTGATAACACGATTATGGTATATCAGCTACCTTCGAAGTTTGAGAACACATTTTGATTCTTTAAAATGTGCCGATGACTTACGGGTTTATTGAGGCTTTATGATGCCTCTCAACCACCAGGCAGGCATACAAGGTACTTTAACGCAATGCTTAAGATATTAGTTGACAGAGCTCTAATGTGGCACATCTCTTTTTTGTTCGATGGTATTTCGTTTGACGCTCGATCAATTCACGTGTTGTGTTCACGTCACAATAACCGATGTAAACAATCTGTTCCCAGATTTCTGCTCTATATACTATTTTCCTTTGACTTTAAGACAGCTAAGATTCAGTGGAATACACTATAAACAGTCTGCCTGTTTGCTGTTGAACAAAATAGTAAGGTTTCTTTTGTTTTTTTGTCCAACAAAAGATCTCCAAAAGATGCCGCTTGGAAAACTGAGTTTTTTGCATACGTTATTTCACGAGAACGAAGAGTGCCCCAGCCAAAAAAACTTCAGAGCAATGTTTTTCAGGTAAAACGAAGCCTACGTGCCAAAATTCAGCTGTTTTTGAGCACTTTCAAAATGGCCAAGAAATCTAGGGGACGTTCTTCCACGTGGCCTTTCATATCTCCCTCAGAGCTTTATTATCTAGCTCTCTGCACGCATTGCAGGCCTATGATGAGGGAGCATAAATTATTGTTTTAGTATAAGTCTACTAGTCATTCAAAACTTTATCTAAATCCCCTTCACAGACACTTTGAAAATGCCAAGAAACGGCCATCATTTTGTTAACAAGTGTACACTGCTATGCTACTATCTATCACAGAATGGATAGTGAGTAGCATAGCCAATTAGAGAATGGCATTCGTGATAGAGCGCTAGTAGATTTATACTAATACTGAGTAGATGAGCAGCAATGTGGGAGCTGAAAAAAAAAATGTTTACTTAATGATACATCTATACATCTGTCCTCCGGTAGATCATAATAATTTATTAAGAACCAATCAAAATGCAAGAGTAATTTGACTTATTATATTAAAAAAATTATAAATTGTCCTGCTCTCGACCAATCACTATGCAATAATATTCTCAGTTGTATAATGAATTCAGTAATCAAGCATTAATTTTTGCATTTTGCTTCACTTCACAGCTAAAAAGGCTCATAAATAACTGACATTTTTCCTTGGCAGGTCTATGGGTGTGGTCTTGTATGAATTGTGTAATCTACAACATGCTTTTCAGGGTGAGGTAAGACTCTTCACTGTAGGTTCAATACAAGACAAGGCTTTCATGAGCAAATTACCTACCTCACTTAAATTCTATAGTACTGGACGCCTTGGAGACAGTCGAAGCCTTGCTGCCGCAGTTAAGGAAAATGCAAACCAAAGACTCCAGATCATTTTATATTCTTTGCCCATGGTTATTAGTAAATGAAAATTGCTGCTTGAGGCTGTTTAATTTGTATTTCCCTATGTTGTTTATGTTAGCAGCTTCTAGAACACAAGACTGAACAACAAATCTGGTTTGTTAAATTGTAACAAAAACTAAATATAATCCAGAATAACACACATACACCTGGCCCCTGTAACAAAATCTATGTCAAGTTGATTGTAAATGTTGTTTCAGAGTCTGATGGGTGTCATGTACAAAATTGTCGAAGGAAATCCTCCAAAATTATCAGAAAAATACAGCAGGGAACTACAGACATTGTATGAAAGGTATGAGTACTGTTAAATGAGTGTCCCTGGACTTAAAATATGAAACTGCATGTGCTTTTCAATCAATGTCAAATGATTTTAATGTGCAAACTTGAGTATCTGTAATGTTTAGGGATATTAGGAACTAACAATTCCAGGTAAAGATTCATTCATTCAGATTTGTAATGTATGAAAAAATGACAATATGATAGTTATCTTATAATTTAATTCGTTTTAGAGGTCTTTAGATAAACACAGCCATTATTATTGTTTTTTTGAAGTCATGTAATTGTAATAATTGTGGGTGGCTATTTCTTTTGTTTTCGCTTTTGATTCTACAGAGTAGCTTGTTTTTCCTGATGTGATTGCGATTTTATCGTAGCATGTTAGATAAAGATCCAGCCAAACGACCAAGTGCAAGTGAAGTTCTTAGAAATGAATACATTGCACAGAATTTAGCGGTAAGAAATTATTTGTATCTAAATAATGCACAGTTTACACTGAATCATTTCTTGGTGGCTCTGTCCATACTCTCCTATTGTGTCTTCTTTTACAGTAGTAGTAATAATAGTAGTTATCACGCGTACAACTCTGCTGATTGTAATTGCATTACTGATGATATTTATTTTTCTATAATGTATATTTTTCTATCAAACTTATTAAATTGGCAAAATGGACACAATATATTTTGAGTGTTCTCTTTATTATGTGTATTCCAAAGTTTATAAAATCCACCTATGACCAAGTCATGTTTTAGAAGCCTTAATGTTAATGGCTTAGTTTTAAGCCTGGTCTAATCAATCAAACATGTTTGTCTAACATTCCCACGTCACATTGTGTGAACTGGCCAAATAATTGCACATTGTGTTTGATACATAATGCTTGAAGAGAATTTATAATTCAGAGATAGTTAATCAATCAGCCTTGCTAATCCAACAGGACTCTACAGGGTTAGGTTTGATTGTTTAGCCATAACTCCTATGTTTACTGACTAACAGACTGAAATTGTACAATTTGTTTTATTGCAGAAACTAAAGCATCAAATGGATGATAAACTTAACTTTTCTATAGGGTAAGTACAATAGTTTAATTATTTAGTTAATCCACAAACTACTGCGAAAAATATACCATCATAACTTTCCATGCATATCTCACTTGTCAACAAATAACCTAATTTCCAAAGTGTGTTGGAAGTTTGTCACATTAGAACCTGTTTATACTGTCCAGCTCCTATAAGTATCTGTTGTACTTTGTCTTAAAAGTGGGTGGAAAGTCTTGGCTTCTACTCCTGTTTGGAGAACTCAGAAGTTTGTTTGTTTGTTTGTTTTTACAGTAACTTCAACCACACTCTTGAGTATTAATTAGCCTGTTCCAGGCTCTCAGTCAGTGTAGGATTGGAAAAAGCAGGCAGGCAATGAGCAGAGAGGACCCTCTCTTTTTCTCTCCCAGATTCTGCTCATCACCCGGTCACTTTTTCAATCCCACCCAATGACTGAGAGACTGGAACAGGTTAATTATTGTTTATGCGTATGGTTTCTATGGTTTCTTGGTTATAGATCAGGTAAACAAGGTAATTCAAGACAACTAATTGAACCTCGAGGTGGCAGCTTGTATCAAGAACCAGAAGGAAGACCTCTTACTCCAATGTAAGTACAAATTGTTATCAAATGACTGAGAATAGTACTTCATTTTGATTGGCTGAAAACAGGTCGATTTATCATTAATTTTTAAAGTGGTTCTATGATCAAATTTTTACCCCTTGATTTTTGGGTGTATCACATAGAATTCCATGAAAGAATAAAAACACCATTTACCGTTTTTTCAAATATCTCCATTAGTTCCAGAGATATTTAAGTTTGAAAAATGTGTGAAATATGCAAATGAGATGACTGATGACGTCATACACTCAACCCAACATTACATTAAGTATATAAATAGAGCTATCTCGGTCAATTTGCAGCAGAATTCATTGAAACTTGGTAGGCTAATAGTTCTACAGAAAACACACCTACGGCTATAAAAAATTCTGTTCCCATGGCAACTCACTCTTTTCCAGTCCCCACCCACTTGATTTCTATATGTTAGTGATTTTGAGCTTGAAAAACATTTAACAAGACCACAAACTGGAGCTAACATATTTATATGCTTGCTGGATCGTGCATATGAGACACTGTTAGCAAATATCAAAATGGATTGCCAAAGGTGGCCAGAAAAGCCTTTAATATTGGGGAGGTCTGGAACCCAGTATGTTGCCATGGTAACAAAACTGTTAGGCTCGTACTGTGGAGCACATTTAGTAGAGTCTTACTGCAAAGAAACAAGCATTTCTGACACAAATTGGCTGAGATATATTTCTTCATTGTTTGGTTGAGTGTATGACGTCATCATTTAGCTAATTTGCATATTTTAAAAACTTGAATATATCAGGAATGAAAAGAGACATTTGAAAATAGTAAATGGCATTTTTCTTCTCATACATACTACTTGTTTATGTGTTCAAATGGCTTAGATAGGAGAAATTTCGTCATAGTACCACTTTAATTAGTATTGCATTGTAAATTAATATGTTCATGTTCATAATTTTCTCAGTCATTTAAATGGGTGATTGTGTAAAAGCTCAAGTAACTAAGGATTTCCACTACTCGTGATATTTGAAAATTCTTTCAAGTTGACTCACCTAAAGGTTCATGCAATTTTGAGAGAATTTTCAAATATCATTCAATTATGTAACTACTGTCAGTTTCTTAGAAGTGTCCTTCATAGACCTTTCCAAAGTGACCCGGGTGGAGAGGAAACACAATGTGGTGGGGACTGGAATAATCCACAATCATTCTCCTGTTGGACTGATCTGTTGACATCTGTTGTCAACAGTTTGTGTTCACAGTTCCGTCATCAGTATCGAAAAAACTCGTGAAAATCATTGACGGTTGTTTCCGTACAGCGTACTGTCGTACATCATTTTACTGTGATAAAAAATGACACAAGTAAGTTTTAACTTAAAGTATTGTTAACTTAACAGTGAAGTAATATAAAATTGTGCGCTGTCAAAAAAATGTAAGACGTTCACTATTTATAGGGACAAAATGAAACTGAGGAAACAACAAAAAGCTGATGAGGAGGCTGAAAAAATTAGGTTTGTTGTATTCTGTTTGTTCTCTGATTTTTAACGAAGCCCTCTGGGAAAACGTTAAACCAACATAGTACATGGTTACAAAGTGTTTTTCCAGCTTTCCGCTCGATTTCTTTATTCATAAACCAAAGGCTACGTGCTTAATTCCTTGAATTAAATAACTAAATATTTCATATGCTTTACTTGTGATATTTATATTCCTTTGTATCTGTGTTTGCAGGAGATTTACTGCTGCCCAGAAAGCTGAAAATCAAGAACGATACACTTCACACAAGAAAAATCAGGTACAATGAGACGGAATATCTCTCATAAATAAGATTAATTGGATATTTGTTTAAGATGCATTTTCTCTTAGGCAACAAGCCGTTTTCACACCAGAAACAGGCATGACCTCAGACACGTTTTCCGCGTAATAGCATGGGTGACAAATCACTCCTTAATTTTAGCGCGAAAATTCAGCGTTAATTTATAATTTCACATGTGAAATTAAAAAATTGCCATGGCAACTTTTTGATACAATAAACAAGTCAAATACCCACGATTGTATGCATAATTTGTCACGCATGATATTAACAGGTAATCAAATGTTATACTCGTAAAATGTTGACAAAACGCGTGTGGAGTTATTTCCTTATTTCACACTTCACCATTTAATTACCAATACTTAAATGTGTTACGTAACTAGTGTGAATGCAGCCTGTAAACAAGCTGTCTTGGAAACCGTATGTAGAGAGGACTAAAATTATAGAATAGATAGACCATGGATATAGTGGATATCCTTGGCTCCACCTGCTACTCCAACAGAGCTTGTACACAGGATGGTGTGAATGTGGCAAGTGAAAGTTTGGATGAATAACTCGTCGGGATTTTATCATCTAGTTACCGGTCTGAAGCGACAGGTAGGTAGACGAGTAAAATCAGAGAATTATCACCATAAAACTGTAATCACCTTGAATGGTTTATCCGTCTATATCCCAGAGAGCTTATGTCTATTTTGATACTATTGACAAGAGACTTGAACATCCTGGAGTTTGTAATTTGGCTTGGCAAGCCGAGAAGTGTAGTGATGGAAATCACCAGAGCATATGCCATTTCTGATTTACCTTGTGCCTCTGTTTCAAAACGAGTCTTTGTGCAAAAACTTTCTTAAGAAAATAGGTTTGATTTGCATGAAACTGAACCTGCAGGGGGATTATTTCCGTATGAATGGTTTCGCACAATTTCTCGTTTTGACACAGCGGCAAAAGGCAACTCGGAAATGGCCTGTTTGGGCTTTCATACTTTCCTGGGTTTCCGAGGATATCTGAATCTCTTTACGTCTGGTCTAACGTTCTCGCAATAAAATTGTTTCCTTAATCAGCACCGTGTATCATTACCATGGGTTGAGGAGCACCCGGATGTGTTTAATGATGCTGCATTCACTATCACAGCAACTGACTCAATGGACTTCACTCCACCCGCCGCACCCTACACATCAGTGCCTGTTGTGTCACGTAATAACAGGGATGATCAGCAGTGTGCGACAGGTAAGCTTAGCACAGTGTCACAGTGGAATCTTGTTTACGGACATTGCAGGGACATTCCTAGTAGTTGTATTTGGAGAAGCTTAATTGTGAATTTTTGTTTCCGCGGAACTGAGTGGACCTTTGGTTTCATTTTCGCCAGAAAATAACTGGAGGAAAGTGAGGTTCAAACTTCATTATTGAACAAAATCTCAGATAACAAACTTTCCTTTCAGTTATGCAGCTTAACAGTACAAATGAAAAATTATGATACTTTGAAAAATAACAAGCGCAAAACAGTTAAGTGTTTTCGAGACAACAAACGTTTGTAACTATTCAGTCATCTCGCGAATGATTAGATAGTCTTAAACGTTCGGCGTTTATTTGTTAGCGTTTAATCGTTTTGATTAATATCAGATAATTGTTAAATGTGTTGTTGTAGCTGAAGCATCGCTTAGTTTGACAGACGTGTCAGAAATTCCTGATGATGCTGAGTTCGCAGAGACGTTCTACTCACAATTTGATGACGAGTTTGAAAACGATGAAAGTGAAGATGAACTGGACGATGAAGATGACTTCAGTGCCCTGATGGGTCAAATGCAGGACGCGTTAGATCAGACAGCGTCAGGTGACCAAACACTAGGTGATGCTGACTTACCGAGTGAAGGACTTACAGACACATGGAGACACAAGAGAATTCAAGGACTCAGAGCGTATCCTAACACATTCCTGACACGAGTGTGGTATTAAACCCAAACTGTTGCAGTTGAGTTAGAAAACTCAGTGAAAGGATCCGAACTAACGAATGGAATTTTCGAGCCCCAAATGGTTTAAAATCGAGTGTCTATTTAACAGTTAGATTATGAGCTCGAGATTTCTATCGCGTGATAGTTGACGAGGGCACAGCCTGAGTCACTATCTCGCGATAGAAATCGCGAACGAAGAACCTAGTTGTTTTAGTATAAATCTAATAGTTGTTCAAAACTTTATCTAAATCCTGTTCACAGACACTTTGAAAACGCAAAGGAGTGGTCGTCATATTGTGAACAAGCGCACACTGCTACGCTACTCAATATTTACAACAGAAAAGAGAGTGAGTAATAGAACGTGTTAGAACGATGTACACTTAAACTTGATAGAAACACAGAACTAGCTGTTGACGTAATGATGGCGCGAGCAAAGAGAATTTACATTTTGATCATCAAATTGAACAAGTTGTTTCTTTTTTTCTAAAAGAAATAGAAAACATGTTCTCTTTGTTCTATCGAGTTTTAGTATAAATCTACTAGTGTTCTATCACGAATGCCGCTCTCTGATTGGCTACGCTACTCACTATCTATTCTGTGATAAATAGTGAGTAGCGTAGCAGTATCCGTTTGGTAACAAAATGACGGCCGCCTCTTTGTGTTTTCGAAGTGTCTGTGAAGAGGAGTAAGATAAAGTTTTGAACGACTAGTAGATTTATACTAAAAGAATTAGATTATTCACTCTCGATTTCTATGCGTGATAGTTGACTAAGGTACATAGAAATCGAGAATGAATAATCTAATTTTTTGATAGAAACTCGATAGAAACGCGGTACATGTTTGCTATTCTGACAAAATTACTTCATTGCGAGCGGCTGAGAGCAGGACACGCTACATGTTTTCTCCTTGAAACCTGTCTGCTTCAGTTGCTGGAGACCTTAGTGAACGTTTGCACCCGCGTGTACGTAATTTTCTTTGTCATATAATAGTGAGTAATCGTATGAAAGCTCGAGCAATTAAGGATTTCCACTACTCGTGACAGGCGAGTGCAATTTGAAAGAATTTTCAAATATGACTCGTACTGGAAATCCTTAATTGCACTCGGATTCATACAATTTCCTATACATATTCATTCGGTTTACCCTACGAAGACTCTACCCTCTTTCATGATTTAATCGTATTCAGGATGTCACAGTTTGTATTCATCCATGTTTACCTTAACTTGTAACTAGCGAGTGTGAGAAGTTACTTGGTGGTGAAGCATTTCGTCGAGTGTATTCTTACCTCAAACAAGTTCGCTTTGGAGACGAGCTGAGAAATGAAGACTCCATACTGGACGGACTGGCGAAAATTGTAGATAAACCAGGAGACTGCTTTATTGTGGATCAGTTGCTTTTTATGGAAAAACAAGCCGAGATTGCTGCCATGACGTAATTCTAGTTTGAATGTAGTTTTAAGAAGTAATGTAAATATGAATGTCAATGTGTAAAATGTAGCTTCATAAGTTAAGATTGCAAGGAGCCCATTTTCCCGCCAACGGCACTCGCTCGTTAATTGTGCGTTTAGCTCGTTCAAATTGTAGCAGAGGTACAGACTGCTCGCGACGGAAAAGTCAATTGTTATTTTTGTATTAGAGTGAATTTGACTTGCGACTTTGAAATTAGAAGAAACCCGGGAGCAAAAAGAAACAAATTTCTGGTTTTGCTCTCAGTATGAAACAAAAGTGTCGAGAAGTGCTAGGCATTGGTGTATTAGGAGTATTTTTGATAAGTTATCATGTTCCACTGAAACCTAACCTTATTTCCGCGCAACAACTCTCTCTCTCAAACAGTCACGTCTGACGCACGTCATTAAGGATTGCGTTACAAGCAATTAGGGACTGACCGTTATATTTTGAGGGGGAGTGGGGTTGGGCAGTTTTCTGGGGCATGAGTTGTGAGTTCATATGTGCTAAATCATTATTTGGCTGTGTGACTGCGCGATGCCGTCCACATTTCACCCTTGGTCATCAGAGTCTCCAGCAGCTCAGTGGTTAGAGCATCCGCCTAGATCACAGAGGGTTCAAATCCCATCTGTAACTCGGTTTTTTTTCTGAGTTGATGCTATTTCTGCGTGAAATTTTGCAATAGTTTGGGCAAGAATTTTGTTAACATCGGAAGTCAAAATAATGATATTAGAAAGCACTTCCTCGATTTTTATCCCATGGCTCCCCTTGCACTTTTTTTTAGCTGTTTTTGTTGTCCCGGAATGTTTTTGCAAATTACTCACCCCCCACCCCCCCCCCCCCGCCTCTTTAGAAAAATAATGGTCAGCCAAAACCACTTGTCCACTCTCCAGTGTTGCCTTGCCCAGATTTTGAAAACTACTCAGGGTCACTTAGAGAACTACTAAAGGGTTGTCCTTTGGGGAAATATGGTGTATCTCTGAAGAATAAATTTCTAGGTTAGCTAGGTTCTTCTATAGAATCCTCAGGCGACGTAAGTGAAAAAACGTAGTCTACGATCAGGCTCTCTGGCGCTGCGGCACGAGCAGTGAAGCTGCAAGAGGAGAACCTGCTCGTAAGCTAGAAAAAAAAAAGGCGTCATTTTAAGTTATTGGTGCTGTTAATATACAGACTTAAAAGTTGTTTCTTTTATTTTCATTTTTGGCATTGGCGTAGTTTCTGTTGTTGTTCTCCATCGTCCATAGATATGAATCGAACACATTTCATTTGTAACAAGAGGTATGGACAACAGTACCAAACATATTTTAGTAGATCTTATTAGCTACTTTTCATCATTTTGAAATAAAATTGTGTGTTTATTGCAGCATGTGTAGGTAGTAGAATGTTGGTTACGTTTCTATGTTAAACGACGTAGT
>NC_138154.1:964280-966780 GCF_964199315.1 Orbicella franksi | reverse complement strand
CAGAACATTCGTAAACAAATTCTCTAACCTTTCTGTTCTTGTTGCTCAGACGTTCTTGAGTTCGTGCTGGGATTCTGCTTGGTTCATGATCACTTCTAAAAATACGATGACGCTTCTGAAGATGCTTTTTATCTGGTTGAAGACTTGATAGCCCCGGTTGATGGCTCCTTTGGTATAACATGATTCTTGATAAATTCACTCAAAATGTTCGCTCGTAAGGCTTGCAGACCGACCCGTTCCGAAAACGCTTAACGTCCTTTAGTGTTGATCTACCTCGAACGATATGTTCGTTGGTATGTGATTTCATCGCCCTAGAAATCCGTGCTAACTTTTCACGACGACAAATTTTGTAAATTCCATGTGCTGTACGCATGCACAGGTGACGCATGCGCTTTAGAGACCAGACGGCGATTTGTGACTGAACGTGGAGAAAAAAAACGGAGCCGAAATTTAAACCAGGCCTCACTGCCTGGGTAATAAGCGTTAGTGACGGTGGAAATTTGTGTCCTCTGTGGTTGGTGATTCTCAAATCAGTTTGAAATAGTGTCGGAGATACCTTTTAGCTGCGATACAGTTGGCCGTGAGCTGTAGTGAGCTATACTTTGCTCGCTGCTACGCCCTGAAACGGACTGCATCGGAAAGCAAGGTTATGTGTTTATTTTAACTGATTTTAAGATGTGATGTTTTGATGTGTCATTCTTGACATCAATCAGTGTTTCAACAATTATTTTGAGACTGAGAAAAGTTTGTTAAATTCGAGATAAAGCAATGGTTTTCGGCTTACCAAGACTAATTTTGTGCTTGGTTTGGTCTCGCTACACTGCCGACTGAGAATGCTCGAGTATTTCTTATGAGTCATTTTCTAAAAAAGAAAGGCGTTATCTTTCTTCTTCCTGCCTCTCGTACCTGTTCAATGCCTCGACAAGACTTTCTTCACCTAATCTTTTGGAAAAACTTTGAAACAATGACGTCAATCGTGCGTCTGTCCTCTAATAGATCATAGGCGAGAACCAATCAAAATGCGAGAATAACTTGGGTTATTATATAAATATGGCTAGCTCCGCTTTGCGTGTTTATGGACGTCGACTCCGCCTCGGTCCTTAAATACGCAAAAAAAAAAGAACCTGGCCAATATCCAGCCATCTTGACCGAAGAAGCTTGGTCAATAACAAATATTTATTATATGGCTGTGTCTCACAAGGACTGGGAACTACCGAATTCACGAATTTGATTGGTTGAAATCGATATTGACCGCGGTCCAGATTTTCCCATCTAGACCGGCATCTAGACCGGTTTCATTTTGCGTTGAAAAAGTAGCAAACTAAAATACAAAAATGTTCACCGTTTTCTTTTATTTTCTTCTCAATCATCTATGGAAGTGCCAGAAAGCCTGATGACAAAAAAAAAGTAAAGAGGACGAGCAAATTTCGGCAGGTTTAAGTTAAGCTCATTTCCGTTGACAAGCAAAATGTCAGCAAACCAGTTACATTAAACGAATTAAACGTCTTTGCCATATAATGAACATCTTATTAACCGGTCTGTATGGGAGAATCTTGACCTCGGTCTGTACTCACGCGCTCGGTCAAGATTCCCCCATACAAACCTGTTCGGTTATTAAGAGCTATATATTGCACAATACCCCGAATGAGCTCGCGGGACTACTCTACTTTTAAAATTATTAACTTACGCCTGAAACATTTCTTTCTTTTTCTTGAAACTTCGTTAGCTGACCGTGAAGTTTATGGTGCCCTTGCGCTTAGTTAATAACATATACATCTTCATTCCGTTTATAAGACGCGGTATGGTAGTTGAATTCATCAAAAGAAATGATGAATACAACTACAGTCGAACCTGGATTATCCGGACTCGTTGGGACTAGACGAAATAGTCCGGATAATCGAAAATATGAATATTAAGGAATAACAAAACTGTTTAAATAAAGCAACATTTAATCGTGTAACAACACTTTTGCAAATCGTTTGGAAAACAATATGGTCTATTGTACATCTTGAACCACTCTACTCTGAGCCAATCAGAACTCATTCGAGTGTTCTTCATTAGTTACGACGCGTGGGATCGTTGATTTTGCTCTTTAAAAGCAAAACAAAAAAACTCGATTTTGACTGCACTTTTCAATGCTATAGTTTTAAAAAGAATATTGCTACGAATCTTGATCGTGACTAATATGTATTCATGACAAAATTGGGACTAGAGAAAAAGTCCGGATAATCGAGGTACGGATAATAGATGTTCGACTGTACCATGATTCCCTACAGGCGCGTCTTAGGCATAACGAAGATATTGAAGTCTGGATAACATTCCCGCTCGGATTTATGCTAAACTAATTCAGCAAGACACGAAATGTAGCCTACCAATGAATACTACAAGCTAGCAGTAACCTTTCAACAAATCATTGGAAGTCTTATTGATGTCCTGGATGCCTTTCTTCGCTTCTCCTTCGGCTGAAAACATTCCGATCCATCTTCGATCATCGTCAGCG
>NC_138154.1:921780-961780 GCF_964199315.1 Orbicella franksi | reverse complement strand
CAAGAACACCACAATCTTTTTCAGAACACAACGAAATTTCCTGATACACAACAATCTTTTTCGAAACACAGTAAAATTTTCTGATACACAAACGCAAACTAAAACACAACAAAATTAATTGAAACACAACAAAATTTCAAAGTACTGGTAACTAACCCTGATGCTGAAAGCGACCAGAACCTGGGACTAGCTCTGGTCACAAGGACCCTTTGCACTTGTCCTCTATCCTGTTGCCCGCCATGTTTTGTCACAGTTGTGGTGGTTGGAGAAGAGCAGATCACAAGTTTTGCCCAAAGTGCGGTGTAAGTTCATCTTCGTCTTCAGCTAGTCAAGTGTCCTCTTTCAAGAAATTTTTATCCCAAAAGTCGAAAGAGAGGCAAACCACCTTCAATTCCAAGTCCAAGAAAGCGAAGATGGACGAATTTGTAACTATAACCATCGGGATTGGTTCTCTATCGTGCGGCGTTTTCAAGCCCGTGAGAGGCAAGTCCCTTCCCCTAAAAGTTGTGAAACATGCCTCAGCCGAGGCAATACTTGACGAAGCCTTGAAGAAACGAAGTTCTTACGACCGTACTTTCAGAAATGACAAGACTTATAAACTGTGCTTTCCGGATGGAAGCGAAGTGAGCACTCTTCCGGGAACAAAAGAGCCATTTAGAAGAAAATGTAAGGAGATCAGCAAGGATTGTTTGTATGTGGATTCTGGGGCTCAAAGGATTAAGATTGTTGACATTTTCATAAATCATCACACAATGATATTGTTGCAATTCATTCCACAGTAAGGGGTGTTTCATTTGTTAAGACCAGGCAGTCTGCAAAATTATGGGGTGTTTTCTTTTCCTTTTTTGGGGGGGGGGTGGGGGGGGGGAGAGGTGGAGAAACCCTGTTGGGGGTTAGTCTATTTGTTTGTTTGTATTTTTTGGTGTGCCCAAGAAATTATTACTGCTGGTAAGAGTTTTGCCAACCCTTCTAACCCTGGTCATAAGTAATGAATGCTCCTGTGTTGGTATTGTTTTGGTTCTTACGTTATTGGTGGATATCATTGCTTCAGTAATCAAAGAAAGAAAGCAAATTACCGAGTTGTTCATTAACTTAAATCTTGATGACATTGTCCAGTTGAAATTTACTGATCACGTTTTTGTTCCTATGAGTACTTTCACTTGCTGTCAAAAGACAACTGCTTTTTGATATGTACTTGTAACCACTGATGATGGATAATTATATTAAAATATTTTAACGTTGAGTCTGATGGCTACCTTTTAAGTTTTACTTGCACAGTACTGAAATGGAAAATACAAGGTATAAATCAGTCACGGGTGTAATGGGCCTGTATCAAAGTGAACACTTATGTATGAACCTGCCCCTACTGATATTGCACAGCTCTTTCTTCTTCATTAAACATCATCTATGTTAGCAATTTCAAGGAGGTCTTTATACAGAGAGAGAGTCCCTCTTCAATACTGTTGGGCAGCTGCAACTCGGTGTTTTCCAGTACATATCCAAAGTACCCTTGGTAGATGCTCTCCTCCTCTTCATAGGTCAGGTTCTCCCTCATATCTCGTCATCCAATATCGGGTGAAGTAGACCATCTACTCCTCCATGAAGCTCTGGGAGAAAGAATAGTTCATCCGGTCTCCCACTGATAGTGTCATGCCTAGAGGCCCTTATTAAATGTGTGTTCCAGTGTTCTTTAACTTTGTCTAGGTCATCTTGAAGTAACTGAGCAAAACAGAACCAGAGGCATGCCATTTGAATCTCATCTCCAGGGTTAAGTTCAATTGCTTCAACCTATTTTTCAATGTTCGTACACACATGGTAATGCCATGAAACAGCTAAAAAATCAGTGATGACTTCATACGTATATCCTCTTGAAAAGTAATATGAAATGCTTTCCTCCTCTGGATTATAGCTTATTGAACCTGAAGAAGCCATTTCAGATCAAATCCACCACATGAACGGCACAAAAATGGCACCTTTCAGTAACGTTGACCAGAGCTAGTCTCAGGTTCCGGTCGCTTTCAGCATCAGGGTTAGTTACCAGTACTTTGAAATTTTGTTGTGTTTTAGTTTGCGTTTGTGTATCAGAAAATTTTATTGTGTTTCAAAAAAGATTGTTGTGTATCAGGAAATTTCGTTGTGTTCTGAAAAAGATTGTGGTGTTCTTGAAAAGATTGTTGTGTTCTCTAAAAGATTGTTGTGTTCTCCAAAAGATTGTTGCGTTTCAGAAGAGAAATTGAGTTGTGTTTTGCCCCTATGGGCCACCGTACTGGACACACCCAAAAATTCGAATTTTTTTATTGGCTGACAAAAAAATGAATGCGCAGCAGAAATGAAAATTACAAAGCTCTACGCATTCCATTTTACTTCCGGCACGGATGGCGGCACCTTCGCTCTGAGTTGACACGGGCGAGCTTTACAAACAAGAAGATCTGTTAGATCTTATAACCGCGCTTTGAAAAATTAACTGTTTGCTTACCACTACAGTCGCAACGCAGTGCACATTTCAAAGCAGTCCTTGATGATTCTTTTGTTACTGTAGACATCACATCACTTGATCAACACAAACTGTATTATTGCACCATCAGTCGTAGGCGTTGTGAAATCTCCGATGACGTAATGGTCTTAATCTGGAACTTTCTTCGCGATATGTATGGGCATGCACGATATGAACGATATGAACGATTCGATAACAACACTATTAACAACAGCTTTCTTTCTTAAAAGTCATGATTAAATTTCTTTGGTGTTTTCCACGAGTAAAGTGCTACAAAAGTAGTCACACGAGTCACATAATTTAAGACTTCCGTTATCCACGGCTACCTTTAGTACGGTGGTTATTTCCCTACCAATGACGTAATCCTTGCATGTTCTGACAAGTTCTTTGCTTGGCTTGCAAATATTTAATTTTCCTTCTGATCACCGAACTCGCTGCGATGACACAGCCAAAGAATTTACTTCATTGGCCTAAAACCACAAGAAATACTCGAAAAATTGCAAATAAATTAATGACCGTCGCTTCTGCCGAAATAAACTTGCAAAGTAAACACGATTTTATTTGTCACGTAGCGAAAGTGAAAACTGCAACGTCAGCGCATTCCATGGCTGACGTAATACCTTTTTTTTAGCGTATTTATCATTTCCCTTCGAATCCAACGCTTCGATAAAACCAAAAGAAAATATATTTTAACCAAAGTAAAGAAAACAATATCCGTAACATTGTCCTTGTATTAATGTTTCAACAGCTTTTGGCGAGTAAACATCACAGGTTGCGTCATTCAAAATTTGGCCGAGTGGAAGCTTGGGTCTGGTCACCGACAAAACTAAAAAGAACAAGAAGATCTTTTAGATCTTATAACCGCGCTTTTAAAATTTAACTGTTTGCTTAGCACTACCGTCGGAATGTAGTGCACATTTCAAAGCAGTCATTGATGATTCTTTTCTTACTGTAGACATCACATCACTTGATCAACACAAACTGTATTATTGCACCATCAGTGGTAGCCGTTGACAAATCTCCGATGACGTAATGGTCCTAATCTAGAACTTTCTTCGGGATATGTATGGTCATGAACGATATGAACCACACGATAATAACACTATTAACAACAGCTTTCTTTCTTTTAAGACATGATTAAATTTGATTGGTGTTTTCCACGAGTAAAGGGCTAGCAAAGTAGTCACACAAGTCATGTAATTTAATAATGAAACTCTATCCCGACCGATGTATCGATTTTGGTCACTCCAGTGGCTACAGATTGAAAATGTGACAGAAAATTGGCGTTACTTTCGATTCTCACCAAATTTGGACAGTGGGAAGATCTCATCATTAGCCAATTACAGGCCATTTTTCAGCTCTTTTCCTCACATCCTCCCCCCTCGGGAGAATTTTGTCAAGTTAGCTAATTTAGTATGCAAGCCACCGTAATGGTGGTCGCTGTCGGCGAAATGTTTATTTGCTCAAAATTGGGGCAAAATCTTTCGGAGATGGAAGCGAGGACATTTGTAAGGATACAGAAAGTAATATGGGACCAGTTGGTGGCTTCTAAGGCTGAATTTATCCAGAAGTAAGCTGTATTTTCGTTTTCGTGCCGAAAGCCACGCGGTGAAATATTATCGGTTTGTTCTGCTGTCTTGTTCTGTTTTTTCTCTTGGTCATTTTTGTAGCCCGCCCAGGCCATTCTTTCGTCTAAATGAGTTGAAAAAAGTTCGAAAAAGATGTTCCCATTCAAGTTTAAGCTCTCAGGCGATAATTCTGGAGTTTTTTGGCCGAAACGTCGGCTTTGTTGTGTTCGTGTTTTTCGGTTGCTATGGGCGACCGTTGCTCCCTTTGTTAGGTCAAGTCTGGGGAGTGAGGTCACAAAAAAAATTCTAATTGATTCTGGTGTTGTTCGATTTCGCTGAAATTTTAGCACGATAAAGCTGGATTGTTAAGGAATAGATTTACCTTCTGCCGATGTGTGACCAGTAGCTATTAACGCTAAAGTGATATCGCTTCGATGTCAGGGTTTTGAAGAGATTTTTTTGCAACGTGTAGGTTCAGCGTGATTTTGTAATCTGAGATTTCTGTTGACCCTGAAGAAACAAGATTTGGCGAGTAAAAATTACAGATTGTGTAATTCAAAGTTGGCCGAGTGGAGATCTGCGTCTGGTCTCCGACAAAAAAAATATAAAAAAAAATAAACCAAGGGTAGAACATGAACCGCGCTCGGCCCATGGCCGCGCGGTTAACAAGAAGATCTGTTAGATCTTATAACCGCGCTTTTAAAATTTAACTGTTTTCTTAGTACTACAGTCGCAACGCAGTGCACATTCCAAAGCAATCTTTGATGATTCATTGATTACTGTAGACATCACAGCACTTGATCAACACAAACTCTATTATCGCACCATCAGTCGTAGCCGTTGTGACATCTCCGATGACGTAATAGTCTTAATCTGGAACTTTCTTCGGGATATGTATGGGCACGAAGATACGAACACTATTACAAACCGCTTTCTTTCTTTAAAGTCACGATTAAATTTAATTGGTTTTTTCCCTTGAGTTAAGGTTTAGCAAAGAAGTCACACGAGTCACATAATTCAAGAATTGCGTTATCTACGGCTATCTTTAGTACGGTGGTTATTTCCCTACCAATGACGTAATCTTTGCACGTTCTGACACGTTCTTTGCTTGGCTTGCAAATATTTAATTTTCCTTCCGATCTATGAACTGGCTGCGATGAAACAGTCAAAGGATTTACTTCATTTGCGTAAAACCACAAGAAATACTCACAAAATTACAAATAAATTAATGACCGTCGCTTCTGCCGAAATAAACTTGCAAAGTAAACACGATCGTATTTGTCACGTAGCGAAAGTGAAAGCTGCAACGTCAGCGCATTCCATAGCTGAAGTAATACCTTTTTTCAGCGTATTTATTTTTCCCTTGAAATCCAACGCTTTGATAAAACGAAAAGAAAAGATATTTTACCCACAAAAAAGAAAACAATATCCGTAAAATTGTCCGTGTATTTATGTTTTAACAGCTTCTGGCGGAAAAACATCACACGTTGCGTGACTCAAAGTTTGGCCGAGCGGAGGTCTGCGTCTGGTCACCGACAAAAAAAACAAGAAGATCTGTTAGATCTTATAACCGCGCTTTTAAAATTTAACTGTTTTCTTAGCACTACAGTCGCAACGCAGTGTACATTCCAAAGCAATCCTTGATGATTCATTGATTACTGTAGACACCACATTACTTGATCAACACAAACTGTATTATTGCACCATCAGTCGTAACCGGTGTGAAATCTCCGATGAAGTAATAGTCTTAATCTGGAACTTCCTTCGGGATACGTATGGGCATGAAGATACGAACACTATTAACAACAGCTTTCTTTCTTAAAAGTCACGATTAAATTAAATAGTTTTTCCCTTGAGTAAAGGGCTAGCAGAGAAGTCACACAAGTCACATAATTCAAGAATTGCGTTATCCACGGCTATCTTTAGTACGGTGGTTATTTCCCTACCAATGACGTAATCCTTGCATGTTCTGACAAGTTCTTTGCTTGGCTTGCAAATATTTAATTTTCCTTCCGCTCTATGAACTCGCTGCGATGAAACAGCCAAAGAATTTACTTCATTTGCCTAAAACCACAAGAAATACTCGCAAAATTACAAATAAATTAATGAACGTCGCTTCTGGCGAAATAAACTTGCAAAGTAAACACGATCTTATCTGTCACGTAGCGAAAGTGAAAGCTGCAACGTCAACGCATTCCATGGGTGACGTAATACCTTTTTTTTAGCGTATTTTTTATACCCTTTAAATCCAACGCTTTGATAAAACGAAAAGAAAATATATTTTATCCACAAAAAAGAAAACAATATCCGTAAAATTGTCCGTGTATTTATGTTTTAACAGCTTCTGGCGCAAAAACATCACACGTTGCGTGACTCAAAATTTGGCCGAGCGGAGGTCTGCGTCTGGTCACCGACAAAAAAAAAAACAAGAAGATCTTTAAGATCTTACAACCGCGCTTTTAAAAGTTAACTGTTTTGGTAGCATGAGTGACCCGAAGAAAAAAAAAACGAAAAAAAAATATCGGTTTTGAACCTATTTCCAGCAAATTTGGCACACTAGAAGCTGAGAAAATTACTCTATTTCCGGTCATCATTTTTCAGCTCTTTTCGTCATATCCCCCCCTCGGGAGGGTTTTGTAAAGTTAGCGAATTAGTTGCAAGCCACCGTAATGGTGATTGCTGTCGGCGAAATGTTTATTTGCTAAAAAATTGCGGCCAAATCTTTCGGAGATGGAAGTCAGGACATTTTTAAGGATACAGAAAGTAATTTGGGACCAGTTGCTGACTTGTAAGGCTGAAATTATCCAGAAGTAAGGTTTTTTTAACGTGAACGTAACGAAGGCCACGCGGTGAATAAATTATCGGCTCTTCTCACTGTCTCGTTCTGTTTTTTGTTTCGTTCTCTTTTGGAGTCCGCCGAGGTCATTTTTTCGTCTAAATAACTTGAGAAAAGTTCGAAAAAGATGTTCCTCTTGAATTTTCAGCTTTCAGGCAATAATCCTGGATTTTTTTGACCGAAACGTAGGTTCACTGGTTATGTTAATGTGTTTCGGTGGCTATGGGCGACCGTCGCTTCCTTTGTCGACTCACGCAATGAAGCTAGGTTACAAAAAAAATCTAATAATATTTAGTTCTGGTTTTGTTCGATTTCGTTGAAATTTTAATATGATGAAGCTGGATTGTTAACGAATAGATTTTAATACTGCCGATATGAGGTGGCTATTAACGCTAAAGTGATATATCGCTTCGATGTCAGGGTTTTGAAGAGATTTTTTTGCAACGTGTAGGTTCGGCGTGATTTTGTAATCTGAGATTTCTGTTGACCCTGAAGAAACAAGGTTTGGCGAGTAAACATTACCGATTGCGTAATTCAAAGTTGGCCGAGTGGAGATCTGCGTCTGGTCTCCGACAAAAAAAAAATAAAAAAAAAATAAACCAAGGGTAGAACATGAACCGCGCTCGGCCCATGGCCGCGCGGTTAAAAAAATAAACCACGGGTAAACCTAGAACCGCGCTCGGCCCATGGCCGCGCGGTTAACAAGAAGATCTGTTAGATCTTATAACCGCGCTTTTAAAATTTAACTGTTTTCTTAGTACTACAGTCGCAACGCAGTGCACATTCCAAAGCAATCTTTGATGATTCATTGATTACTGTAGACATCACAGCACTTGATCAACACAAACTCTATTATCGCACCATCAGTCGTAGCCGTTGTGACATCTCCGATGACGTAATAGTCTTAATCTGGAACTTTCTTCGGGATATGTATGGGCACGAAGATACGAACACTATTACAAACCGCTTTCTTTCTTTAAAGTCACGATTAAATTTAATTGGTTTTTTCCCTTGAGTTAAGGTTTAGCAAAGAAGTCACACGAGTCACATAATTCAAGAATTGCGTTATCTACGGCTATCTTTAGTACGGTGGTTATTTCCCTACCAATGACGTAATCTTTGCACGTTCTGACACGTTCTTTGCTTGGCTTGCAAATATTTAATTTTCCTTCCGATCTATGAACTGGCTGCGATGAAACAGTCAAAGGATTTACTTCATTTGCGTAAAACCACAAGAAATACTCACAAAATTACAAATAAATTAATGACCGTCGCTTCTGCCGAAATAAACTTGCAAAGTAAACACGATCGTATTTGTCACGTAGCGAAAGTGAAAGCTGCAACGTCAGCGCATTCCATGGCTGACGTAATACCTTTTTTCAGCGTATTTATTTTTCCCTTGAAATCCAACGCTTTGATAAAACGAAAAGAAAAGATATTTTACCCACAAAAAAGAAAACAATATCCGTAAAATTGTCCGTGTATTTATGTTTTAACAGCTTCTGGCGGAAAAACATCACACGTTGCGTGACTCAAAGTTTGGCCGAGCGGAGGTCTGCGTCTGGTCACCGACAAAAAAAAAAATAACAAGAAGATCTGTTAGATCTTATAACCGCGCTTTTAAAATTTAACTGTTTTCTTAGCACTACAGTCGCAACGCAGTGTACATTCCAAAGCAATCCTTGATGATTCATTGATTACTGTAGACACCACATTACTTGATCAACACAAACTGTATTATTGCACCATCAGTCGTAACCGGTGTGAAATCTCCGATGACGTAATAGTCTTAATCTGGAACTTTCTTCGGGATACGTATGGGCATGAAGATACGAACACTATTAACAACAGTTTTCTTTCTTAAAAGTCACGATTAAATTAAATTGTTTTTTCCCTTGAGTAAAGGGCTAGCAGAGAAGTCACACAAGTCACATAATTCAAGAATTGCGTTATCCACGGCTATCCTTAGTACGGTGGTTATTTCCCTACCAATGACGTAATCCTTGCATGTTCTGACAAGTTCGTTGCTGGGCTTGCAAATGTTTAATTTTCCTTCCGATCTATGAACTCGCTGCGATGAAACCGCCAAAGAATTTACTTCATTTGCCTAAAACCACAAGAAATACTCGCAAAATTACAATTAAATTAATGAACGTCGCTTCTGGCGAAATAAACTTGCAAAATAAAAACGATCTTATTTGTCACGTAGCGAAAGTGAAAGCTGCAACGTCAACGCATTCCATGGCTGACGTAATACCTTTTTTTAGCGTGTTTATTATTCCCTTTAAATCCAACGCTTTGATAAAACGAAAAGAAAATATATTTTTTCCACAAAAGAGAAAACAATATCCGTAAAATTGTCCGTCTATTTATGTTTTAACAGCTTCTGCCGCGAAAACATCACACGTTGCGTGACTCAAACTTTGGCCGAGCGGAGGTCTGCGTCTGGTCACCGACAAAAAAAATAAATAAATAAACCCCGGGTAAACCTAGAACCGCGCTCGGCCCATGGCCGCGCGGTTAATAATAAACCACGGGTAAACCTAGAACCGCGCTCGGCCCATGGCCGCGCGGTTAACAAGAAGATCTATTAGATCTTATAACCGCGCTTTTAAAATTTAACTGTTTGCTTACCACTACAGTCGCAACGCATGGCACATTCCAAAGAAGTCCTTGATGATTCTTTTGATACTGTAGACATCACATCACTTGATCAACACAAACTCTATTATTGCACCATCAGTCGTAGCCGTCGTAGAAGTCTCCGATGACGTATCGGTCTTAATCTGGAACTTTCTTCGGGATAGGTATGGGCATGCACGATATGAACAATACGATAATAACTATTAACAACAGCTTTCTTTCTTAAAAGTTATGATTAAATTTAATTGGTGTTTTCCACAAGTAAAGGGCTAGCAAAGTAGTCACACGAGTCACATAATTTAAGACTTCTGTTATCCACGGCTACCTTTAGTACGGTGGTTATTTCCCTACCAATGACGTAATCCTTGCATGTTGTGACATGTTCTTTGCTTGGCTTGCAAATATTTAATTTTCCTTCTGATCACCGAACTCGCTGCGATTAAACAGCCAAAGAATTTACTTCATTGGCCTAAAACCACAAGAAATACTCGCAAAATTGCAAATAAATTGATGACCGTCGCTTCTGCCGAAATAAACTTGCAAAGTAAACACGATGTAAGATCAAAACGCCCCAAAATGGTGTTAATATGCGTTCGGTTAATTAGAGTGTATATTTTGTATTGTATCGTGCAACGTGTTGGAATGTGGCGCTTGTATCGTTGCGTAATTTATTCAAATAGCCTGTTAGCAGCGCCTTTTTTTTAGTTCTAGCAATGCGGATCGGAGGGCAGTAGTGAAATCGAAGCATCTAGTGCAGTTGTTGTCTTATCACAGCGGCATCTCAGCCAGTTATAGCCCAGCATCGCATTACAAATGTAAGTCTGTTACTTTCTTGGGTTTTAGTTTGCGCCATTTTCGCTTTGTTTGTTTGTTCTGTTCATGTCTATTTCAGTTTTAACCACAATGAGCCACAGTTGTTGATCGCCAGTAAATAAAGTGTGCGTTCTAAATTATATTGCTTGCTGGAGATAATGTCACGTCCTGTTGGTAGCTTCACACGACCTTATTCGTCACGTAGCGAAAGTGAAAGCTGCAAGGTCAGCGCATTCTATGGCTGACGTAACGCCTTTTTTTAGCGTATTTATTATTTCCCTTCGAATCCAACGCTTCGATAAAACCAAAAGAAAATATATTTTAACCAAAGTAAAGAAAACAATATCCGTAACATTGTCCTTGTATTAATGTTTCAACAGCCTTTGGCGAGTAAACATCACAGGTTGCATCATTCAAAATTTGGCCGTGTGGAAGTTTGGGTCTGGTCACCGACAAAACTAAAAAAACAAGAAGATCTGTTAGATCTTATAACCGCGCTTTTAAAATTTAACTGTTTTCTTAGCACTACAGTCGCAACGGAGTGCACGTTCTAAAGCAATCCTTGATGATTCATTGGTTTCTCTAGACACCACATCACTTGATCAACACAACCTGTATTATTGCACCATCAGTCGTAGCCGTTGTGAAATCTCCGATGACGTAATAGTCTTAATCTGGAACTTTCTTCGGCATATGTATGGGAATGAAGATACGAACACTATTACAAACCGCTTTCTTTCTTTAAAGTCACGATTAAATTTAATTGTTTTTCCCCTAAGGAAAGGGTTAGCAAAGAAGTCTAACGAGTCACATAATTCAGGAATTGCGTTATCCACGGCTATCTTTAGTACGGTGGTTATTTCCCTACCAATGACGCAATCCTTGCATGTTGTGACATGTTCTTTGCTTGGCTTGCAAATATTTAATTTTCCTTCTGATTACCGAACTGGCTGCGATGAAACAGCCAAAGAATTTACTTCATTTGCCTAAAACCGCAAGAAATGCTTGCAAACTTGCAAATAAATTAATGACCGTCGCTTCTGCCGAAATAAACTTGCGAAGTAAACACGATCTTATTTGTCACGTAGCGAAAGTGAAAGCTGCAACGTCAACGCATTCCATGGCTAACGTAATAGCTTTTTTTAGCGTATTTATTATTCCCTTTGAATCCAACGCTTCGATAAAACGAAAAGAAAATATACAAAAAAGAAAACAATATCCCTAAAATTGTCCGTGTATTTATGTTTTTACAGCTTCTGGCGGAAAAACTTCACACGTTGCGTGACTCAAAATTTGGCCGAGAGGGAGCTTGGGTCTGGTCACCGACAAAAAAAAAAATAAACCCCGGGTAAACCTAGAACCGCGCTCGGCCCATGGCCGCGCGGTTAACAAGAAGCTCTTAGAGCTTGGAACCGCGCTGGTCATATGAACACCGTAATTCTGGATGTTAAAAGGAAGGGTAGCAACGTGTTTTGATTGATGCTCTGGTAAAAGTTTTAGTGAGTGTTTAAATGTTCGGTCAGGCTAAAAAATGTCTGGCTTCAAGTGACGCATGGGAGGCATATATTTAAGAATTTAAATGTCCCTCATGAAAACTTAGTCAACGACTGTTTCCTCGTTTACCTTGTGCCAGTAGCATTTTTGAGCGTATTCAATACACCATAATGTTTTTCCTCTTTCTTGGTATTATAGGAGGTTTGCAAAAAGGGATTGGCAATGAAAATGATAAGAAAATACCGAATGTTACATTTCGTGGTTGAGAAATTGCCACCAGAAAGCGAACAACGGTCTCGTAACGAAATCTCGTTTCAAAGTAATGTCCTATCGTGAATGTCCCGTCCGCGGAACTGCTCAGCATACTTTCCCGTTCACATCTCTTTAGCGTTCCACACCGGAGGCAGAATTTCTCATTGCTTCCAAATTACTTCGTTTCGACCTGTTGTTCTATTGGTTTGTGTATTGAAATTGAAAAAGAGAATGGTCTTGTAAAATTCCACGTACTTCCTACCCCCAAAACCAAAAAATACAATACTGTAAGTAAGAAGATTCAAAGACCCTTTTCATGATGATCAACAATTTCTGCTGCTATTCCACAACGATTTATTTTTTTTTGGAAGAAATTTAAAATTAACTAGAAAGAGCAGCTTTGGACAGGCGGGATGGACCCTAAGTAACTCTTCTGTGGAAAGTGCTGTGTTCATTAATTCATTCCAGTTGTAGGGCTATCTGCTTGGGATTAAACAGGTTGTCATCTGTTGGCTGTGAAAAGCTCCCCTCTAAAAGACAGCATCCTTTGAGCGTCTTGGCAATCATGAAAGGAAAATAGCTGTAGCTCTTTTCTTCTTTGACAATCTCAGTATGGAACTATTGGGTGCGTTTAGAGTATTTCCTGTAACCACATGCATAAGCATCTGCATTCACATGCTTCGCTCTTGAGAGATGTACATGTATGTTATGATCGATGGCAGCTAATATTATCCCCATGATAAAGTAGGGATATCTGAAAAAAACATGTTAAAAAAGTTGAAAGTAATCATTACAAATGCAAGAACAGGCTACAGCAGAAATTGAATATAGATTATCAATGATGGGAAACTTCTTTAACACTAATCTTTATATCGTTACTGCGTGTGGTCTCTGACAGCAGGAGTCTGTCAAAAGACCTGCAAAGACAGAAAGGCATACAGTCATAAACAATACACAAGATTGATTTCCTTACTTGAATGCCATACGCTTTGGGGCATATTTGGTGAGCATGCTATTGTAACTCTCCAGGAGACTTGTATGCCTATAAAAATGATAAAACTAAAAGTTATCATGAATGGTAAAGTAGTACTTTAGTAACAATGATGATATATGCGAATGTAGCCATAACACTACATCTACTGTCATGATAGTACTTTAGTGTTGTAATTTCCTATCATGATCTGCCACCTTGAATATTAAAAGAAACCCTTGATATTCAAACAACCTTTTCTAATAATAAAGTGCTTGCTCTATGTATGGAATGTGCGAGATTCATTGGCAGCGGTGGGTTGCTTGAGGAAGGGGGAGGTAGAAACATTTTGCCCAAAGCAAGAAAATTAACAGTTTTCAAGTTTATTACACCACTGCCGACTACGGAAATTACTGACCTGAACTGAAGATAAAACTCCAAGTTGTTGAACTACTTCTCATCTAAAACAACATCCCTGAGAGTTGTTACAGCTTTCGAAGACTTTGCCAAATATGTCTTTCCTGAAGTTCCTGTTTCATCAGGGGAATGGTGGGAGGCTCCTTTAGTCTATTCGTGTTCTGCACAAACATGGTGAAGAACACCAAGTCAAGTTTTCTAAAAATTAAAAATGATTAACATGCACAGTACTAGAACTAAACAAAATATTACAGAAACACGAAGTGCAAGGGAACTTCATGAACATTAATAAGCCAATACACTTTGAGTGCAGCTGAAGATTCTGATTAATGTGAGATAAAGTGTCATGCACTCAAACCAAACTATAAGACAGCAGCAAGAAAATTGCACCTCATAGGAAAAAATTTGTACAGCAAAACTGCTTTGTGTAGATCATGCAACAAAGGCACTCCTGTTGAGCACAATATTCAATAAAAGGGAATATTGTTTCCAATCTTCAGTTCATCTACACTTCTGTCACAACTTTGACAGCAGAACCAGAAGTGGTTGACATTGTCATCAATCTAGTCTTTCAAAGGCTTTCATCTTCTGATGGGAGCAGCCTGTTACGAAAAAAAAGAAAACAAAAACAGAGGCAATTTAGCTCAAAGAAACAAAGTAGGGTGGCCAACTTACTCAGCACAAAGACAACTAGAAACATTGTTTTGTTTGGGAAACTAGATCATATGTGCAAGATGTAAATGGCATTGACAAAACCTGCACTTGCTCAGCTTCTTTGCCTTGTGCCAAATATCAACTGAAGAGAGTGAAAGAGTTCCAACAGATGTGGAAATTTTTCTAGCAAAACAAAAGCAGCTATTATTAGCTAATAAGCCCTTTGCACTATTCGGTCACATGGTACGGAATTCATTATGGTGGGATGCAAGTTACACACTCAGTGGGACTTTCAAAACAAAGGAAACTCGGGCTGGACTGGTATGAGTTCCTTTGTTTTGGAAGTCCCACTGTGTAAGTTGTGTCTCAGCATAATTAATTCCGTAACATGTGACTGCATCGTGCAAAGGGCGTGTTGACTATGAAGTTCTCTCTGATTGCTGTTTTATCAGTAGTTATAATTCTCAAGGCACAACCTCAACAACTGTTGGTGAACTAATCCAGGTTTCTTTACTTCCTTGATGAACATAACTGTTTACTATATAATATACAAACTATTGATCAGCTGCCAGGTTCTCAAAGGACTTTTAATACATGTATTTAGACTCAACACCACTAAGGGAAGCCATTCCCAAACACTGAGAATAAAGGGATTTAAGACTTGGGTGATGAGATGCTCTAGATGAAAATATGCAAACAACATAAGCATACCTTTCGTATCATGGACAAGCTTCATAATTGATGAAGAAGTATCTGGTGCAAGTTCACTGAAGGGAAGGACACTAGCTATCTTCTGAAGAAGTCATCTCAAACCTTCTTTCTCTATGATAACAGAGTTACCCCGTCTCCCTTTTGTCAACAACTGCCATGTCCACAAGTACTTTGCTGGCATGCTCCATTAGCGTGTAGACACAATATCTTGTGCTATGTCCTGGAGAGTCATTCCTACCATCACCACACAAACACAAGTCACCATACTGTTAAAGAATAGCAGTTATCAAAGAATTCATTTCATCCCAATTCTCCTTATCCACAGGGGCTGCACAGTGCTTCTGGAATCTTGTAAATGTGCTGCTGCTGATAATACTAGAATGATGTATTGGTATTTTTGCAAACTGGTGTTTGCATACTAACTTTAATCATTGAAGGTTGACTGGATACTCACTTTTCACCAAGTTGAGCTGTGTAACTTCAGGATACTCGGGACTGCCATAGCTATCAAGACTCCATTCACTGTAATTACTGAATTCATCAGTAGATGTGTCACTCCTGTAAAGATGTTCCACAATGATATTCACACTGCACACAAAACTACATTGAAATCTTGTGAAATTTTTGACATTGTGAACCATAACTTAAATATTGGTTGAATGTATGGGATATACAGTTCATTTACAACAAGTCATAACATGGCTGGTTGGAATTTACTATCTCCCATAACTGCACTCTGTCTTGAATTGTAGGTACTGGTATTTTCATCAGGTGCTCTTTTTTGTATAAAGATGAAACATTCTAGGCCTCTGATCAAAGGCAATGTCTCTACCTAGCATTATACATGTCATACTTATAGATGAGCATCATTTGCGTTAGTGACACCCACAACAGGTTGTAGTTTCAACTGAGATCAACATTCATTATTTTTTCTGAGGCTTTCTTGGTGTAAAAATTAAGTTTTGTTTGCTTACAAAAAGGTAATTGATTCTCTCTCAAACAAGAGTATTTGTATACTGAAAATATCTCTTGTATGCACATAAGTAAGAAAAATACAAAGAAGACCTTGATCTTGTAGTTGTAGCCCTTAACATTATAACTATGCAAAACTGAAATGACTTAAATTCAGCATTTGTATTGCTTTATTACTGGTATACAGAGAAAAATAATCAATAATGGTTCGAAAATATACCAAAATGTGTACTTCCAGAAATTATTCATACCTCCCCCATGGAAGGGATTTTTTGTAAGAACTCTGAAGCCCTCTGGAAATTCCAATTAAACTTCATACTTTTCTTTAATTTTTGGGTCTTACTGGAAACCCCCAACCCCCCATCCCCAGGAAATTCTAATGCCTTCTGTGGGGGTAATATGGATATTTTCTGGAACTGCACAGTACATGGTGTAAAATACACCAATAATTGGTGTATTTTTATTGTAGAATTGATACAATACTACATCTGGGATCCAAGTGGTGTATTTTCCATATCCTCACTGGCTTGAGGATATGAATAATGAATCTTATCATTCGATGCATTTTTTTTCCATCCTTTGGATTGGCTGAGAGCCCACCAAGTGACTTGCAAATAACTGCCTACAGATAATGGCATGCTCATGCGTAAGTAATGTGTAAAAATAACATTCTGCTCATGGGTAATTGAAACCACACTCACAAGCGAAAAATGGCAGATGGCTTTCCTGATCAGTCAAGAAGGGATTAAAATATGAAACAAAATTAGTGATCGAATGATAAAACAATTATTGAACTTAGTTATCAAAAAATATCGTGATTTGTCAGTGTTGTGCAGATCAATCATTTGCTTCAGCCTTCGGTTTTGGTGAATAATAATTGAGCTGCTCACTACTGACAAATCACAATATTTTGCTCAACCTCACCCAATTATTTTTAAGTATTTTACTTGTAGCGTGGGGCCTGAGCCCTAATGACTCACCGCGCTTGCGCCGTGTGTGCGCGTGTGTGAACGGAGCGTGTGTGCTTCGGTGTTGTGTTGTGAAGGCAAACAGTTTTCCTTTTCGTTCACGTTACATTTGGTGGTAGCAGTGGGATCTTTTTTTGTGAAAGGAAAGACCATGGAAGAAACTGTCAAAGCGTTGGAGGCAAAACTAGCCCAAATGGAAGCGAAACTTGCCACGAAAAGCGAGAGTTCAGCATCTGCTTTGGCCAGCTCGTCCAGCTCAGCCAGCTCGCCCGATGTACACAGTGCACTTCGAATCAAGTCTGAAAGTTTCTCGGCTGGTCCGGGGGAAAATTGGCTGGCTTGGCTGAGGAAATTTGAAAGTATTGCGGCACTTAACAAATGGAATCAGGAACTGCAATGTCAGATATTGCCGGCGTATTTGAAGGGTCTTGCCGAACAAACATATTACAGTTTACCGACGGGTCAAACAAGCACGTGGGTGACAGTCGAGCGGGCCCTGACAGATCGTTTTCATCTCAAAGAATCTTGTCAAGTACATATTTCTACCTTACGGGCCAAGTCGAGACAAGCCAACAAGGATTTGTACAAGTTGAGATGTGATATTTCTCGTCTCGTGGAGCTAGCTTACCCGGATGACCCCCTGGAAATTTTAAATCGTACCGCCAGAGATTTTTTGTGGGTGCACTTATGCCAATAAGCTTGCGTGAAAAAGTTTTGGACCTGGGCCCCAATTCCTTGGATGAGGCCTTGGCTGCTGTACAACGCTATGAATCTAATCAGAAAGTCCTGGAAAAAGGCAGTGCCCGAGTGCTTACCACAAGCTCAGGAGAAGAAGAGGGTGCCTCTTCAGCCAGTTACAGCACCTTTCAGACAAGTTTTGGTCCTGGTTTTCAACAGGGGACTCAAGAGCCCCCACCATGGGCAAGAGAGCTCTTTCAACAGCAAGCTGAAATTCTACAGAAACTGAAAAATATTCCTCATGCAGGACAAGAATCAAGTGCAGGGACGCATGAAGGTGTGGAATCTAGACAAGGCCCCAGAGCATGTTTTAAGTGTGGCAGCTTGACTCACTTCATCCGTGATTGCCCATCGCAGAGCATTCCATTTCAGGGAAACTTGAGAAGGGTGGGGCACAACCAGAAGTGACCCAGCCCGGACCCTCTCAAGGTGCATTTCTGGACTGCGAAGTAAATGGTGTCAGATGTCGAGCTTTATTGGACACTGGTGCTCAGGCAACAATTATCAGTGACATACTGTATTATCGTGTTAGGAGCTGTACGGAGAAACTCTTGTCTCAGCAAAAGCCCGTCCTTGGAGCTAACAATATGCCACTTGATATCCTGGGGTCAGTAAAGGTAACACTTAAGCTCGGTGGTATTGTAGCGCAACACATGGTGTTTGTGTGTGGGGGCCTGGCACCAGAAGTATTAGTTGGCATAGATTTTCTTAAGACCCACAAACGTGTGCTTGACTTTGACACTGAGACTGTCAATACTAAGGAAGGACCCAGCAAGATCGTCTTTGGGCACCTTGACAAGGTTTGCAGAATCACAGTGGCCAAAACCATAACGTTGTTACCAAACATGGTTGCAGACATACCTTGTCAGGTGCAGGAAGCAAATGGCTTAGATGAGTTAGTGGGTATGCTGGAACCCTCAGACAAGTTCACAGAACGATATGCAGCAGGAGCATTTCGAACCGCAGTAACCATCAAGGGTGGCCGAGTCCCGGTTCAAGTTTTCAATCCATCCAACCAGCCAATAAGGGTCTACAGGTGCAGTAACATAGGAGGTCTCGACCCATTGGAGAGCGAGTGGGAGTCGTCCAAAGAGGGCCATACAAGTATGGGCTACAAAATTGTCTCTTCAGTTTCCTCTGAGAAAGATGTGAGTGTTCTACCTGGAGTTAAATGATGCAGTACAGTACACATCGAAGACTTTGAAAGCTGCTGCAAGTCAATGGAAGAACTATTCCCAATCAACTGTGAGTCAGTACCTGAGGAGGAAAAACACCAGCATTATGAAGTACTGGCCACCCATGCTAACTGTGTTTCGAGAGGACAGATGGATTTAGGTACTGCAAAGGGAGTGCAGCACACCATTGACACAGGTTCCGCACAACCAATCCAGGTGCCACCCCGTAGAGTCCCTTTCCACAAGAGAGAAGAAATGCGTCGACAAGTCAACGAGATGCTGGAGGCTGGGATAACAGAGCCTTCCGAATCTCCATGGTCCTCTCCAGTTGTGTTGGTAGCCAAGCCTGACGGCAGCCAGCGTTTTTGTGTGGATTACCGTGCTCTGAATTCTGTAACCAAACACCACCTGTATCCGCTTCCTCGGTGTGATGATATATTGGAGAGCTTGGTGGGAGCGCAGTGGTTCTCCCACCTTGATCTGCTAAGAGGGTACTGGCAAATAGGCGTTGACGTGGAAGACCGTGAGAAAACAGCCTTTGCAACTCCGGATGGCCTTTACGAGTTCTGTCGATTGAGTTTTGGTCTTACAAATGCACCGGCTTGTTTCATGCGGGCTATGCACATTGTCCTCAAGGGTTTGTGCTGGTCAGACTGTCTAGTTTATCTAGATGACATCATAGTCTTTGGTCGAACACTGGAGGAACACAGGGAGAGGTTTGCACTTGTTCTGTTCCACTTGGCAGAAGCTGGCTTGAAGATTAATCCTAAGAAATGCAAGCTGTTGTCTGATCAGGTGGTTGTGCTAGGTCACATCGTGACTCGGGATGGTATATCTACTGACCCAGAGAAAATACGTGTAGTAAAGGAGTGGCCTGTACCTTCAGATCCCCACCAGTTGAAAGCATTCTTGGGCACAGCTGGATACTACCGACAGTTTGTGCCTAACTATGCCCAGGTTATGTGCCCGCTGTACAGAGCAGAACAGAAGGGAGATAATTTCATGTGGTCAGCCGAATGCCAGGAAGCCTTTTTGTCCATTAAACGCCACTTGACAAATGCCCCAATACTTGCTTTCCCACAATTGGATGTGCCATTTATCCTGGACACCGATGCCTGTGACAGTGGGTTGCGGGTGGTGTTATCACAGGTTCAAGGTGGAAAAGAGCGTGTGATAGCCTTTGCTACGCGTGTGCTAACAAAGGCAGGAAGGAATTACAGTACTACCTGGAAGGAACTTTTGGCCCTTGTGTGGGGCTCAGAACACTTTGAAACATATCTCTATGGGAGACGCTTTCTCGCCAGAACTGATCATAATGCCTTACAGTGGCTAAGGAACTTTAAGAATCCTAAGGGCCAGGTGGCTAGGTGGCTTGAACGGTTGAGTGACTTTGACTTTGAAGTGAAGCATCGCCCTGGTAGTTCGCATAACAATGCTGATGGTCTGTCCCGTCTCCCCTGGGCCGAGCAAGAAATGGTGCACCCTGAAGTGGGGAGCGATGTTGCGTGGGTCCAGTCTGTGAGCGTGGATCCCCTTTCTAATGAGAGCATTCAAGTGGCTCAGAGTCAAGATGAGGTCCTTTCTCAAGTCGTGAAGTGGCTTGAGGTCGGTGTCAGGCCTCCCTGGCGTGACGTTGAGGGAGGTGGACGCAGGCTGCTGTCATACTGGTCACAGTGGAACTGGCTACTTGTCAGGGGTGGTCTGGTGTTCAGGTGCTGGGAGGATGAAGAAACGGGCCAAGAAACTCACCAGCAGCTTTGCTTGCCAGAAAGTCTTGTCCCGAAAGTGTTGTACGCCCTTCATGATGCTCCCTCTGCAGGACACCTTGGTGTGACGAAAACCATAGAGAGAGTACGGAAAAGATTCTTTTGGCATGGCTTGAGGGAGGATGTTGAAAATCATGTCAAGAGGTGTGGACCATGTGCTGAAGTCAACGACCCCCCTAAAGTGCCCAAAGCTCCCTTGATCAGTGTCAAGTCAGGCCATCCTCTGCAGAGAATAGCTATTGACATTGTTGGTCCTACACCAAGGTCTAGCTCGGGTCATGAGTGGTTGCTTGTGGTCTCAGACCACTTTACAAAATTCGCCCAAGAGTTCCCGGTGAGAAATACATCAGCAGTCACGCTTGCAAAGAAGGTGATGGATGAATACATTTGCCTGTTTGGATGTTTTGAGAACTTACACTCTGATCAGGGTGCTAATGTCGACGGAGCAGTCTTCCGAGAACTGTGTGACTTGATTGAGGCAGCTAAGACATGGACAATACCGTACCACCCCCAAGGAGATGGCCAGGTGGAGAGGCTGAACAAGTCCCTCGTAAAGATCTTGTCTAAGCTAATATCCGAAGATCGCCACGATTGGGCAGACTGTGTTCCAAAGGCCTTGTTGGCCTATAATACCAGCGTCCATGAGTCGACGGGATTCACCCCTTATCGCCTAATGTTTGGGAGAGAAGCCATCTTGCCTTTGGATGCTGCCCTTAAGTTAGAGACCTCGGCGTTCCCCAGGTCAGCGAAAACATATCCGGAGTATGTTGTTCAGCAGAAGCTTCAGGTGGAGGTAACAGAGGAGCTAGTGAGAGAAAACCTTAAGCGAGCACAGAAATCTCAGAAAGCCTATTATGACACCAAGTGCTATGGTCAGCGGTTCGATGCTGGAGACCGGGTGTGGTACAGAAACCGAACCAGGGTCAGGAGGAACAAGTTCCTTAAGCCTTGGTGTGGCCCCTGGAAGGTCATAAAGGCCTTGTCTGATGTTACCTATCGTATTGAGGAGGAGAAAAGAAAGCCTGGAAGGTGTCGGCAAAGGAGAGTGGTCCACTTCAACTACTTGAAACCGAGTCATTCTCCCCCTCGGGAGGCTCTTTCTCCTTCATCGCAAGAGCTCAGTGGCCAGGTGCAGAGAATGCCAGTAAACTCTGGTGAGGTTGAGTTGGAATGGTTGGAAATTCCTGCTTCTCCAGTCACCGAATGCCAGCCGGATGCTCACGAGGATACTAGTGTGTTGAGTCCTGTTTCTACAGTCACCGAACGCCAGCTGGATGCTCGCAAGGATACTAGTGTGTTGATTCCTGCTTCTCAAAATGCTGATGTCCCAGATTCTCCAGTCGCCGAAATTCCACATCAGCCCGAGACTCCTGTGGAGAGTAGCTCACCAGTTGCTAATCCGAGTCAGAGACCGAGGCGTGAAAGGAGAGAGCCACCTTGGCTTAGAGACTATGTTAGAACAGTTGTGTGCTAGCCAGTCTAGCCCATGGACTTTGTTAGAACTTTTACACGTTAAGGTTACTGAGTTCAAAGGAACTAATCCTGCTCTTAAGTGGCGGGGGATAGTGTAGCATGGGTCCTGAGCCCTAATGACCCACCCCGCTTGCGCTGTGTGTGCGAGCGAAGCGTGTGTGCTTCAGTGTTGTGTTGTGAAGGCAAACAGTTTTCCTTTTCGTTGACGTTACATACTTGCTGTGCTTGTATTGTTTTTACCACTTGAAAAAAAGACATATCTTTGCACCAGTGTTATATCCTCTATTTACATACCTTTGCTCCAAGTCAGGAAAATGATGATCATCAAAAATGGGCTCAACTGATAAATCAGAGTCTTCTTCAGACAGGCTGTCATCACTTTCAACCCCACCAGCAGAGAATGGGTTGCCAGTCAAACTGTTATCGGTCTGGTCAAACAGTGTACTTCTTGCATGCCTTGGATCTGGTTCTCTTTGTTCTCCCAAGTCAGATGTCCTTGTGACATCAACACAACTTGAGTGTGACACTCCAGCATGATTTGCACAAATAAAGGTAGAAAACAAGGGAACTGCATCTAGAATAAACTAGCAAATATGTTTGTAAAGAACCTATTCATGAGAAAAAATAATAATTTCTTCAAAACTATATAAAATTAAAATACATGGGAAAACAATATTACACATTCATCAAATAAATATACACACATACAAAAAAATATAAGCTTATGTATATTTCTAAGCTTGAAAAAGCTTATAAGCTTATGTGTGAATTACAGTAATAAATAGAATTTGCTTACTTGTATCATTATCTTCTTGACAAGACAGAGATAAATTTACCGCTGCAGATTCACAACTGGTGTTTGATCAACTAAGGAAAGGAAGTCAACTACGAATGCTGCCCAGAGACGTGTATCGGCAACAGAGGAAAATAATGTTATGTAAGAAGCAGAACAAGTGGTGCAGACCATGTAGCTGTGGAGCAACAAACCTCACCTTCGATGATGTAACAGGAATTCTGCAAACTCACTGTCTGTGCATTCTGAAAATCCCAGAGCTTGATTTCTATCCCTCCAGAGATCAAAAACAGATTCCCTCAACTGAATTGACTTCAAAGAGCCAGGTAACTTTGGTCTTCCAACACGATTGCGTGTAATGGCAGCTATTTCGTCAGACACACATAGTCTTCACATAACAAAATATAGGAATTTATTAAATTCTCAACCTCGGATAATGCAATTATAGCTTTCTGATTGGTTCACTAGATCTTGGTTACCAGCCATTATACCTGCGTTTGACCTTATATGGAAATGAATGCGGCAAATGTCGTTCAGCATAAAATTTTTCCTGGGAAGCCAAGTTTCGTCGACAGAAAAAAAAAATGGATGAAAAAAGCAGATTTGGTGAGCTATCCACGGAAGAAATACAAGAAATCATGGACAAGGCTGTCCCAGAAACAACAAAAAAAGCCACAAAGTTCGGGATGAGATAATTTAACGGTACGTACCCGTTAATTTTCAATTAAAAGTTGCAAAATTTCAAATACGACCTTTGAGATTTTACGTATTCATGAAGGTTACGTAACAACAACAACAACAATATTTACCTTAATGTTAGAGTGGCTTGCTAGTCCTGGTGGCACCACATTTTCAAAACCAATACAAGAAATGTCAAAAGAAGAGCTGAACGTTTGTTTGAAGTGCTTTTACACGTCAGCGAGGAAGAAAGATGGCACATATTATAAGAGTTCATCCACGAAATCCATAAGAGCCGCCATTGATCGTTTTCTTTGCTCACCGCCACACAACAAACTGTTTTCCATAATCTCTGACCCCGCTTTCACTGAGGCAAATAAAGTTTTGGACACTTTCGTGAAAGACCTAAGGAAAACGGGTAAAATAGCTGGCATCGTTCACAAAAACGCAATCTCAAAAGAGCAGGTGAAGAAACTATTTGAGAGTGGCGAACTCGGCCCAGCCGACAGTTTGAATCCTGCCCAGTTACAGAGGACGGCTTGGTTCTACCTCGGCCTCTTTTTTGGAAGACGGGGACGTGAAAACCAGCGACAGTTCACACCCGCAATGCTTTCTCTACGAAAAACTCCACAAGGGGTTGAATACTACGAACTGAACAGAAGTCAGCCTGGTTCCTTGCCGGCTACAAAAAATCACCAGGGAGGCCTCGCAGATGCTGAGGATGAATCGGATGCGAAGATATTTTCTGTCCCGGCATCTGAAAGATGTCCAGTGGAAACGCTCAAGAACTACTTGAGTCATCTCAATCCAACGTCAGATGCTCTGTTTCAGAGACCAAGAGATGGTCAAAGCAAGAAGTTCAATCCCGCAGCCGACAAAATCTGGTTTTGCAGCGCACCTCTGGGTACAACTACGCTCGACAACATGATGAAAGAGATGTCAAAGCGAGCAGGTATAGAACCACATCTCACAAACCACTGCCTGAGAGCTACATCTGTCACAGTGCTTTCCGACCATAATTGCGAGATGAGGCACATCAAGTCCATAACGGGACACAAGTCTGACCAGGCAGTTGAGTCCTACAACGAGCGGCCTTCGATGGAACAACAACAGAAGATGTCACTCGCTCTCAGTGATTTCATTGGAAATGTGTCTTCTGGTAGTGCCACTTCAGTGCAGGGGAAGGAAAACAAAATACAGCAGCAGAGCAGACCAATCCCAGACGAATTTCCCCATCAAGAGTCCGGGAGAGCAGTTCTTGTCGAAAATAATTTTTCCACCAGTTCAACCTCCGTTTCACGGCATGGCGATCAGAGAAGCTTTCCCCAGTATTTTTACAACTGTAGTGTAAATGTCCACAGTTATTACTCTTCCCGATGAGTTTGAACTTTGAGCACTTGAGGACACTGCAGTAAGGTTTTTACCAGTACAAAACACACCGTGAAGTTTGGATTACTGTAAATTCAGTTCAACGGTAATTTGCTTCGCTTTTGATTTTTCATTCAACTGTTCGCACGGCGGTGCACTCATCATGTGATCATGAGATCATGTAGTTTTGGCACTCGGAAGTCACCTCACTTTCCGGTCGTTTCTTAAACTTAAATGAAAATTTAGCAAAACTGAAGGTTGAGAATTTAATAAAACAATTATTCCATTTGTGCTTGTTGGATATGAGATTGGTTATAGCCAACTTGGCCCTACGGGCCTCGTTGGCTATTTACCATCTCATATCCAACGCACGCTCATGGAATAATTGTTAAATATACCGAACATTTACAAAATACTTTTAGAAATATGAAAAATGACAATAAGAGAAAGTATTTACAGCAAGAGAATAAAAAATATTGCAAGGATTGCTTTGGGAACAAGCGACGCAAGTTTGCTTTGGAAAATTCGGTAATTTCATGTAATATGAAATCCAGGATTAAAGTACCACAGCATGCAATGCATCAAGGGTGAAAATGGGTCTTTAAAGCTAAGCCAACATTCCACAATATGATATTTTTGCACAGATCTTAATTTTGTTTAGTTGCTCTAGAAACTATCAAATCTAGCAACTATAAATCTAGAAACTATAAAATTTGTTTTATCAAAATTCTGTAGTCGGCAAAATGAAACATTGCACGTGGAACATATTGTAGCTGTGACACGATTCATAAACCTTGAAGCTTTCCAGTTTAGCATTATAGTTCGGAGAACCCATTCCTCTATGAATTTTTAATGACCTTCCCTGGGGTCAAGGTGATAATGGATACTATCTGGAATTATGCAGTGTGTGGTTCCAGGAAATGTCCATATTCTGCCAGAGGAGGGATTGGGAATTCCTGGGGCAGGGAGGGGTCTCAAAGGGCAAAGATGTTAAGGAAATGTATGAAGCATAATTGGAATTATCAGAGGGGTGGGGTGGGGATGTTAGGAAGCATCCCTTTAGTGGGGGAGGTATTGATAATTTACAGAACTATTTACAATAGTACTTAGAAGCAATTTACAAAATGTAACACTGAAAAAAGTCTGTATGATTTGATTTTGGTAGATTTTATTAGAAACAATTGATGTACTTACGCTTAGTGCTGGCATCTGGCCGTCAGGATCTAACAAGTTCAGCACACTGTGCTGCTGTTACTTGTACTTTGTAGGTTGTGCAATGTTAAAATTTAAATTAAAGTTTAACAAAAAGGTCAAAGTTTTTCATTCAAATTAATAGATATATTAGTTGAAGTTTTTGTTGTTTTGTGATATTAGAAATGATACATACTGGTATTCGTAGGCCTTAATACGTTGGGGGTTGATGTTCTGTTGTGGTACTGAGTTGTAGAGAAGTGTGATGGTACATTTATGAGGGTGGTAAAGGGTATTTTTGTGACCAGTGATCAGCTCTTTTTATTTCCCATGAAATGTGAAATGGCTATTTTTTTCCTTGTGAATCATGATTTCCATATAGCTGTGAACTGTGATTTTCCAAAACGCTTTGTTATTTTCCATTAAGGGTGAAGTGTCAATATATTTTTTGGTGAATTGAGAAAGGGCCCATTTTTTTGTAAAATGTGATCCTTACCTTCCCTTTACCATCTTCATTTATTTCAATAAAGGATTAATGCCAATTAACTTATCTTTTAAGTCAATAAGCATTTTAATGTCAAATAAATACTTACATTCCTTGTTGAAAGTTTCAGGATTGAGTGAGTCTGTAATAAACAAAATTGTTCGTTTTTTAATGAGTGATTGCTTTTTTTTTATTTTTTGCAAGTCAGATTAAATGATGCTGGTTGTAAACCATGAATGGTCCCTAAAAATTATGCAGTTCTTGCAAAATTTGGCTTCTGTTGGTAATGCTTGGAAAATTTTTACAAGTTAATTTGGTTTTATCACCTGGGTTGATGTGAATTGGCCACCATAAAGAGATTCAAAAGCTAGTGTTTCGAGCATTAGTCCTTTGTCCGAGTGATGAAGGGCTAATGTTCAAAACATCAGCTTTCAAATCTCTTTACGGTGGCCAATTCACATTATCAACCCAGTTGATAAAACCAAATTATCTTGTTATACTCCCCACCCACGCAGCACCAGTTTCTTTAGAAACTTACCCCCTCTATTTTTACAAGTGCTTGACAGCTTCATTAAAGAAAGTGTTTGTTGGTTGTGAGGTCAACTTTCATCAGTGTTTGTGCTTACAAACATGTGTTGGCATGGTTGCAAAGACCATTTGATTCCTTGACATACCCCTATGAAGCTGGTGGATTCACAATTATAGAAATTGTGTGAATTGCCAATGGCACTACTATAGGTGTAAGATGGCCATAAAATTTTCTTAATGTAGATTTAACAGTGTCATGAAATATGTTCAAAAGGAATACTATACAAGTTCATAATGGTTGGCTGCAGTTGTTCTCCCTCAGCTGTAACATTGAAGGAATCATTTTGCCCTTTTTGTACTTCCATCAATGATTAATCAATGCAAATTTATCTCTATTTTCCTTTAAATGACAATGAAGGTCACTGTAAGCAAATTCAATTGAGTTTTTTTGAAGTTGGAGGGTTTGTTTGACTGTTTGTATCTTGGCATTTTAATGGCTCGTAATCCTGTGTGTCTCTGTCTGTACAATTTTAAGAAAAAAATGAGTCAATTTCGGCCAAGTTTACCTCTTTGATTGTGGCTGTATTTGAGAGAGTTTCTGTGCAATACACTCAATGAATTTTGTCACTTTCTGCTACTGAATAATTTTATGTTAATAGCTGACTTAGGGTTGATCTGTATAATTGACTTCAGCCATGGTTTTAAACTTGGAAAATATTTATTATTTTCCAAGTTGTAGTGGTGGAATGATTTCACTCCATCGTTCCTTCAGTTCCTGTTAGACATTTGGAAACCTGGGGGATGACTCCCATTTGAAAAGGCAATGGATGCTTGTCGGAAAATTTGAATTTAACTCCTAAAGGAGATTAATGTGGACGTTGCTTGAGCTTCATTAGACCCCTAAAAGATACCACTTAAAACAGAATAGGTTCGATTACTAGCCACTGTTCAAGAAAGGATCCTGCGTGCACTTGCAGACCCAATTTGCGTACTTGAGAGATTAGGCCTGAAAACAGAAATTAAATGAGAGCATTTTTTTATTATTTCTTTGAGTGTGCCCAAAAGGACACCCTGACAGCTATTAAAATGGTGATGTTTCATTGACAACACCCTAAGTGAGACCAGAATTCTTGATTTGTACCTGAAACGATGAACATCCCTGACCTTTTCATATAGGAGTCCCCCTGGGTTTCGAACATCAGCCATCTAAGGCTGTTTTACAGTCACTTGCAGCATGTCAAGTTAGTTATTTTCGAGAGGTAGGAGGTATAATGGTGTTTTCATTGTAAGGACAAAACTTATATGATTCTGCCTTAGTGATTCTATTCAGGTAAAGTCTTTGTGGTTTTTCTTTCACAAACCTACCTGATATTGTGAGTCTGAGAGCAATTGATATAAACAAATAATTAATTAATTATAAAGGCTGCAGACGATTATTTTAACGCAAGAAAGGGAAAGACAAACGCTACCAGTGGTAAATGGTTTCTTGACAGAAAAAGAAACTAGTGAGACAATCTCAGATAGTGCAGAGTGTAATTTTCAGCTCTGATGCAGTAGTCACAGAGTTCCTCACCCCTGCTGTTGTCACCCATGGTAGTCAACTAGGCCTTCACTCCTTTGCAGAATATGAGCGGACAAAAACTTGATAAGACATAATCTTAGCAGCGTGTGTGTTTTTCATGTTTGTGTTTTGCTCAAAAATAACTTACAGTTACCGTTTGTCAAGATGGTTTTAAGTTTGTTGTATTTTATCTTGAGTTTCATTCATTTTGTAGCATTACTTTTCATGCCAATGTTTGTAATTTGATACTTTTGTTTTCCTTGCTAATGTATACAACAAGATACCTTTGTTTCCACGAAAATATAAGAAAGATGTGTATTTTTTAACTCACTGCTGGAGATAAATGGAATAGAAAAGTTCAATATCTGCTGAAAAGTTGAAGAGGAATGATTTTGTTTTATTCAAAATGTAAATTTTCATTTCACCGATAACAAGAACTAATCTAGTTATCAAATAGTCATGTCGAATCACAGAATAGTGTGTTCTAATTCTGTTGCCAGCTCAGTTAATGTAAATAATAAAACCACATCAAACTAATACACAATGTTATCAACTAATAGCATTGAGGAGTGTTTCAACTAGAAGTATTGAAGGTAGAGATCTTTCCTTGATTGAAGTTATCCCACATTGGTGAGCAAGTCACCTCATTGACTGATGAAATTAATTGGAGGTTTCAGTAAGTGCCATGGAGTCTGCGGCAATAATAATGAAGTTTTTTTGTCACAAAATTTACTAGTTTTACATGTAACTATCGTGGGAAAGTTTTGGCTGAATATGAACTTTGGGCTCTCTTTCATAGAAGAGGAAACAAATAAGCTGCTAAGGAGAAGCAACATGTTCCCACTCCCTATTTTAACCCTGACAAATACACAATAGTTATAAAGAGCAGATGACATTTCTTGAATCGAGCTAGGGAAGATTCCAGAATATACGCAGCCACAGTAACGTTCTTTGTACTAAAAAAGGAGAACTGATGTTACTTGAAATATAACTGCTATCCCCAGCCAAAACAAGCATGTGAATCACTCATTACAAAAAATAAAAAAAGGCGTGCATCTGAACTCGAGAATGGAGTTTATCACACTAACAATGCTAGAACGCATGTGTCTTACATGTTATGTTCTACCACAAAGACTTGTGTAAAGTTTGTCATCAGTCATTGGTGAACCCACCAATGACTGATGACAAACTGTTCACCAATGACTGATGACAAACTTTACACGAGTCTTTCAGCCAATACCATCATGGTTATACTGACCAATCACGTTCAACGGACCAGACTTATAACATCATCGACTGACAAACACTACTCACTCGACTCTGAAGATGACTTCCGCTCAGGTTGTCAAAACGTCAGTCAATAACAACAGTTCTTTTCAGAACTACACTCACCCAGATGATCACACTATACGAACAAAAGGTAACACTATTAGAAGTCACCAGTAGGGTTTGCACTCGCAATGCCTTGCACGGTGAGCCAGTGCCTATCGCACCGTATTACTTGTGCATCAGTTACCGAAGGGTGAAAGTATTAATCATTTACTTACATACACCAGGCTCAAGTGTTTGTTTTTACCAAACAAAATGATCTTACCATTTTTGACTACAGCACAAGGAAGACATGTACAGATACAGGTAATGTAAAATGAGTAGGCAGGCCTGAGTAAGAAACTGTTTCTTAACATTGAATTGTTTCATTTTTCAAACATCAACGACACACTCCTGAAAGGAAAAAGGCTTTATGGGCTTGTTTGAATGCTAGACTGCCCTCACATCACAAGTAGTTCCTCAATGAGCCATGCCTCATAACACCCTTCCATAATTGTTTTTCCAAGTTCAGTGACTCATAGCCACTTTGATTTACTATAGGGATTTCCCAGCCGGCCAATAAGATATGTGTACCATTGTCTCTCATATTAAAAGAAGATTGTTTAAGAATACAGCTATAGAAAATAAAACAACATTACAAAAAAATACTGCCATACATGTACATGATCAAAGATTATCGATAAGATTTATGTTTCCTATGTTTACTTGCCTTGATCTTTTTTCCAATCAAAGGAAATGTGCCACAAATAGATATATTGTATTGCAGAGTTCCCTATCCAGATTGTGCGATGGCCTGGAGCTTTTGTTCAGATTTGGACGTCTTCTAGATCTGGTGACGTGTAGATTCTCTTTCGTCCAGTTCCAAAGACTGAAAAAACTTTTTAAAGTGCCAAAAACAGCTCAAAATTAATATAAAAATTACAAGGCAGTGAAGTTCAGATTCTCATCAAACGAGGTACATATTTGAAAACCTGAGTACATTAGTGTGCATGTTCTGGTGAATTGATGACATATCTTTGCAAATATTAATGTCGATGCACATTGGCTAATTTTTGGTAAAAGGTGGGGTATATAACAGAGCACCAGATTCCAGGTAACCTTAATATTTCTTTCCAATGGGAAACACTGAAAGATAAGACAATAGTTACATGACGAATGAAACAACCAATAAAATAATACGTCTTTTCCAAGTGTCATTCAAAATGTTTAAAAAGCAATAAGAATGAGAAAAAGGGAACACGTGACATGCCATAAATTCATATAAAACCCATACATGCAAGTGACCCAGCCCTTGTCTTTTCTGGGGGCCGTGGTGTCAGCGAAGATGGGTGAGTTTTGTTTATACGTTTTGTCCTATTTTTTGCACTGTTATCATGGAAGCTGCATTTATTAGCTCAGAAATTGTGTAGTACAGAATCAAAAAGAGAGAAAACCAAAAAATCAGCATATTTTTGCATTTTTTTAGGTATAAATTCATTCAAAATTTATCGGAAACTTACAGGTAATCAGTAGTATGTGTTTAGCTGTTCGGCAACTACTACGCTCAGTGAAACTGTGAAAAGAAATTAATTTAGCTCTTGCAGAGATAAATTTACCAGCCTATAAACTTACAGGGAGAGCTTTTGAGGAATTTTTTTATATTAGACGGAAGAAAATGTTGTTATTTTGCTTTGTTGAATCGTTTTACCGTTAGTAATGAAGACTGCTAACATGATGTATTCCGAACAAAAACTTTGTTCTTCTGTCAACGGCATTGCCTCTCTGGCATTTTTCAGACACAACAATGAATTGATTGAACTACTTAGAAGTAAATGTTAGCATGATACTTCATTGAGCACTTTGTTGGTTTTTTGACGCTTAAATGTTGTGTAATTCTACCAGATCTGGTCAGCTACGGCATGTTGTAATGGTGAGACTACAAACAATAGTCACTTGAACGTTGCTCCGCACTTTTCTAGAATTGGAACCGATTATCAGCTGATGATTTGTTTGTTTTTTGAAAGTAACAATATTTAATGTTTTCATTTCTTTCGCTACTTTCTCTGTTCTTTTCGATTCAATGCAATTTCCTTCATTGTTCATTGTTTAAAGAGATGCACTTATCCCGTCAATCTATTAGTTTCGCTTCCATTTTACTTATGAACATTTTGTACCCGCACACAAACTATTATGCGCTTTTTGTCCTATATTCAGTGTTAGTGTACATGAGGCATTATACTGTGATCAGCGGTCTTTGTTCGGATACTCCTCTACATCGGGTAAAATTCTGGATGTGTGTTTGGTTCTGTTTGGTGGGCTTTGGTTTCTGACAAAAAAAACTATGTACATCAGGAATATGGGATACGACTTGTATGTAGTTTAACTTCTTAAAATCATCTTTGACGCAAGGAAAGAGAATTTCCTAGAGTTAATACAATGGAAGCAGATAAGGATGATTTATTTATATTTTCATTTACTCTTCGTAATCTCAAATCAATACATGGCTTTAATTGAACGTAGGTTGTATAATCTAAAAAAGAAGATGTAAGCTTATCAGTTAGAAATATGCTTGTTGGTAATTTAAAGTTTTGCAATTTGCGGTTGTTTAAATTCTCATTTTACGAATTAGATAGCCACATGCCGGTTGTGTCCTGGTGTACCGGTACACAAAGGGAATAACCATTGCACTCCTTTCTTTACAAACCTTTGTTTAGCTTTTGAACATTGTTGGGTCTTTTGTATTGGTTCTTGTGAACGGGTACACGAGGACAGAACCCACATGCCAAAACTAATTTTAATTTTAGCAAAAAGTGTGAATAAGGTTATATCATTATCGATGTTTTCAGATTGTTTTTAGAAGTAAGATTAGCCACTCTTAATTTCTACATATGATAATCCACAGTTTTTACAACTTCTCTCAATCTTCTACACGGAGATGTTTTGTTATTCTTTCAGGAATTTTAGAAAACAACTCATATATTCTGATCATCAAAATGTAAATTCTGTTTGCCCAGATCATTATTTCTCAACAGTTCACGCTAGTTCTATGTTTCTATTGACTTACTGAATCATGCATTACTATTTTCTTTGGGCCATTTTCTAAATAAAGTTAAAGAGGTATCTTAGCACAAATCAGTTTCTGTTATTTGATCATCTTGAATGTCAAAAGTGAATTGATCAACATGATATGAGCTTTGGACAAAGAAAAATTGCGAATCTCTAACAGGAATCGAATCTATGATCTCATGAATGTTACTCAGTGGGTGCTCTATTCAATGAGCTTCAACAACTCATGGAGAACAAAATCATTTAAGGTTACTCCAAACCTTTGCAGGTGCCCTCCAGAAAAAAGTCATACATGCACCTTTGTCAAGGATATTCCCACAAACTGTATATCATAGTAAATGGCTTGAGCCCAGGAGTATCAGTAGTTTGTATAGTGTGATCATCCGGGTGAGGGTAGTTCTGAAAAGAACTGTTGTTGGTGAGTGACATTTCGACAACTAGAGTGGAAGTCATCTTCAGAGTCAAATGAATAGTGTTTGTCAGTCTATGATGTTATAAGTCCGGTCTGTTCAACGTGATAGGTCAATTTAGCCATGATGGTACTGGCTGAAAGACTCATGAAAAGTTGTCATCAGTTACTGGTTGGTTTCAATCCATCTATTGTCAGTCAAATTAGTTGGTTTTTGGTCCATATATTGTTAATCAAATTTAGTCGGTCTGTTAGAAGTCCGTTGGCCGGCTTCGTTTCCGTCCTGGATAAGTCATTAGTAAGGTGCCGGTAGTTGTTGACACCAGTTAAGAGGCGTTTGTTCTAGGTAACTGTACCAGCTTTCCAGAGTCAGTTGTTGAAAATAGTTTGTATTGTAGGTTAAGCACTGAGCAGAGTCCCAGTCAATGTTGTGGTTTGTCAGTTGATGATGTACAGTAGCATGATTGTTCGCATCACCATTTCCCATGGCTCATTTGTGTTCAGTTAGTCTCGTGTTAAGGTTTCTGCCAGTCTCACCAATGTAGGAAGCTTGGCAGTTGGAGCATTTGATCTATTAACCTGCTCCCTGTCTGTTATTGGGTTCATCCCTGCCTTTAATATTGGTCACTAAATGTCATAACGTAGTTGTAGGTTTGTGGGCTACACAGATGATGTAGGGCTGTAGGATCCATGAGATGGTCTCAGAAGTGTCCTTAATGTAAGGTATCATTGATTAACTGACTAGACGGATCAAAACTGACCAACGACTGATGACAAACTTTACATTAGTCTTTCAGCCAATACAATCATGGCTAAATTGACTTATCACATTGAATGGAGCAGACTTTTTTCAGATTTCCCTCACCCAGACGATCACACTACGGAAACTATATATCAAAAGTAAGATTATGACATGTAGAAGTTGATAAAATTATATTGTTTTGTTAATTGCTGTCAAATTAATCAAGTATCAAATGTAATCGTTGATGCAAAATAGCTGTGCAGTGGTTTGGAGTAACCTTAACTGAATTCATATGTGACAAGTGTCGAGCAGTACTGTGGAAGTCATTGAGTAGTGATAAGTAAATAAAGACGGTGAATTTGAAAGTTGGTAATGAAATGTTAAAAGGTGAATTAATCAACATGATACCAGGGGCATAGCTAAGGGGGTGCTGGGGTACCCGTGACCCCTCCTTAAGTGATCCTTTTTTAAGCAAAGCACCTACACCAGATGGCGAAAATGACATGACAATCTGGTGAGTACACTCATTTTAACACATTGTGACCCCCCTTTGAAAAATCCTAATCTATAGATTTAGCCAGGCCTAAAAGCGGAGCTCCTCAGAATTTTAATTGGATGTTGTTAATAGTTAAAATCATCATACATTGTAGTCACCATCTGTCTTCTCATTGGCTAAAAAAAAACTACAGTTAATTCTAGGAAACAGCACAACCTACAGATTATTCACTAATCTGCTAGCAGATCAGTGAATAATTTGTAGGTTGCGCGCCCCGAGCATGATTTTCAAGAGTAACGTCAAGTTCACGGACAGCGAAGTAAGAACATGGCTTGTCGAAAATCAACTGTGTTCGGTGCGGTAATGCGTTTGTCGTTATTTTCTTTAAATCAATGTATAAGAAAACAATTATTAGATTCGGTTTTTGTGATATCCGAAATAATCAAGGGCTCGGTTAGTGTTATCAGCTTCACTTACCTCCACCTTGATTATTCCGGATATCACAAAAACCTCAGCCAATAAATTGTTTATAATCCAACTTGCATGGCATCCATGTTGGATTACATTGTAATACAAATAAAAAAAGCTAAGCATTAAACTTAAAGGGCTATTGGGCTGAATTGTATGCACCAAATAAATCAACGTGTGAGAAGAACAGAGAAAGGGTTCTTCTGTATTGAACACATTCCTCGTGTGTGCGGCCCCACGCATGCTATACCGAAAACCGTGGGAAAGAAAGCAAAACAAGTAAGCGTGCGAGCGTGGCTGTGAGCGTGACGTGTGAGCGATGAATGGCAATGCCGCGAGCCGCTAGCAGCCGTCTTCTGATGTCCGCGCTACTAGCGGCTCGCAGCATTGTTGCTCGCACATCATGCTCACAGTCATGAGTCATGCTCGCGCGCTTGTTTTGCGTTCTTTCCCATGGATTTTTGAGGAAGAGAGACTGCTCGCAGTCTAGGTGATGTGATAATGAAAACGAAAATTGAACCTTAATTCATGGGCAGATTTCAGGGGAACTTAAGAGGCCACCCCTTCCCCCTCCCCAACGACTTTTTTCTATCTAGATCTCTTGAAATGTTCGTTGCACAAATTGTCCCATGTTGGGTCGCCGTTCACGTAGCCCTGCGCCTGCACTCAGCGGATTTTCCCCTTTCGAGAGGGGCCGAGGAACACTGGGAACAAGACATTAATTCGCCGCTCGTGGCAAGTATATAACCCTGCAAAACACGTCGGATTTAACCATTTTGATCAGAGTTTTTAGGTTTCAAGTGATTTTTCCTCTTTATTAGGTATCGGAAAAATTAACGCTCAGTTATAAACATGTCAGATCATAAGCAACGTGTTCACGAAAGGTCTAACAAGATCCGCAACAGAAAAATTCGAAGTTGAACGCCATGAAATGTTGACACAAGAATAGGTACTTTCTTGAAAAGATTAAGAGGTAAGCCATCTGATATTTTTCATTGTTGATAGTGGTAGGCTTTAGGGTTGATTACAATGTTACAGTGTAAGTAGGCTTATTTTGCACTAGATTTTTGATTCGGTCAGTGTAAAACGCAGACTGCGGACTGCAAACTACAGACTAAAATGTAGACTGACCATTGAGTCCTAAGCAAAAACAGGCTAACTGGAGGCTAATCTAAGTGATGTCCAGGCCAACTGGAGTGATATTCAGTCTAACCGGAGCGCGAGTCAGCTGACCGGAGCACAGTCTTTCACTGCAATTAGCCTGAATAATCATGTTTAAGACCAGCGCCTGATACTATTATTATAAAACGATATGTACTTATGAAGTCTGTAGTCTGCAGTCTGCATTTTACTCTCAGTCTGCATTTTACCCCGGTTTGCAGTCCACAGTCTGTGTTTTACACTGACGATTTTCAATTTGATTGCCAGGAAAGTGGAAGTGAAATCGGAACATCTTTGTACATTACTAAATTACATAGGCCATCAAGGAATATTCGACCGTACAGGCCCTTTCATAAAATAACCACAGAATCATTTAAATGTATAGAACAGCTAAACTGTTGGAATTTTGTAAGCAGTATCATCAGTACAGAGTAAACAATGCAGTGCATAAATTAGTATCTTTAGAACATAAAGGAAAAAGAGTTTACTCCCATATACAATGTACTTAAATGTTGGGTGTTAAAGTTCAAAATATCATAGGTAATCAAATTTCTGTAGATCCCAGGTTAGAATCTAGTTGTAGTTTATAACAAATTAGGTGGCTATTATGTTAGTTACAGTAATTTAATGGAATAATTTTGAATAATTAATTTGTTTATTTATTTATGTCCATTTATATTCTGTTTGCAGAATGCTAAAATGGATACAATTTATTGGTTCTATTTGACAAACAAATCATACAAGAGGCATGCAGGTTGTGGTTTCACTAGATAGTACAATGGTAACCAGAGTTGTGGGAATATCATTCCAGATTTGTACTATCCTTGTCTGCAAAAGCTTATACTAAGTATGTGTTGCTTGACTAAAACAATAATAAGGCTTAATCATTCTGTAATCATTGCAGGCTCTGTTAAATTTACTTTCTAGACTGTTCTTCGTTTTTGGACTATTTGTATTTTGGCCAATGTACTATAATGTGTTGTCCCTAAAAAGGCCAACCACTGTTATAAAATTGTACAATTGAAGTGCATGGTACCTTTGCAGTTATTGGAGAGCAAACTGAGTTGCTAGTTTAACCAAAGATGATACCAAAGTTAGTGAAACCACCAAAATTTTAAATTTTTATTCATCCCTATTTATAGCTGTGTCAAATTAACCATCGCTTTACTTGAGTAACTGTAAGCGTCGGGGGATTCTTGTTTTTCAAAATCCCACAAACTATTAAAATACTGGATGTGGTTCTTGATACAAAAGGATAGCAATTATGTGGACTTTCAGTAATATATAAAGACAGAGTGTTTATCCTGGGACAAAGCGAAAACCAAAACTATACATGAATTTATAGTTCCATGACCTATGCAATACATCCTTGTTCTGTGGTTTATGTGGTTTGAGATCTCACTTGTGATTGGTTATTACACAATAAACATTCCAGGCATATTTTAGGTGTTCATGGTTTTGTGAGTTTGACTGTAATAAGTATTTCTTTAAAAAATAGTGTTTCCTGCATTTTAAGAATACATTATTGGGAAACTTTGCTTGAACCCCTAACAAGTAAGCTGTTAGTGGTATTTCTGTCTTATGTAGTTTTGACTTGCAGGAGTCACAACCAGAAAGTACAACATAAAAGATTTTCAATTGTTTACTCACATCACTCCTCTCCTATTGGCAAGCAAGCTTAAAATGCATAGGGCTGTTTGTACTTCAAGCATCAATTTTCAGGGTAGTTAATTTTTCAGACATTCTGAGGTGTCACCCATTATATTTAGGACATTCATATTAAGTGGGAGAAGTTGTGTATATCCACCTGTAGATTTGATCATTGACAAAAGAGCATGCATTTTCAATGTAATGGAAATTTTGATCATGTAACAAAACTGTCTCCTGTGCTTGGTGACATTCTTATTGCCTCCTTAAGCAGAAAGACAGCATTATAATTAATCATTATATCCTTTGTTTACTCAGTTCCTAAATCTCTACCATATCTCCCCCAAAAATATCAAAAGTTAATAGATAAGTGTACCCTTGTGTAAAGTTGGAGATTTTTGTATCTAACTTGAAGATACAATTAGTGCTCTTCACTTCTGCTGGAACGGTTTGCACCATCTCGCAAAGTATAACTAAGTATAAGCAGGGTGTGGAGAAATGAAAACCCATTTTTTGGCCTATCCTCTCAGTAAGCTGTAACTATGATGTACTTGTCTAAAAGTCATTCTCGCTAGCCCCAAAAAATTTAATCTCTCACAGTACTTCTGTAGTTTGAATTTCTTCAAAGAATTTCCCAGGGAACTGCTAGGCTTTGTGCTATCAGACATGACTTTCTTTGCAAGCTAATAAGTTCAGAAGCTAAAAGCTATTTTCTTGAGTCAAACAACTCCCTCATGTACATGTAGAAGGAGTTGAACTTGCTGTTTTCCCTTAACTTATAAGCCTTACAGGTAATACAGGTACTTAAATAATTAAGCTATTTAGTGAACTTCTAGGTTCTAATTTGTTTGAAATAAAATCAATATTGAGATGTTCATGCTAAAAAAACCATTCAATCTAGGACTCAAATCTTACCCAATCTGACCTCAAGGATAATCTTCATTTGCACGTGACATGATCATTTTCTAAAATCCAAAACTAAAGAGTCACCAGTTAAAGTTTTTATCCTCATCAGGCATAAGAGGGGTGTAAATTTATATCTTTTAACAACTTTTCACCTTAATAACTTACTTTGTCTGGAAACAAGCACATTTTGAATTTCAGAGTTATGGTGGTGCGTAACATGAAGCTACAAAAGCATTTGTCAAAAAATATTTACTTATCTCGTGGCTTTTAGCCTTTTTAGAAGTTAAAGTATTAGGAAAAGTGCTTAATATTTAGATGTTTGCTTGTTCAGTTCAGTTAATCAGCCACCTAGATATCCAAAGTAACTTCCAGATGTTTACAACATTTGCCTGCTGCAATGTTGGTGTACAATGGAGGTACACCAACATGGCAGTTTCATACTGGGCTCTGTAAATTTGCGCAAAATATTTCAACAAATATCTGAAGCTTGGGAAGATGCACAGCCTGTAGAGCTAAAACTTGGAAAGGTGTCTTCTTTATTTATCTCTTATAATATCACAATGTCTTGAATTTATCCACTGAATGGTCAATTCAAATTAATTTTTGTGTGACAGTGCAAACCAAGAATACTAGCTCTAGAACTCTGTCTACTTTTTTCCTAATTTAATTAATTAAAAGTCATTTGCTTTTATGCTTATTTAAAGTTTTCATCAGCAATGTATATGCTTTCATGGAAGGTTAGCACGGGCATCATGTTTGTCAGTACCATAGTTGTATCTCGTGTCATTGATTGTTGAGTACTGTTTGAGAAGGATCAAGAACCATTCATTTGATGTATTTCATGTGATCTGAAGAGTTCATGCAAGTCTTCTGAGTTGTCTTGCAGGTAGGATTGTCAAAGTTTAATTAGCATGTCTCTCTTACTTGGTATTTCTCTTACTTAATTTGTATAATTGCAATCAACAAATGACACTGGAAGATCTTCCTGTCTTTGCTGGGGTGATGTCATCCACTATTGCAATAGACCTATTAGGAAATTATTTCAAATATGATCCTTGCAACCTTTTCATGAAATATATGATCTTGAACATGATGACACTTCAGTCTGGACTGAAAAGAAAAGAGTAACACTTTTGCAGTGTCTATGAATTGTTTGCATTCCATCTAGTGGCTTCAACGTTCTTCTCGGTTTATGTTTATTGTCCTGGTCCAAATAATTATAGACATCTTGATCTTCCATTTAGGTCTTA
>NC_138154.1:876580-921580 GCF_964199315.1 Orbicella franksi | reverse complement strand
AAACTGTTTGCATTCCAGTTAGTGGCTTTTCTTTTGTTGTCCTCAGTCTGCATTGAATGTGCTGGTTAAAAAAAACAAAAACAAAATATAAACAAATTGGGATGTCAAGTCATCTTGGCAAACATGCATATCTGGGGTTATGCAATCCCAAGCTTCCTCTTTTTGAAAAAGTCAGTAGATCTGATCTTGTCCTTGCCTTTAGATCATGAAGGTTATGCAGTCTTCAGTGACCATGATATAATTGTGTAGTCTAGATCTAGAATAAGGATATAGTTTAGAATCTCTCTGTCGTAAATGCTGTGTCTTTAGGGTTACCATGTGCCTGCATCTAAGCGATGTAGTTAATTTGACATGTAAACAACAAAAACGTGTCAGGGGATATTTTATTTTGAATTTTTTTTTTCCAAGAGTGATTTTTGTACAATCACTTCATATATTTTTTTAATCCTATTTCAAAATTGTTCTGTAGCTTTTATGTTCACTGAAATTGAATATGGCAAAATGCAGACATATTGTAATGTTTCAGCACTTTGGGTCTAGAATCTGAGTAACATATTAAATTAGCAAAAAAATTGCATTGACCTGTAGCTTTCTAAAGGTGATTTGGACACTCCCATTAGGGGGCCTGGATAACTGGATAATTCATTTTCTTTCAAAATTCTTGGTCTCATTTGATAACCAGCTCTATAAGCTTTAATTTGATATAGGGGTTTAGGTAGCTACAGTACGGTGTGAAAGGGGAGCATTACTTCTCTTGGATGCGAAACACCTCTCAAGGTATACAGTAACCTTAAACCATGAACTTATTGCTTCTTTCCATTTTATGTGAAACAGTATATGACACAGCCACCTTTATAGCAGAGCTCCCAGGGGCCGCCACCAAGCGGAGTCCCATAACTATAGAAACAGAACCACATGCACGCATACAAGTAGAAAACCATAGAACTATTTTTTCATGGTCAACATGTCTAGCAGTGTGGATCATGGCAGGTGCGCCCAACAAAGCCGACGCCACGGAACATGGCGGCCATAGTTTAATCATACATGTATGATATTGGACATCCATGTCATGCTCAATTGACAGCTGTCAAAACAAGGTATCTGCTGACCAGTATTATGTGACCATATCACGGGCTCAGGTTAAGAGCTCATCAAGGTCACCTGTTTTTTAAAAAGTTGACTGCTGACAAAGTACTGGTTTTCTATTGGATCGTGGGCTCAAGCTAGGTTAACTTCTTGATCAGGGCAGGTTGTTCAGAAGGTATACTAATGTTTTTCACTGCTTATGTTTTATGGAGTTTGAGATTACTGAAACTCAAAACAGAAGGCCAGACATTATAAACAGAAAAAACCCCTCAAAGTTGCAAAACTCACATCAAAATCCTGGGTTAGCTTACTCGGGCTTTGAGCAACCTGGCCCAGGAGCTCCACTTTTAGGCTTGGCTAAATCTAAATATTACAATGTTTACAATTGACTCAGTGGTGGCATGAATTTGTACATGTATTTTGTAACATAATCGTGCATTGCTATTTGCCTTCATGCTGTACATCCATCAATAGTTCATTTTTTTTTCATAAAATATGCTATTAATACTGTCTACCTTTTAAAAAATACTGGAATTCTACATAGCCTTAAGACACTTCCCAAAAGTGACTGTAAAAAGATACGGTTAAAGGTATGACAGCTGTACAGTATTAAGAACAGCATACAGGAATATAATGAGATCCACTGCAACATTGCAACATTCACAATGAAAAACTTCCCCTGGCATTAATGGTAAAAATAACACTTTGTGGATGAATACTTACATGTGGGCTACCATTAATAATTTTATAATTCAACTTCAATAATTGATGTGTTTTTTTTTCTCCACGAAGATTGTGGACTACAGGGACTGTTAACTACTGGGTGACCCCATCAAATATACAATTTTGTAATTAAATTGTCAAAAATTAATCAGTAAGCTATAAGTAAGTTATACCATCTACACATATTTTGCCTTCACTACATGTAGACAATTGAACACACTCAGAGGTTTTGATGCATATGTGCATTTGGTCAACCAAATCCAAGATATGTTTAATTAAGACATCAGTAAAATTACAGCTAAATGGATAAAAAATATATCCTACATGCACCAAAGTTGAACACGAAAAGCCCCCAAAAAATTGAGAAATAGGGACCGTGTATCCCCAAATGCAGTGGCACCAATGGAATCGTCTCTGTGTAGAGCTTTCTCTGCATGCAGGGTCACTGATTGATGTAGAAAAAATAGTTCATGTTCATGCGCAAAAGGGGGATATGGAGGTGCTGTTAGCAATTTACCACGTTTCAGAAGAGTGTATAGATTTACTATTTCGGAAAATTATATTCCATACTTGCTGCACCAGCAAGCCTAGTGTAATACTAATCATCCACTCGACATTTCAACAACAACAACAAAACCGAGGAAAACTACATAAACACAATATGGGTATCACTACACCGGAATCAAATGAAGGATACCAGAAATGTTACAGAAAATTCGTTTAAGATTTATTATCATTCCAGTTAAAGCCAACAAATGCATTTAGAAGCCAGAAAACGTCCAAAATCTCAAAGACTTGCGGTGTTCAAGTTGAATAATTATTCGCGCCAAAGCGTAATTTGAATATTATTTTCACCGACGGCTTTGCAGTCCTTTTTTCGGCCGTGGCTTAACCAGGCTTTTACCAATAACCTTACAAGAAATTCAGCCAAACATTTCACTAAACCCAATAAATTAACCAAACAAAACGAGGAAGTCTCCATAATTTGTAAACGCAGTATGGACGACAACATACGAGCGTCAAAAGCTGTCAAGGGTAGCAAATCGATGGTTTTCCTTCTTCCCAAGGTAAACAGAAGAAGAAATTATAGCAGTCTACAAAGCGGCTGTCCTTACTAAAACAAAGAAAACTTCAAAACTCGGCTGGCTTCAAGTTAAAAGTGAAGTTCTCAAACTTCGACATAAAACTTTAGTACATGACGAGTTAGTAGTAAGTTTATTAGCCTGTGTGTTGAGACACAGCATTCAGCATAGGCGTGCTGTCGCTGTGGAATACTCCTCTGAAAAACATTGCAGTGCTTTCATTACTGGTATTGTAAGCCTAATTGTCAATTTTTAGATAAGTATTTAGTATTTAAGCCAGGGTGGCTTTCACTAGTGACGGAGTCATAGTTGGAGTCGTAATCAGAAGCAGAGAGCGTCACAATCTAGTGAAAATCAAACCGACAGAGTACGAAGCAGAGCACCCATTCCGCTTATGACTGCGTGGCTTGCGACACAGTGAAAACTAGATCGTTGGAGTAGGAAGCAGAAGTGGAAGAATAAACCTATCACAATGTTCAGTTCTGGGCCTTGTGATTGGTTGGTTTTTCTGCTTCTACTTCCAACTCTAACAATCTAGTTTTCACTGGATTATAAGCAATGCAGTCGTAAACAGATCAGAATAAACGGAAACATTCTGATTCTTCCCACTCTGATTCCATTGAGCTTGACTCCAATAATTTCTAATTTCACTTTTCACAAGATCGTAAGTTCTCTTACAACTCCAACCCTGACTCCATCACTAGTGAAACCAGCCTTTAGTTATAAGTATTCAGTGTAGGTGAATCAACTTCACTGTAGGCGAATTGACTCAGATCCTGTAGGTTAAATGAGCAGCTACCGTGAAAACTCTTGTTGTGCACACTTCTCGCTTCGCAAGTTGGTTATTGTGTGGTGATGAAAACAACAACCATCATTGTTATTGGTTAAAAAAATTTATTGTTCCTAGATGCTGAAGGTGAACAAATGTGGATTGTTTAAAGTGGTACTATGATCAAATTTTTCCCCTTGACTTTTTAGGTGTATCACATAGAATTCCATGAAAGAATAAAAATGCCGTTTACCGTTTGCAAATATCTGCATTAGTTGTGGAGATATTTAAGTTTGAAAATTGTGTAAAATATGCAAATGAGATGACTGATGATGTCATATACTCAACCCAATTTAGTATAAAAAGTATAAAAATAGAGCTATCTTGGTCAAATTGCAGTGCAGACCATTGAGACTTGGTAGGCTAATAGTTCTACAGGGAACACACCTATGGCCATAAAAATTCTGTTCCCATGGCAACTCACTCTTTTCCAGTCTCCACCCACTTGATTTCAATATGTTAGTGATTTTCAGCTCGTAAAACAATAAACGAGGCCACAAACTTGAGCAAACATATCTATATGCTTGCTGGATCAAGCATACGAGGCACCATTTGCAAATATCAAAATGGAACGTCAAAGGTGGCCAGAAATGCCTTTAATGTTGGGGAGGTCTGGAACCCAGTATGTTGCCATGGTAACCAAACTGTTAAGCTCATATTGTGGAGCACATTTAGTAGAATCGTACTGCAAAGAATCAAACATTTCTGATACAAATTGGCTGAGATATCTTTTTTCATCACATTTGATCAAAATTTGGTTGAGTATATGGCGTCATCACTGGGTAATTTGCATATTTTAAAAACTTGAATATCTCTGGAATGAAAAGAGATATTTGAATGTAGTAAACAGCATTTTTCTGCTGACACAGGCTACTTGTTTATGTCCTTAAATGGCTGTGATAGGAAAGATGCAATTTTCGACATAGTACCACTTTAAAGTGAAACTTTTAATTTAGGGGTAAAAATAGGCTTCTTATTGCTCTTGATTTGTTAAAAATAATTTTTTAGCTGGGCGTTGTGATGTGTCATGATGTCAGCAATGGTGGACAAATTCAAAATTGACCTGTGCTATAAAAGTTGAAGATTCCTTTCTTTGAAGAGTAATCTGTGATCTATGTCTTGGTGTTGTATTTTAAGGAAAGCTTTTTGCATGGTTTTGATGGAGGAAGAGTACAAAAAAGAGTTACAATACTGATAAATACTGTCAAAGGTGAAGGGAACATTGATAATATCTCACTGCACATTATGAAGTTGAGTCGGTTCTCCAGCTTTAGGATTTTTTTAAACAGAGCCTGATGCTCAGGTTGAAAACAAAATTTGTTAGGGGGAAAGTCTATTATTTAACATGCAACTTTGTGAAATTTCCCTTCAGTAGAGTAAATGAAAGACATTAAAATCTTAAGTTATTTATGCAGTGGTGTTAGTGTTCACTGTGGCAGCCATTTTCTCTGAAATTTCAGGGGGTGCTCTGAGCTCTAGGGTGTGGAGCTCAGTGGATTAAATAAGTTAAAATATATTTATCACATGCAATTGAAGGCAAAAATAAATGGAAGCAAAGAAATTTATTTGCCAGGTAAAAAGGGAAAAGTATCTAGTACAGCAATGTTGAATAATTTGCTCACTAATTCTGAAAATGCTTGAATGACAAATCAAAGACATTTTACCGAAACCAATAGTTGATTTCTCTCAAATAACCAAGCTGAATAGAGATTGAACAGCAATAGGAAAATACTGATTTGTTGTTATAACTGAGCTCTATTACTTACTTATAATAAGCAACTATTAACATTTAGAAGTTGGCACTAAGCAAACACTGGGGCTTCTGAACTCCCTTAATCATGCTAATAGTACAGGTATCAAATAGTATTTGCAAGCATACAAGTAGTGCATTTATCTTAGAAAGCACAAGCAGTGGTCAAATTTATCTTGCAAATGGTAAGCACTATGTAAACCTTTCACAAACCAGAATCTCTCTTTTATCAAGACAAAATGTTGTTTTGTGCCAAGTAATCTGGCTGACACCTTCAAATTAGAAAGGGTGCATTCCATTCTACAAGAAGTTCTGGAAATTTTGGTCAGAAGTCGAATGGAAATGTGTTTTGGTTTGGTCCAATCATAAGATTCAGGACCACCTCTGGAAGTGGTGCACTAATTGATTGGTTACATCAGTTGGACTGAAATTTACCACTCCATTTTGACAAACTAATTGATTTTCCTACTACTCTTCAATAGATTTCACTTTATGTTGGGGATTGGAGAAAGGGATAGAGAAGGATAAGAGTCAAGTGTCTTTCAGTTGGCCCACTTAGATTGGAAAATATCATTCTATTCTTTCTCAGCTTGTCCAACTGATCTGCGATTGGTCAGTCTGGAATAATAGAAAGCATCCAACATTAAGCACAAAGCTACTTTTATGTAACATGTTACAATCTTATTGCAGCTCAAACAGTCTCTGCAGAAACATTCATTACAAAGCATATGTTTCCCTGATGTTTGTCAGTAACATTTGTCAGTACTGGGATACGAGAAACATTGTTATCACCATCATTTTTTGTTTCCAAAAGGCAAATTACTCCACTCAGTTCAATTACTATAAGTTATCTTTCAAATACTTTTTGCAACACATGGGATCTTTTGAATATTGGAGAATATCAGTTGGATATGCTTCAGTTTTAACTGAGATACATTTAGTCATGTGACATGTTTACACCAACCATATGCAAGCAAAAATATTTGATGGATTGTAAAATGTAATATCTTACAAATATGCTGTTAATTATACTAATATATATTTCCTTTTTTAACTCCAAAATTCAAGATCCAAAATTTGTGAAAATTGAACAAGAGGTGAGTTTTGAATCATTTATACCATATTTCCTTGGACAAGTACAATAATTATGTAAGAAATGCAAATTATAGATCTAGATTTACTTGTAGACCTTTAAACTTTTATGTAAGTCCTGTTTATCTGAATAGCACTTTCGTTATTAATAACAATGTATTTCTCTTAATATCTTCAAGAAAAAAATGCAATTTAATCTTACAAAGATATCAAGGCCTATAACAATCAGAAAAAAGACTTTCAAGATGTTCAATGTCATTTTGAAAAAAGACAAGTATAATACTATGTTACATACCTTTATAAGAATATAATTATTAAGTTGTAAGTATTTGCATGACAAGTAAAATTGTCATGCTGCTTAATTTTTTTTATAACATCCTAAAAAGATAAAAAAGCTGTATTGAATTACTATCATAAATTATTTTCATGTCTTAAATGAATACAGAGATATGCAAATACATATCGCTACACTTATATCTTTATTCATATTCTGCAAAGGGAAAACCCCAAACTTATGGAGTTCCGTTAGTGCGATACATGCATGCATAGAGCATCATATTGGGGATATTTCCGGTGGAACTTTCATTAAAGAAGAGTCGTTGGAAAAGCTTGGCGTTAAGGGAACTGAGACTAAATTAACACTTTCTTACATATGGCACTACTTTTTTTCTCTGGTGTGACTTTCTTTCCTAGCGCAACTTTTTTTTGGCCACAACTTTTTTCTTTAGCGCTCATTTGTAGACTGCTGCTAGGTTTATTGCAGACTTAGAAAACGAACACGTGGTTGACCAAGATGGTTGACTCAGCTACGTGGTGGGGTACTAAATAGGGATGTGCCGCTCCAAATGGTATGATTTTTCAGCCATTTTAGTCAAACAAAGCATATTGATTTTGGCCATCTTGTTCATAAATAGGGTATAGTTTTTGCACTCTAGTCTTAAATTAGGTATGTTTTTCTAGAAGCTACCCTTTCATCATTGTCAAGGAGACCATCAATCAAAGCTCTTCATAAACTGTGTTTAGGACAACTATGTATATACTGCAATGTTCATAAAATAATAGGGAATAAAATATTTGCTCAAGTCATATATAGGGTAGGAAAAATCACAGATCTTGGTCATACATAGGATAAGAGTTTTGGGTAGTGGGCCCCACACCCTCTCCCAATTTTTTTGGGAGTGTCCCCAGCTCAGCTGACAATGATCTAGAGAAGGTAAGTATGTTATCTTAAAAACGATTTTTTGTGGAATTTGACGATAATACAAGACTAGATATTTATAGAGTATTGCTATTCTTGAAATTTGTTTGTGTAAAATAGAGTAAGAATCAACCCTCTGCCTGTTGTGGTCTTTGATGGGTTGTGTTTCATTGCAAGGCTTTGTGTTTTCTAAGGATAATTTACACTGTCAATGCAGAAAAAAGGAAACAAATGGAACTAGCTACCTTCATTCTATTCATTCTCTCAATTCGCTTACGAATATGGCAGTATTCAGAACTAAATTAAATAGTAGTTACCTTGTCAGCTAAGTCAGTGACCTTGCTCAACCACATGAGTTTATACTACGAGCATGCAATAAATGTAACAGTGGTCTACAAATGAGTGCCAGAGAAAAAAGTCACACCAGCTAAAAAGTTGCAGCAGCAAAAAAAGTTGCACCAGAAAAAAAGTCGTGCCAGCAAGAAAGAGGTGTGCCAAAGGTAAAAAAGTGTTTGCAAATGGATACAACCCCAATGTGATGCTGTACGTGTGCGTCTATGGCACTAACAGGGCTCTGTACAAACTGACTATTAAGTCAATACAAACTGGTGGTAACCAGGAATGAAGACCTGTCTGACTGCAGGTAAAATACTTTGGACTCTATGTTACCTGAACATCAGGAAAATGTAATATTTAATGCAATCTTTTTACAGAAAGTTTTTTTAGCTATTTGAAACACAATTATAATTATCCCAGATACTATAAAATCCAACAACATTATTAATATCTGTTCTTCTTGCATTCAACAGAACAACTTCCACTCTGAAACAATCCCATGGCAAGGTAGATTTACTGAGAGTGATCCATTAGTCATCAATGTACACCACTTATGCCTATCTAGGAAACCTGCCAGGACTAATGAATAACTTTTGTCCTACTTTTGGTCAAGTTGTCTGATCAAATTTAAACAGTTCACTTAAATGATTGTTTCTTGCAAAATAAAAGCTCAGCAAGTTATATGTTGCGATTCTTGTAAATAACTTGGACAAAAAAATATCAATTTGTTTACTCTGAAAATCTTCTAGACTGCTTAGCACGCATTCCCATACAAAGAGCTCTTCCACATTGTGGCTACACGTAAATTGAGATGAGAACCAAAAATCAGCAAAGCAGGCAGTGATGCGATGAAGGAGGGAATGCTTGCCTAAGTGTCTCTAATCAGCAATTTATACAAGTCTACTGCATAGACCTATAAACTGTTGATTAAATATAGTTGCATACAAATCTTGTGTGGTATCCATGTCTAATCAAAAGCCAAATGGTGCTTACTGACAACGCCTTTTGTGTCATCTTTATTCCAGACAATTACTACCTCAATGAGAACAAAATGAACGTCCAAATTTGGCTCCATGGTGACCGCAGAAAAAGTATGTATTTTGACTTTTTAGTATCAGTATTTTGCTGTCATCTTGTTTCCATTTACTAGTTATTTCTACAACAGAGTGTCACCTAGATAAACTATTGATCAATGTTAAATGCCAATTAGATATCTACAAGGCTTTCTTGTATTTCCAAAACAACCATTTGCAAAACTACACTAGATTTGTAAAGAAATAAATCAATGATAGAGTGTCAACATCCAGACACTATTTCCTTACACAACATTTTAAATTATTTAAACAGTTTTCATTTCAATTTAAATCTTATCTTGTCCCCACAAGTAATGGGAATCACAGCCATCAACTGCAACTATAAGCATACACCTCAACTTATTGATGTATGGCAAATGATGAATACTAAGAAAATCTTTCATCTGATAGTTATTCCAGATCAAGACCTGGGTGAAAAAATTGCGTCAAATTTATACATGCAACTGAATGGTGATGGACAACAAAGTAAGTATTTTGGCTTTTTGGCTTCAGTATTTTGCTCTCATCTTGTATACAAGACCACCTTTCAACTAATCTTCCTTCTACATCACACTACAGTTGGCAACCACAGTCCAGTGCAGAGTCTTCAAGTACAAGCTAAGTATTTAGCTTTCACAACATCATTCTTGTATACAGTTCTTACCGTTAATCTTCAGAAAACATGTCACTCACTGAGCTCATTGTAACCTCCATTGACATGCATAACATGTTTTGTCATGCCCACCAACAATTTTGTTCTTACCTTGTCTGCAGACTATTCCTCTCACGCAGTCAGAAAAGTGTACGGTAAGTTATTACTTTTTCTTGAGCTCCTGTACATATGTCAAAAATCTATATTTACAAGATGTTCTATTTTCATCTTTGCAATTAGTTTCTACAGCAGTGTCACCTAGGTAAACTATTGATCAATGTTAAATGCCAATTAGATATCTACAAGGCTTTGTTGTATTTCTAAAACAACCATTTACAAAACTACACTAGATTTGTACAGAAATAAATCAATGATAGAGTGTCAACATCCAGACACTATTTCCTTACACAACATTTTAAATCATTTTAACAGTTTTCATTTCAATTTAAATCTTATCTTGTCCCCACATGTAATGGGAATCACAGCCATCAACTGCAACTATAAGCATACACCTCAACTTATTGATGTATGGCAAATGATGCTTACTAAGAATATCTTTCATGTGATCGTTATTCCAGATGAAGACCTGGATGAAAACATTGTGTCAAATTTATACGTGCAATTGAATGGTGATGGAGGACAAAGTAAGTATTTGGCTTCTTGGCATCAGTATTGTGCTCTCATCTCGTATATAAGACCAACTTTCAACTAATCTTCCTTCTACATCACACTACAGTTGGCAACCACAGTCCAGTGCAGAGTCTTCAAGTACAAACTAAGTATTTAGCTTTCACAACATCCTTCTTGTATACAATTCTTACCTTTAATCTTTAGAACACATGTCACTCACTGAGCTCATTGTAACCTCAATTGACATTCATAACATGTTCTGTCATACCCACTTAATAATTTTGCTCTTATCTTGTCTGCAGACTCTTCCTCTCACTCAATTAGAAAAGTGTACTGTAAGTTACTACTTTTTCTAAAACTCCTGTACGTGTGTCAAAAATCTATATGTACAGGATGTTCTATTTCCATCTTTGCAATTACAATTATTTGCTAGTTATTTCTACAGTAGAGTGTTACCTAGGTAAACTATTGATCAATGTTAAATGCCAATTAGATATCTACAAGGCTTCGCTGTATTTCTAAAACAACTTAGTTAACAAAACCACACAAGATTTGTACAGAAATGAATCAAAGATGGAGTGTTGTTGACAGTTTTCATTTCAATTTAAATCTTATGTTGTCCGCACACGTAATGGGAATCACAGCCATCAACTGCAACTATAAGACTAGCATGCACCTCAACTTATTGATGTATGGCAAATGATGCATACTTAGGGAACACCTTTCATCTGATCATTATTCCAGATGAAGACCAGGATGACAATATTCCATTAAAACTGTACACGAAGCTCAATGGTGATGGAGGACAAGGTAAGTATTTTGGCTTTTTAGCATCAGTATTTCACTCTCATCTTCCTTCCAGGTTTGTCACCACACTTAAAAACAAACACAGCCATCACCTTCGACTGTAAGCATACACTGCAACTTAATTGTTGTATGGCTATCTGTCAATTTGCATCCATATCTAACCAAAAGACAAATGATGCTTACTAAGAACACCTTTCATCTGATCATTATTCCAGATGAAGACCTGGATGACAACATTGCATCAAAATGATACATGCCCTTCATTGATGATGGAGAACAGAGTAAGTATTTTGGCTTTTTAACATCAGTATTTCACTCCCATGTTGTTTATCTAGTAAATGAAGTTTACTCTAAGTTATAACTTATTCTTCAACCTCTATATGCATATCAAAGATTATATTTCTGTTCATATTCAAAAACACAAAAGGTAATTACTGAGACCATCTTTTATCTCATCCTAATTCCAGATGATGACCCAGGCGACGACGAAATTTCGTCTGAAATCTTAGATGCTCATCAAAGACAAAGTAAGTAGTTTGGCTTCTTAGCATCAGTATTTTGCTCTCATCTTGTTTGCAGGTACTTAACCACTTATCTAGTAAACAAAGTTCACTGTAAGTAATTACTTTTTCTTCAACCTCTATAGAAAGATTATAGTTGTGTTCATATTCCAAAAGACAAATAGTGATTTTTGAGAGTACCTTTTATCTCATCTTAATTCCACATCACACTACAATTGGTAGTGAGTGTCCAGTGCAGAGTTGTTAAGTACAAAGTAAGTATTTAGCCTGACAACATCCTTCTTGTACACAATTCTTGTCTACAATCAACAAAAAAACATGTCACTTAGCTCACTGTAACCTTCATTGACAACCATAACGTGCCCAAAAACCCGACAAAACTTACAGTACTGCTCAAAAGTAAGTTACTGACAAGAGTCTTATCTTGTGAGACAAGACTCTTGTCTCAAGAGATGAGACTTTCGTCTTGCAAGATGAGGGTCTCGTTGCACAAGAGCATTAAAAAACTGTAAGTTTGGCTGGTTGAACTTCTCATGAGATTAGCCTATTGCAAATCAAACAATAGAACAACAACATAGCCAAACTCTGCAAAATCTGATGAAGCTACTCTTGTAAGTGTTGGCATGCAAATTTTGTTGGTAACTACAGTCATAAAAGTGGGAGGCGCGGTGGCCTCATGGTTAGTGCGCTCGTCTCCAGATCGAGCGGTCCAGGTTCGAGCCCTGGCCGGGGACATTGTGTTGTGTTCTTGGGCAAGACACTTTACTCTCACAGTGCCTCTCTCCACCCAGGTGTATAAATGGGTACTGGCGAACTTAATGCTGGGGGTAACCCTGCGATGGACTAGCATCCCAGCCAGGGGGGAGTAGAAATACTCCTAGTCACTTCATGCTACAGAAACCGGGATAAGCTCTGGCCTGATGGGCCACTTGGCTTGCATGCAGACTTTACCCTTACAGTCATAAAAAATGTAACTCTTGAAATTTCCAAATCTATGTAGCTGGAAAATGGCATCTGTGAATATGTTGCAAATTTTTCAGCTGTAAATCAAAAACATATCATTCATCACTTCCACAGTGTCTAGACCTATAAGCTGAAGTTGCTTCTTTAATCTACTGATTGATCATAGCAGCTTCTTTCACCAAGCACACATTGTGATAAATCAATTCATTAACTTCAGTTAAGTGGGTCCTTTTAATTTAGACGGGAATATCACCTATTTGGATACCACAAATTGGCTGGCTACTCACCTCTGCTCAGTTGATCAGCATTGTTAATCCAAGCATTTTTCATACTAGGTGTAATTCTATTAAGTTATAAGTAAACATGGACTATGCAAAACTCCATGGGCCAGTTTGAAAAAGCGAAAACAGCAAAGAACGAATGAAAATATATCTTGGAGTGAAGAAGCGAAAATTGGCCTCGTGGATGAAGCTATGGCTTGATTGAATCAAGAGAAAAGAAAGGTTCTGTAAAAATTCAGGAATTTGAAAGCGATAACAGTGATTTTTACAGTAACTCTTCTTTTGAGTCCGATACTGATGAATCGTCGGACTCATTGAGATCCATTGGAATATTATCCGTGCACATTTCCTCCGCCGTGCTTTCTTTTGTTTGTTTTCTTCACCCAGCCACTCTAGCATTTGTATCCTTTTTCGTCTTCCCTATTTTGCCAGACCAGCTTCAAGAAAAACCGAGCTACAGAAAAATTCTCTCTCCACCTTATGCACATTGCGAAACACAAGGGTGTTTGGGAGATTCGCGTGTAAATTTCACCGCGAGAAAAAACTTTCCAAACGCTGATTGGCGCAGTGATCTGAGAACCCAGTTGAAGGGGTTTGTGGGCGGAGTTTGTTTGCGAAGCAAGAGATTTTTCTCAGGACTGTTTTCTTGAATAAATTTTTGCGCTTGAAGCAGACACTTTAAAGAGTTACAACTCAAAGGGAATTTCTTCGATTGCCCTCAAATGTGGACAGTAGCTAGATTAACATATAATAAACAAACACATCTCTGCGAATTGTTTATTTCGAAATATTTTTCCTCCGAGAGCGATTTTTGTACGATCACTTCACATTTTTTAAATCCTACTTCGAAAATGTTCTGTAACTTTTTACTGCAATTGAATACGGCAAAATGAAGACACGCTTTTTTAACCTAGTTTAGTATAGTTTGACAGCCAACTCTATAAGCTTTAATTTAATATAGGGGTTTAGGTGTCTACCGCTCAAACTGGATGTGCTACATTGCTTGGACGCGAGACACCCCTAAAGGTATATGGCAACCTTAAGCACATTCTGTGACACAGCTCATCATGTAACATTTCCTATTAAACTTCTATAAGACCATGTTGTTTTCTCAAAGTCTTCTCTTGTTTTACAGATTCCTCCAAAAGCCTTCTATGTAGGCAGGTACAAAAGTTGGACTGGATCAACTCAGACTGCCAGTCTGGGTTAGATCGACTCGGATTGACTTGGATCAACTCAGATGAAGTTGGAAAAAAAAATAAAATTAGAGAAAACTAACACTTTTATCCACTTTTTTTCATCTAATTGTTTTTAGGATCTCAGTTGATCCGACCCAGACTGGTGGTCTGAGTGATCTGGTCCGACTTTTGTACTTACTTCTTCTGTTTCTTCTATCGATAGATCAACAGACTTTGTTTAATTTGGTTGCTAGACAAGTTCAGCATCAACACAACTGAGTGCAATCTCTCCATTGATCACTTAACAGAGTTAACTTTCTTGGTAAACTCATTTAACAAGTGAATTATGATCAGCACAACTTTCAGTATTGAAACTGATGGGTTAGTGATGGACACATCTTCCACGTATATTGATTTATCAAAGAATGCATGTATCAAGTGATGTTTTCAATTTATTATGTAATCAACATTCACTTCCTTATTTGTTTTTAGATGAACTACGTGTAGATTTACTGAACTTTTCTTTCAAATGATTAATATTTCACTTTATGTGATTGTTTACTTTCAATTTTTTTATGAAAATGAGTTTTAATTCAAAAGCAAGTTCATAAGACATGCCCACATAAGTAAATTCACTACGCTGTGGAAAAAAATAATCTGGAAACAATTGACACTTTAATCATAGATTACTGTGGGAGGAGGTCTGGTTTACTCATAGATTACTGTGGGAGCGGTCCGGGTTTGAGCCCTGGCCAGGGGCACTGTGTTGTGTTCTTGGGCAAGACACTACTCTCACAGTGCCTCTCTTGACCCAGGTGTATAAATGGGTACGGGCAAACTTAATGCTGGGGGTAACCCTGCAATGGACTGGCATCCCATCCAGGGGGGAGTAGAAATACTCCTAGTCACTTCATGCTACGGAAACCGGGGTAAGCTCCGGCCTGGTGGGCCACTTGGCTTGTATGGAGACTTTACCTTTACCTACCCTCATGGATTACTATACTCAAGCACTTTCACCTACATTTTGAATTGAGATCATCATACAACTTGTTTCCATTCAGTTTTGTCATTTACGATGATAGTATTGAGCCTTTTGAAGCAAGTTTCCATTCAAAAGCTATCGTTCATATTTATGCAAAGCCTGACGTGCCCAATCAATGTAATTCCATAATTGATAATTAAAAATCAATTTTTATCGATAGTAATTTTAATTAAAATCAATCAATATCGGAAATCGATGAAAATTGAAGATCCAAATAATTGTGAGTATTGATTTTCCTTGACTTTTTATTTTCGATTATATTGATTGCTAAATTATTGTAATCATTTAATAATGATTTCAGATAGGTTTGAACTACTGATAAGTAATTGAAAGTCTTGCGCACTATAATTTTTTCTTTTCCAAAACAGAGATCTGTTGTTCAATTGCTGCTTTTTCTCTAAATGAAAATATGAAAAACATGAATGAAAGTGTGTTTAAAACTCTTTTTGAAAAGTCTGATTTGTTGAAACCCATGATACATAGACAACAGTCTCTAAATAGCCCTCTACAATCTATGTGAACAGACCCAGATTCATTGAATGTTTCTTGAAAGTACCAATTCCTACCAATGACTAGAGATCCAGCCAATTTCCCCACTTTTTTACATACAGATTAAATTATAACAGAGTAAATTTCACCCATCCTTACTGTCATGGGGCACTTGTAGTAGCCCTTCACTACACCCTTTATCAATAAAACGTTGATTTCACTCGTCATTTGATGACTCACAAAACTTCAGTCAGACTGACTTGTGTCCATGTGAATGGATGAGTATCCACTTACAGCTAAAAAATTATTATAAATGTTTCATTTGTTAAAGTCAATATGAATCAATACAATTAAGGGGACTTGCATTGTGCGCATTGATTTTTCATCAATTGGTCAAACCAATCAATATTAATCAATTAATTTTTATTGATTAGATTGATTATATTGATTGGTTTCCAATGATTGATTTTCATCAACTGGGCACGCCAGGATGCCTACTCAACATGCCACAATGAAAAAACTAAAACTACTGTCAAACGCAATTTTTCACAAACATCTTTGATGTTCATTTTTCATCACTGCAATTAAAGTTTGTCACTTGTAACTTTAAGTTTGTTTCTTTTGAATCGATGTGTAAAAAAACCTGAAAACCTGGATGCTTTCATGGGGCCAGTGAACTACACTGCGTCACAAGGAATTAATTGTTTTCTCACAAGCTACCTGCTTGTTATTTATCGCAAAATATATGCTTTACTGATTCTCATGAGAATCAAGAGATAAGTCTATCATCTCATCAGGCCAGACTCTTGTCTTAATGGAGGCGAGGCTCTCATCTTGCAAAACAAGACACTTGTCGAGATGAGATGTACTAACTTACTTTTGAGCAGTACTGTATAATTTGCAAGTTTAACAGCTAGTACTACTTGTCCAATAACCAAACTTTATCGCAAGTCATTACTTTCTGTTAGCCTCTAAATGCATGTTAAAGATTATATTTACATTCATATTCCAAAAGATAAAATAGTAATTATTAACACCACCCCTCATCTCACCTTCCTTCCAGTTCGCACAGACAGCCCAGTCTGCAATCATCAACTACAGAGTATTTGGCTTTCAGAACATTCTTCCTCTAAACAATTCTTATCTATAATCAACAAAAAGCACATGTCACTCTGCAGCTCACTATAATCTGCATTGACAAACATGTGTCTCATAATGCAACAAAACTTACTTACAAATCTTCTTCAATGTTGCTCTTAACTCGTCTGCAGTTAGTACCACTTATCCAATAAACAAACTTTATTCCAAGTGATTACTTTCTTTTAAACTTATGTATGCCTGTCAAAGATTATATCTGCGTTTGTATTCCAAAAGATAAATAGTGAGTATTGAGAGCACCTTTCATCTCATCTTCCTTCCACCATACACCACAGCTGACACTGATAGCCCAGTCTAGAATAATCAAGTACAAAGTATTAGCTTTCACAACATCCGTCATGTACACAATCCTCATCTGTAATCAACAAAAAACATGTCACTCTCTATGCCTGTAAGCTCACTGTTTCCTCCACTGACAACCATAACACGATTTGTCATGCCCACTCAACAATTATTTTGCTCTTATCTCATCAGAAGACTCTTCCCCTCACTCAACAATGAGGACAGTATACTATAAGTTATTACTTTTTCTTAAATTCTTGCACATGTCAAAAATCTAAATTAAAAGACGTTCTGTTTGTATCTTTACCATTATATTTCTTACATGTAGTTATTTGTATCGCAGAGTGTCACCAAGGTAAACTATTGATCAATGTTAAATGCCAATTAAGATATCTACAGGGCTTCATCATCTTTCTAAAACAACCCTTTACAAAATCACACAAGATTTGTACAAAAAAAAATGTCACAACAACCAGAAACTGTGTCCTAAGCTAACATTTTAAATCATTTTAATAGTTTTCATATTAATTTAAATCTCACCTTGTCCCCACACTTGTTCCCATCACCTTTGACTATAAGCATACACTGCAACTTAACTGTTGTATGGCTATCTGTCAATTTGTATCCATATCTAACCAAAAGACAAAAGATGCTTACTAAGAACACCTTTCATTGGATCCTCGTTCCAGATGAAGACAAGGATGACAATATCCCCACAGAAGAACACATGTACTTCAATGATGATGGAGCGCGAAGTAAGTATTTTGGCATTTTAGCATCAGTATTTCACTCTCAGCTTCCTTCCAGGTACTATCACTTATCTAGCAAATAAAGTTTATTGTAAGTCATTATTTTTTCTCAAACCTCTACATGCATACTTAACATTTACATTTCCATCCATATTCCAATAAGATAAATCAGGGCTCAAAATAATGGCCAGTCAACAGACAATGATCGGCCAGAATGGTGACTTCACTAGCCAAAAACTTCACTCATTGGTCATGTTGTCCAATCACATCATGTTGAGGTGGTCACGTTCTTTATTCTTGAATAAACAATCAAGTCCTTAACAGTAAATCTTAGATGTTTCATCTCTTTTATTATGAGTTGTCGGTAAAGGTAAAGAATCCGATCCCACCGATGCGTCGGCCGACACATCACCGACACGTTGGTCGACACATCACCGACACACTACAGACGCTTTGGTTGGCACATTGTCAATGCGTCGGCCGACACACTACCGACGCGTCGGCCGACAATCTACTGATGCGTTGGTTGAAATATTTTCCCTTTTTAACTATTATTTTGTTATTTCTTTCAGTTGGAAGCAAGAACAACTTCATAAGAAAGGACGAAAATGTGATAGCTAAATAGCCACCATTTTTAATGAAACACTAGTACCAAGGTCTTCTCGATGTTTTGTCAAGGGTCGGTTAACAAAGGGAGTTTATTAGCAGGAAAAATTAATGCCCGGAGGAGTGTGGGGTATTCAGCGGACACACTTTTATATAAAATTACGTTGTGTAAGTGATCCCGTAAAATTAAATGACATTTCACTTGCACATACGTAACAAGACATACTTTTCCCATATAAAATGTAAATATGGTGGACAAAGTGGACGAGGAATATCTCCGTCTGCATTTGCATGATTATAGAAAGGAAAGTGGCTGTCTTTGGTTTTTTTGAGGGTGATCTTAAAGAATTTCTCGAAGAATATATGTCTCCGAATTGAAGCTGCTTTGTTCTGTCAGATCGCCATAGTAAGGAATCTTACTTGCAGGAGGAATGCCAATTTATGCAAGATTTGCCGAGATGATGACGGAGAAGACTGGGTGGGCTGTGACGGGTGCACCCAATATTTCCATGCGAACTGCCTCGGTGTCAGTTATTCCAAAGTCCTCTCACAGCCATTCTTCTTTTGCCCTCATTGACAACCATTTTTATAGTTGATTGCATTATAAACTAGCCCCAGATTATTTGTCTTAGACAAGATTTTTGTTTTTGAACCAGTCTTAATTCCATTTGTAAATTCTTGAGCCTCTTACCATGCAGTTGTTTTGAACACGGCATAACATTATATCGATTCCGTGTCAGTAAACCTAAAAGTGAAACTAAGAAAAATTAATACTCTTCTGTTTTTTCTTTGCCGTTAAATTAATTAAACCTTAGTCAGCTGCCACAGTGATGGAACAACGTACTTCAGTATGTCTCGGAAAAAGACCACGTTTGTCCGCTTTATATCAATGCAGAACCCAGAATGCTACCATTCGATTGTAATGAATTTTTGCCGGACAATACGCACGCAATGGCGTAATTTTAACTTATGTACAGAAGAGGGGAAAAAGAATTGAGTATTATAAATTCGCAAACAGAGGTAAAAATGATACCAGGTGTGCAACATTGAGCGAATGCACACTTTTGAAAGTTTTAAGCGTTATTTGATGACAATTGATGACACCTAAATAAAGTAATTTAAGGTCATTCCCCAGTATTGCATTGCGCATCCCTACTGCGCATAATTTCAGGCGTGATTGGCGCATGCATTAAAAAATGGCGGCTTTTTGTTTACAGCTGGGCCTCACCATAGAGGTAAATTGTCATTTTCTCGCAAAGGAGTATGGTGACCTATCATTTTTTCTGTTGTTTTGAATTAAGTAATAAATTTCTCTGTGTAAAATAAATATGGACCAATTCTCAGTGTACAACAAAAAGCAATTGTTGGAAACGTGAGTTTAGGAAGCAATCTTCACTACAATCATGATGCTATTATAAGGATTTATATGGGTATAAACAAGGTGCTGTTGCTCCTAAACGAACATGGGGACCCCTCATTTTTATTTCAAAATTTAAGTTCCCATAATATAAACAATCAATAGGCAAAGTTTCACAAAAATCTCAGTGCAGGTTTTATTTCAGTGGAATGACCTTAAAACTTTAAAGATATGTGTGAACAGTACTTAAATATTCCATGACGCTTACACAACATATTTTTTATCTAAAAGCATGCCCGCTGAATACCCCCCCACTCCGCCCGGGCATTAATTTTTCCCTTTATTAGCAAGTCAGCCGACATATTGATCTCACTGACATGTTTATTTTTCGTTCATTCGGAAGTTTATACTCTTTTTTGATCATTGACTTTTTAATATGTGGTGGCTCCTAGAGGAGCTGTTTTTAATTGCAATTTTACTGCAGTGGAAACTGTTCAGCGATGTCTTCCAGCAACTGCTCAAATGCTCGGTCTTTCCCGAAGTTCCGGAACCAGGTGAACTCATCCAAGTAGCTGGGTATGTATTCATACAGGATACCACACATCCCCTTTAACTTCTTCTTGACCAAAGCCCACACGCCTTCGATGGTATTGGTGTGTGCACCACTGTTGGGGTCAACAAAGTTTTTGGAGTGATTCACTGATAGATGGATGTATCCTAGCTGGTTGAGTGGTATGTACGGAGTGAATTGATCTGAGTAGATGACAGTTCCCGGTCGGATATGTGTAGTGATGAGACAATGAACAAGTGTCTCTCTAGTTTGGTCAGGAACACGGAAGAGCAGCACTTTCTGTGATCCTTGCTCCACTACTCCAAACACCCATGGACCTTCCGAGACTCTCCCTCTCTTATACTTTCTCTTGGCACCAAACTTCGACTCGTCTATTTCCACGGTCTTCCCTAAGCCTCCAAGCTTAATTCCAGCATTCAGGACTTTGTTGCAACAGATTGTTCTCAGCTCACTCAGCGCACGGATCACAGTAGGCTTTGAAAGTGAAAGTTTTCCATCGAAGGCATTTCAGTTCAGTTTGGAAAAGGTACGTTTAGCCTTGCAATAATTCAATAAGGCCCAAATGAGTCACCGACATGCCACCGATGCACCACCAACGCACCACCGATGCAGCTTGTAGGTTACAAGGTCAAAGAGTGGCCAACGCGTCGGTCGACTGTCGGTCGAATGTCGGCCAACACGTCGGCCGACGCATCGGTAGGATCGGATTCTTTACATTTACCGAGTTCTTACATGAAAACATACCCCAACGGGTATCTGTTTGAATGGCTAAAAATCGTTTGCTTGCTGTTTGCCATGCATTCAACATCAATAGGAATGCCATTCAAACAGTAGGGTTTATCTGTTTAGAAAAATATTCAGCCATTCAAACAACTGCTGCTATGTATTTGGAAAATCATTCATCTGTTGGGATGGTAGAGGTTTCATATTCACAATTCAAATCTATTCAGTCTTTCCAACAGGAGGGATTTTCCATACGGCAAAGGGAATCTGTATCTGTATCTGTAAAGTTATTTTGTTTGCCTATGAAATTTGCGACACTCTCAACTCGTTGCTTAGCACGTGATCAAAACAGAGGAAAAATCTGCCAAAGGATGATGATTAGTTCTTTGTGAACGAGAACTCTTTCTAATATGACTACAACAGAGTTTAGATTTTTATGGCTAACACTTTGGAACTTAATGTTAGTCACATTAGTAAGAAACTTCCCAACAGTTGTTGTGTAACTGTAGCCGTATTCGTAGTAATGCAATGATCTGCTGTGCGTTTACATGAGTGAGAATCAAGGAAACAGAAACTTCTTCTTTGGCTATATTTGTTTACCCAGTTATTTCTGATACCCAAACTTAGGATCTGCTGATGCATGTCTCGTTTCATTTACGTTTTGATGGACAAAATTAATAACAGAACATCAAAAAACAGCTCACATAATTAAATATACGATCGTGAAATTCAAAGTTTTGTCCAATATGCCTCCTTCAGCAGGTGGCAAGAATTCCACTGACAGTGTGCCACTTCATTGAGCTGCTGAGCCCTGCCAAGGCAATCTTTGGTTAAGTTTTAAGCTTTTCCTTGTATTAAGCCAATTTTTTAAATGGTCTAGCAATGACTGGAACAAACAAACTATATTTATGGGTTTAATTAGGCCAACATTACTTCATTTTTTAAAAAATATCTTAACCGGTCAGAAACAACACATGACTGGCCACAGTCCGACAATTATTTTGAGCCCTGTAAATAGTGATTATGAAAACCACCCTTAATCTCACCTTCCTTCAAAATCACACCACAGTTGGCATGGACAACCTAGTCCACAGTCATCAACTACAGAGCAAGTATTTAGCTCTCAGAACATCCTTCTTCTACATAGCTGTTACCTATAGTCACCAAAAAAACGTAACATCATTAAGCTCATTGTAAGTCCCTAATGTTGCCTTTGAAACGGAAGGAAAAAAAGAAAAAAGAAAAAAAGTTCATTAGCCCCTAGCTTCTACACTGTACCTGGCTGGCTGTTGACTGACATTGGACTGGAATATAACAAGTTTACTATATTCCTTTTATCCTTTCAATTATTTCTTTACCTACAAAGTCGTATAAATAAGTTATACCTTTTAATTCAATTTTTTATCACATATATTAATGAACTCATCTCCGTTACATTTAATACTACTATGTATTTTTTTTCCAGCAACTACCACCAACAGTGAAACCCAAAAAGGTAAACATAAAATTCTTTTACAGCCATGAAAAAAAGTTGACATCATGGAGGTATCCAGCCTTTAGAAACTGAGTGACAACAAAGATATTTCACAACATGAAAAATACATTCTCTTCTTAGCAATAAATTATATAGTCAAACTTCTAGTTGTCACCACCTCCTGTAGGCAAACACTTCTCCTCAATGACCAGTTTTCTAAAGTACCAAAATTTTCCAAGTCAAATCACTATATTTTGAACCTCTTGTAAGCAACCACCTCTCTTAAGCACCATGATCACTTTTAGAGCCAACAATTTGAAATTTTCTTTTGCTTTTAACCTCTCATAAGCCACCAATGGACAGATCATTGAAAATAGGGTGTTGTAATATTGCATTCCTGGATAGTAGAGGATACAGAAATTTCTCAATGGGAAGTAGTGGATTTTTCTCAAAATAGACTTTTCATATTAATGACACATTTAAAAGATAAATAAGTGTCTGCATTTACTTTAGGCTAATGAGACAAACTCTTGACCCAATATGGTCTAAGCTCTCGAAAGTGACCACCTGCCATAAGCAACCTGCAACTAGGCTTGAGATTTTGCGTAGTTGCTTATAGGAGACTTAACAGTATGTCTTTTAGTTCTAATCAGTGTTTTAAATATAACTAACTCACCTGCATTATTTAATGCTAAAAGATATAATATTTTTTAACCTTTTAGCCACTACTATGAGCACTGCAACCCAAACAGGTTTACTGGCATAAGAAATAGTTTACATCATATTTCAAAGACTATTTCAAACATTTTTTTCACTCAATTGACGATAGCTGTTAATCATTTTTTGCAATTTCTAGACAAGTGATATTTTTACTCAAAATAATAATTTTTAGGCCATTTGAATAAAAATAATCAACAAAAATTCATAGTTGTTTTTACAGGTAATATGAAGAATAAAGTTTCAGTGAAAATACACACATTTACATTATATAACAGATTAAATTAATTGCACTTGTCATAAAGTTTGAACTCATAGCATTCATCAACATTTTCACATGTTTTGTTAGAACTAAAGAAATGACTTCAGCTACCAATTTGCTTCTCCAAGATACGTTTCTCCTGTTGTCACAATAAACTCACCCTCATAGTACCCTTTCACTACTCGGCCCTCTTTCAATATCGCATCCCTTACTATATAGCCAGCCTGACATGCACTGTGTCAAAATTGAAAGTATCCTATTTCAAGGTTTGCTGATTAAGATTCATGACAATGAATGCCAATCTATATATTTGATAGCAGTTACAAGAATTCAAATTCTGAGTATTGACTTTCGTTGATTAATACATCATGATCGATTGATTACTCTCAATTGTAATGATTATATTGATTGCCTTTGAGTGATTGATTCAACTGGACATGCCTGAATTGAACGAAATTGAATGAATTGAATGAAAAGCACCAACAAAAACATACTCAAGTCCTCTGTTAAACAGACAAAACCGGTTATTACCATTTTTATTTGTTTAGATGCTTCGTGAAAACTGTTCCAAGTGTAAGCCAAAACATTAGGATTAAACCATTCAAATGGTTTTCACAACCATTCATATGCATTAACTTAACTTTTTTGCATTTGTTAAAATGAAAAGAAATATCCATTAAGGAAATCTAAACATCCATTAAAACAGCAAAAACAGTCCATTGAAGAAATCCAAGCATCCCTTAAATCGACAAAAACAATCTGTTAAACAAATCTTACAGTGTGCAGATTGTGCATTCCAACATGTGAATCATTCGAAAAGCTTTTTACAAATGTGCAAAAGGGGCCTATTGTTTGTGTGGCGTAGGTAAAAATAAACTAGCAATATTGACCTTGTTTGATGCAAAAAATTAACTGCTGAATGATTACATTTGAATGAAATTAGGAAGCATGCATTCTCCAGTATTTTTTATGTCGGTTAGATTGTCAAGAGTTATGAAAAGAATCTAGAAAAGAGTCTGGAAAAGAATCATGAAATTTGCTTGCTTCTAACAACCTAACATAATGCCAAGTCAAGCCAAGAATTTTCTCTTAACCTGTGATCAGGTGTTCTTTTTCTCACAGCATGGGGAAGGAGAAAAGATCACAGTCAAATCGTAGATCTTGGCAAAGATCAGATCATCCAAATCAAAGAGAAATTGTCTGACAAACTCCACTTCTAAGTGTTTAATATCCCAAGATTGCATCCAAGATCAATAAAAGTTGATAAAAGTATAGTTTAATTCATATGGAGGAACAACTGGCAATTGAGCATTCTCAGAAAGGCAAAAGTAACACAGCCTTATCAAATTATGATGTTCAACAAGATCAAAAGTCAACTCAAATTTACATAAGTTAACATGACATAAAAGCATCGCAAAAATCCCTGGGGTAAACCTGAAATAAACATATCATTAACAAAAAATTTTCATCAATAAAGGATTCAATTGGTACAATTTATGAAAGGATATTACGTAATAGTACAATAGGTTTGCCCTTTATTTCTCCTGCTCAGCTGAAATGGCACTATTTTTGGCTCTAAATCGCATCTTTTTCTCAGCCAGTGAGAATGGAATAGTAAAACAAAACAACCAATCAGATTCCAATCTTAGTTTAAAGTAACCAATAAAATTTCAGCAAAATGAAAGGCAAAAAGCCATTGTGTGGCGAATTTTGCAACTACTATTGCCAAAAAATTGAAGAGGTGAGTGCAAAACCATCCTAAGTGACGATTTGGGCAAAAAAAAAATTTTTGCGAAAGGGCTTGAATTTTTGCATGTGGTCTTCAATGTAATAGAAAAACACGGCCCTGTATTTTTGTCGCTGGTTTTTTTCTTTGTTTTCGAGTTATAACGTATACAAAAATACTTGGCTTTTCCTAGCCATGTCTTTAGGAGTTTTTGTTGAACAGCAAACAGGCAGACTGTTTACAGTGTATGAAGTCAAAATCAAATCTCACAGCATATATAGAGTGGAGATCTGGAAACAGATTGTTTACATCCGTTGTGACGTGAACACAACACGTAAATCAATCGAGCATCAAACGAAATACATCGCACAAAAACGAGATGTGCCGCATTGTTTTAAAGTACCTTGTATGCCTCCCTGGTGGTTGAGAGGCATCACAAAGTCTCAATAAACCCGTAAGTTGTCAGCACGTTTTAGAGAATCAAAATGTGTTCTGAAACTTCGAAGGCAGCTGATATACCATAATTGTGTTATCGGCGTTCGAAGTCAGATCAAGCCAGGCAGCAAAGTCCGAGAGCAGTTCTTGCCCAAGAAAAATACCCTCTGGTGAGTTGTGGCCCAATTGCCAAGCATTGCTAGCATCAAAGTTTGGAAAGCAAGAACTGGTTGTAGAGTGATAAAATTTGTCTTGTATCGACCGCCATGTTTTCCCGCGCACGAGGTGTAAAGACCCTTCCTGGCATGCATTGCGATCACGTTCTGCTCGCATTTCTCAAAATGGTAGCTAGATTGTTTCGGCTTTTTTCATTTAAAGATAATGGCCAACAAGTAGCAATCGATTGTAACATAGATCTGTGATCCAGGTTGCGTTGATTTTATTTCATATCGGCATGATTTGTAGTGTTTTGAACTTCTGGGATCAGCGGACATGCAGATGTATGGAGACCCGTACGTTGCGCAGAAGGGTTAATTTGTTAATCTGTTAGGCGGTGCGTGACATAAAGCTACGATCGTGTTTGTCGAAAAATATGTATTTATCTCCTGATTTTTAGCCATTTAAGATGTTGCTGTATTTGAAAAGTGCTTATTTGATGTTTATTTGTTCAGTACAGATAATCATTGTCCCAGATAACCAAAGTAAGTTTCAGATGCTAACACTATTTTCCGGCCGCCATATTTTACCTATTTAGACCTGAAATCAACATTTTTGAGCTTATGCATTGCGTGAAATCAACATTTTGCTGTTTTCTAAATGAAATCAACATCCTTGCCGTCACGCGTTAACGTGAAATCGGCATTTTTTTACCTATGTAGACCTGAAATCAACATCATTGAGCATGAAATTGACATTTTGCTGCTTTCTAAGTGAAATCAACATCCTTGCTGTCGTGTTAATGTGAAATCAACGTTTTAACCTATTTAGACCTGAAATCAACATCACTGAGCTTATGCGCTGCGTGAAATTGACATTTTGCTGGTTTCTAAGTGAAACCAACATCCTTGCCGTCACACGTTAATGTGAAATCAACATTTTAACTTATTTAGACCTGAAATCAACATCATTGAGCTTATGCGCTGTGTGAAATTGACATTTTGCTGGTTTCTAAGTGAAACCAACATCCTTGCCATCACACGTTAACGTGAAATCAACATTTAAATCTTTTTTGACCTAAAATCAACATTTTTGAGCTTATACGTTGTGTGAAATTGACATTTTGCTGATTTCTAAGTGAAATCAAACTCCTTGCGGTCGCGGCAGGCTGATCCTTTGTTATGATAAACCGAGGAGAGACTTCAACTTATAACAAAGGCTTAGCTTCGTTATTATAACAGAGAATCGACTCTTTATCATAACAAAGGCCCGGCTTCGTTTATTTGAAGGCTTTGTGGGAAAAGGGCGTTAGGTATTTTAATCAACAATGAACTTTGTCAAAAACGCTCCAAATTTCGCATGCAGTTTTGTTTAGGTACGTTTAGCAATGTCCCGTAGTTTTTACGCTAAGCTTCGCTTTGTTTTCGAGATATTGCGTATGCAAAAACACCACTCGGCTTTCCTAGCGGCATCTTTATAAACGAAGCAAAAACCAGCGGGAAAAATACAGGACCACGTTTTTCTATTACATTGAAGACCACATACAAAAATTCAAGCCCTACTTTAATGGAAGTTTCCAACTTTCAGTGTCCATTTTGACGAGGATTTTTGTGATTTTTCTTCAACATCTACTCTAGATCTGTACGATACTGAGTCCAGCAAAACATAAACAAACGAAAACCACACAACAACAAATTCAGAGCCATCTCAAGAATGCAGATGTTTCCAGGTTTGTTAGAATACGTGCTCTGTTATCACGATTATCTTTTGTTAATCTCTTTGTATAACCACAGTGTAATCCGCTTTAGTTATCGCTTTACTGTTATACCCCAAGAATGTCATTTTGGTTTGCTACGTAGATCCGCTAAAGATACGTCTTGTTAATTATGCGTATAAATATGATTGACCAAGAGAAATAAAATCAGTGTTGTTACTTCTACTTGAGTGATACGTTGTCTTGTGTGAATACTATGGCGGCATTGCTCAGCCTAACAGGTTATGGGCCCAGGAGAGCACTCATGTTTGACAGCGATGAAAACAAGTACAAACTCTGGGAGGTGAAGTTCTTGGGCTACATGCGCCTTCAGAAGTTGCATGAAGTAGTGATGCCAGCAGAGGACGAGACAAATGTTCCCGATGCGGGAAAGAACGCGAATGCCTTTGGCAAGCTTGTCCAATGTTTGGACGATAGAAGTTTGGCCCTTGTGATCAGAGAGGCAAAAGATGATGGAAGAAAAGCCCTACAAGTCTTGCGAGAGCATTACCAAGGAAAGGGCAAGCCGCGCATCATTGCGCTTTACACTGAACTCACCTCACTAGAGATGAAAGAAGGAGTTTACGACAGACTACATCCTGCGAGCTGAAAAAGCTGCAACAGCACTGAAAGCAGCGGACGAAGTGATCAGCGATGGGTCGCTCGTAGCCACGGCCCTAAAAGGACTAACTAGTGCCCACAAAACGTTTGCCACCGTGGTAAACCAGAGAGAAACACAAATGACATTCTGCGAATTCAAGACAACTCTCAGAAACCACAGGGAGATGGAGAAGAGCTGCAATAGAACCCCAGACAACGGCGAGAGTGACAATGTGATGACCACAAAGCAAGAATTCGAGGGAAACTGCTTTAAATGCAGCAAGAAAGGTCATAAAAGCAAGGACTGCTACTCCAAAGAGTCAGAGTAGTGTCACAAATTCAAAAACTCCACCCACAGCACAAGGGACTGTAGAAAACTGAAGCCTGTCAAAGATGCAGCAAAGGAGTCAGCAGGAAACTAGGAGAACATTAATAGCTCACATAGTTTTGCATTTACTTTTAATGAACAGGAATTAAGTACTAGAGGTAAGATAACTCCAAATCTACCATTAGATACTGAGGCACCTAGCCACATAATTATTCTAGATCGCGAGAAATTCGTAGATTTTGATGGCAAATTTAATGCCAGTAGTTACTTTATTGAATTAGCTGATGGGAGTAAGGCAAACGTGTGTATGGGCAGGGGAATGCCAAAGTTAAGCTGTATGACGTTAATGGAAAATTAAGGGATGTGGTTCTAGACAATGCTTTGTACATACCGTCGTACAAACAAAATATCTTTTCAGTTTCTGCTGCAATTGTGAAAGGCGCAAGTGTTAGTCTTGATAGAGAAGGGAAATATTTTAAGACACCCGACGGTTCAATGTTTGGGATAGAACAAAAAAGGCGTTTGTACTATCTAAAGAGCATTTCATCTTCGAAGAATAACGCAAGTTCTTTAATGGAATGACACAAAATTATGGGGCACTGTAATTTCCAGGATTTAAGAAAATTACAAAATGTGGTTGACGGTATGAAAATTGCTGATGAGCAACAATGTGAGTGCGCTATTTGCACGCAAGGCAAAATGTGCCAAACCTGAAGCCGGAAACCAGATGAAAGAGCGAAAAGTCCTTTGGAATTTGTTCATTGTGACTTAGCCGGTCTGATCAATCCAGTAGTGAGAGATGGTTTCAAATATGCATTGTGTTTTGTGGACGATTATACTGGTATTAACATGGTTTATTTTCTGAAACAGAAAAGAGATACTCTCGAAGTCACACAGAAGTTCCTTGCGGACATCGCCCCGTTTGGTAAAATAAAGCGCATCAGGTCAGACAACGGAACGGAATTTAAGAGCAACCAGTTTGAGTCTTTACTTCGAAAGAACCTTATAAAACATGAATCAAGCGTACCGTATTCCCCTCACCAGAACGGAACGGTTGAGAGAATGTGGCCAAGTCTGATTGAAATGGCCCGATGTCTTTTGTTGGAGTCGGAATTGCCTAAACGACTGTGGGCGTATGCCATTATGACTGCTGCCTATATCAAAAACCGGTGTTTTAATACGAGACTAGGCAAAACTCCATGCAAGACTCTAATTGGAAAGAGGCCAGACTTGAGTAATAAGCACATTTTGGGCTCAACTTGCTACGCATATGTTCAGAACGCAAACAAGTTAGAAGCGCGAAGTAAGGAGGGGCTTTTTGTAGGCTACGACAAAGAAAGTCTGGCATATCTTGTTTATTACCCCAAAGCAAACAAAGTAGAGAGGGTGAAATGTGTAAAATTTCTAGAACAAAATGTTTGCGTGCCCAAAATAGAAGATGACGAGATTGTGTTACCAAACCCATTGACAACTGTCGACAGTGATGTAAGTCATGAACAAACAACTGAACACAGAGACTTGAATGAGAATGAAGACAGTGGGGAAGACAGTCGTTACCCCAAACAAATTCGCAACAAACCTAAGCACCTTGACGAATATGCTTTGGACAGTGACTTGGAGGATGATGTAAACTACACTGTGGATTACTGTTACCGAGTTGCGAATATATCAACGACTTAAAATGACCCCGTACAATCAAACAAGGCCACAAAATGGCAGAAAGCCATGCACGATGAGATGACAGCTCTACACGACAATGACACGTTTGAACTGGTCACACCACCGGATGGCAGACAAATAGTGGGGGGAATGAGTTTTCACAGTTAAAACCGGTCCTGAGGGACAAGAAACCCACAAAGCGCAATACGTAGCTAAAGGTTATTTGCAAATTGCCGAAATAGATTACCAGGAAACCTTTGCACCTGCAGCCCGCATGAGTTCTGTTCGAATGTTAATGCAGCAAGCAGTTCAGAATGACATGATCACGCACCAAATGGATGTCAAAACCACTTATCTAAATGCACCAATAGATTGTGACATTTACATCGAACAACCGGAAGGCTTTGAAAAAGTCGGCAAAAATGGTGAAACGTTGGTATGTAAGTTGAAGAAATCATTATACGGACTCAAACAAAGTGGGCGAAATTGGAATAACATGCTGCACAGCTATTTGTGCGAGGAGAATTTTACCCAGTCACTGGCAGATCTGTGTGTGTACACTAGAAATTCTGAGACCGATGGGTTAATCATTTTGATCATTTGGGCAGATGATATCATAATTTCTGCGACTAGTTTAGATTTGTTGAGGAGTGCAAAAGAAACCCTATGCAGAAAATTCAAAATGAAAGACCTAGGGAAACTTTCATGGTTCTTGGGAACAAATTTCAACTGCAATGAAGATTCTATTGAAATGAGACAAACACAATACATAGATAAGATTCTTTCTAAATTCAAAATGACAGATTGTAAACCAAAGTCAACTCCAAGCACCCTTGGAGTAGAAAAAGGGAGTGACGAAGAGTCACACGAATTGAATGACCCTAAGTTATATAGGGCAATTGTTGGAAGCTTAATCTATGTAATGGCAGGCACTAGGCCTGACCTATGCTATATTGTGACCAGGCTTTCACAGAACATGGCTAAATCAACTGAGTCAGACCTTAGCATGGCAAAGCTTGTGCTGAGATATCTAAAAGGCACTCGGGAACAATGCCTTAAGTTTGGAAAATCGGAGTCGCCTCTAAAACTGACGGGATTTTGTAACTCAGATTAAGGAGCATCTGTGAAAGATAGATGCAGTATAAATGGGTACAACTTTCAGTTGACCAAAAACAGTCCATTGATTTTATGGAAAAGTCGCAAGCAACAAACTGTTGCCTTATCTACTTGTGAGGCAGAGTACATCTCGCTAGCTAATGCTGCACAAGAATCAAAATTTTTGAAGTAATTGTGTAATGACATGAAGATAATGATTGAAGATGTACTTATTAATGTAGACAATCAAGGGGCTATCAACTTAGCTAAGAATCCGGTGAATCATCAAAGGTCGAAGCATATTGACATTAAGTACCATTTCATAAGATCAGAAGTACAAAGTGGAAATGTAAAGTTACAATATATCCCGACCGATAACAATGTGGCAGATATCTTTACAAAGCCCGCCACAAAAGTTAAGCTAGAAAGGTTCAAAAACTTTCTCATGGGAAGTTGAATGGCTTGTAGCATCACAGCAAGTGAGGGTGTTAGAATACATGCTCTGTTTTTACGATTATCTTTTGTTAATCTCTTTGTCTAACCACAGTGTAATCCACTTTAGTTATCGCTTTACTGTTATACCCCAAGAATGTCATTTTGGTTTGCTACATAGATCCGCTAAAGATATGCCTTGTTAATTATGCATATAAATATGATTGACCAAGAGAAATAAAATCAGTGTTGTTACTTCTACTTGAGTGATACGTTATCTTGTGTGAATACTATGGCAGCATCGCTCAGCCTTACAAGGTTTCCGGCAGTTTCAAACAAAGCAACCCAAGAACTCAACTCTGTCGCTGTGAGAAGGTTAAATTAAGGACAGTCGCGCCCAAAATCTTTGGACGAACCAATTTTGATTGCAATTAGACAATAACTGATGGGCTTTGCTGTAAGATAGATAGATAGATAGATAGATAGATAGAAACTTTATTAAGAATGTCATCAACCACCTAGCTGGGGAAAAACTCCCCTACTAATACGGGGACATAACAAAAACGAGTTAAATTAGAAAAAAAAAAACCCATAGCTATTTACAATAGTAAAATTTAAATCCAAGTTAAAAGATGTCATGGGACTATGTACAGTGGATTTTATAATACAATAATACATACTTAAAAAAAAGTTCTTTAGGAGGAGCAGAGGGGACAGCCTCTGCAGCCATCATCTAGTAATGCATCAAGATTGTTGAGATTTCTGATGTTCGTCTTAAAAGTGCTGAGAGATGTGGCCTCTCATGCTCTTTGGTAATTTTGACCACAATTTGGGTCCTAGATATCTGATCGAGTGCTTACCATATTTCACCGAGTTAAACCTTGGCATTGTAAAGTCAGATTGTCTTAAGTTATACGTACTAGGGTTATTGCTGAAAAAATCACAGAGATAATAGGGGCATAACTTATGTTTAACTTTATACATCAAAGTAGAGAGGTCTTGAAGTCGTCTATTAAGTAATGTGGGCAGACCGGCCCTCGCGAGCAGTTGATTATAGCTTGAGCTGTTGTCCTTAAAAACTGCTCTGAGGCCTCTTTCTTGTATTCTCTCCAGTTTTCTAGTATCGCTAGCTTTACAAAAGTGCCATACTAGGTGACAGTAGGTAACGTAGGGTAAAATGGCGCATTTGAACAATGTTAGTTTTGACTGCGTAGGAATTAGGTTTCTTAATCTCATTAAAACGCCTATTCTTTGACTAGCTTTTTTACAGCTAAGATTTATGTGGTCGGAGAAACTAAGATCGGAGTCTAGTGTCACGCCTAAAAGCTGAAGATTATCCGTGGTCTTGATTTCCTCTCCGTTTAAAGATTCCTCATCTAAACTATCGTACTTCGGTAGGGGAGTAAATCAGAGCCAGTGTACGTGGACAGCGGCTCAGATAATGATAATCTTGATAACTCTGAAGATCTCAGTAGTCTCAGTGAATTCGATGACTCAGACACAGCGACTGGTATTAGAATACATGGAAGAGTAAACAAAGTTAAAGTTGATAGAGTGAAAGTAGAAGTCTGTGAAGAAGAAAACATTAACACCGATACAGTGGGGAGATTGTCTTGTCACAAGGAAGACAAAGAGAATGATGATCCTGATGGTTCTCAACCGATTTTGGAAGTGGCCATCAAGGGCTTTACTGCGGAGCACCTGTTTAACATCATTAAGGGAGAAGATGTGCCTAAGAAAAATATTTGTAAGCGGGTGCCACGGGGCATTCGGAATCATGCCACATTTGTTGTGGACACTACATCTCTAGAAGCAGATATTGTGGACTATGGAGATGATAATGGTAGCTGGACTGGACGCGCCAAACCAAGATGAAAGTACTGTGTTGAAATTGATGACGACACTGGTATGTCAATAGAAGAGTTTCAGAAGAATGAAACCCGGGAGTTAGAAGACAACACCTTCACCTTATGTCATAATTATTTGCGACACGCACACACACCCCAGGTCAGAAAAGTTATTGCCACAGTGCAGGATTGCTGAGGAAACGTATTGCCATTAGCAGTTGTTCAGTATTATTTTGAGGAAGGCATAGATGTGCATGTGAAAGTGGGAAAGCATGGGAATGCAAAAGAGAAAAATTCCTCCCCTTACATGCGCACATCACGTCCTGTTCTTCACAAGCTGAAGAAAAAATGCTCCACAACAACTTACCGAAGGGCTGTAGAGGAATGCTTTCAAGAGGGTGGAGGGACCTGTGGTATTAAAGCAGTGGCAGATGTGCCCAGAAATCGTAAGCAAGCATACAACCTCCATTATCAGATGGGAAAAGAAAGTCAAATTCATGGTGGCAAGCAATCCTAGCGTCATGACTTTTATGACGTGTTAGAACTTTTGAATCAGGGAACATTTGTGCGAGACTTCCCATTTCAACGATCGGCATCAAAGAGTCACACCCATCCTTGATCGTTTCAGGCAACAGATTTCCAGATCACCCAACTCTCCCACATGTGTTCATCCCTAAAGTACTGTTCAGTACTTGGAGTTGATGCCACCTTTAACTGTGGCAACTTGTAAACAAACAATCCATAAACAAATTTGTAAACAAACAATCCGGGAAACATCCAGTCTTTATTGGTCCATCCATAATCCACATGACCAAGGAGTTTGAGGACTATCATTATTTGGCAGGTCTTCTCAAGACCCATTGCAAAAACTTTGAAACCTAACGCAGGAAGAAGAGTTTGGAAGAAGAGGAATGAGCCTGATCCTTATCAACTCGTGGGAAATGAGTTACCAAGATCTGCAGGAAATAAACCATCTACAAAAAGGAAAGGCAAAGCCAACAAGAAAAGAGGGCCACTTATGGAGATTCGGCTCTCCCCTACAGCTACCGCAACAAACAGCCTTCCAGTTGACAATTCCAGCTCCATAGCAGCCTCTGCACTACTAGCCTTGTCGGGATCCAGGTCCTCTTCAAAGTCTCTGGAGGGTACCCAAGTCAGAATGTGTTACAGCTGTGGCCAGGCTATATGAGTACTGCCAGAAGTACTCCCATCTCCAAATGACCTGTGTGTCGTTAACAAGGAGCTCAGATCTTACAGGAAGGCAGATGGATCACTTAAGGTGTCCATTGAGCATCAAAATTGCTACTACCGCCCAAAGCAAAAGTGCATTCAACGAAGACACCCAGACTTCATTCCATTGGCTATAAGAATTCCACCCCATATTAAGTCAAATCTGACAGCAGTGCACTGGAAATGGCTGGAAACCGAATTTCAAATGATGGTGTAAGCTAAGGTTCATTTGCCTCTGCAAATGTATTGGAATGCTGACATTTAGCTGAGTTGTTTGAACTAAACCTTGTTTATTGAATATAGTTGAACCCTTATCCTTGGCAACATTTGCCCATGCACATACCTTCATTTACATTGCACTCGTTTGTTTTATAAAGCCTTAAAAGGATTGAAAGGTCTGTGCATGTAATTCAAAACTTTAACTTGCTTTTGGATGAACATGTAATGTTAATTTAAGGACGCCTGTTCAATTTTCAAAACGTCTGTATGTGGCTGTATGTAATTGGGGGAACTTGTGGTTTTTTTCACCCTCTTAGGCCCGTTCCAAACGCCGCTCTATTCATGCGCCAAACCTAACTGATGAGTTAAGTATGGCAGAAGAGTGGCATTTGAATCAGTTTGGTTTGGCAGGTTAGGTTTGGTGTGGCAAACAATATTAAATTCGGCAGGGTCTGTCGCACTATGTGAACGAGCAGCAGCTGATTCATACGGCGTTCTCCTAATGGGTCAAACTTAATGCATAAATTACTATAATGTATTTTTCATATAACAGGACTCGTGATTGGCTCAAAATTGAGTGGCGTGACCAGTCATGCATGAAGCTGGAAGTTGTTGCTAAAAATACAGACAAAATACCAGTGTGCCTTCGATTTATGAGAAACAGGACTGTACAAGCGAGTTTCTTTCGTGCAAATTCATTTTTTGCTTTTTCTTCGTGATAATAGCCCAGGTTATGCGATTTCCCTTTCACAAGTCGAATTAACAGGGAGAAAACCTGTCTAAATACAAACACTGAACCTTGAGTTTGAATTTGCTTCCCTAAATATTGCTATAACAGCAAAATGTTAGTAACAGCTTTCCTACGTGGACAGAGCTCTTGAATTCAGAACACATATTTTCTCGTTGAAAATTGTTACCAACGGCTTCCCGAATTAAGTTCGATGCAAGTACACAGGGAGCCCTCACATCCGTTTAGAACATGAATAAAAGATGAACCTACCTTTATCGCGCGTGTTTTGTGTTTTGTGGCGGCCATTTTGAATTTTTAATACGCGCGCGGTGTGCTAGTGCGAGGTCTGGAGCCGAAATTACGGAAGTCTGGGACAGGCAGGAAAATTCGCAAATTCTTGGAGGTAACCGATCGCTCACCGAGGATAATAAAGTGACAAGGGATGAAACTTCTGACTAGCTTTCGTCGTATGTCTCTGCCAGTTGGGGGGAACAGAAATAGGATGTGAAAGAGAGACCGGAAGTCAAAATGCGGGTTTCGTGACATGCGTGCAAAGTGTTGCAACATGGCGGACCAATGGCCTCCTCTTAATGTTGCAAATGTTTTGAAAAATAATTCAGCCAGCGCTGTGGAATGTGAAGGAATCAACATTGAGTCGAGAAACAAACTTAAAATAACGGAATGGTGAGTACAAAAGTTCAAGAGGCTTAGTTGCTACTCAAATTTTAATGAAGATCGATGGTGTACGCGTCAGTCAGGTAGTGAAAAAATTTTTTCTCGACTTAAACTAGGCTGGTTGAAAACTACAGTGAGGCGAATGAAAGAAATTATGTGCCCTGTGCAGAGTTGTACGAAAGATATTTGGCGAATGGTTGGCAGGCGAAAGAAAACTGCCCGGATTTGAAGCCAGTAGATGCGAGTGCATTTGGTCGTGTAATTAGAAAGGTCTTCCCAAATGTCACGAAAACCAAACGAAGAACTGAACGAGGGAAGCCAGCTACTCGTGTCTATCTTGGGCTAAAGAAGAATAATTATCCTCTTGTCTGCGACTCTTGTCCACCTGACATTCCATCGTGGTCTTCATTTGCCCTCAACTACAGTCACCCTGAGTGGTTAAAATCAAATGTCAGTGCGAATGCAGTAGAGTTCATTAGAGTTGTTCCTTTACTATGTAATGACCGTAAAGTTCTGCAAGAAGTTGCTATTTTTAAAGATTGGTCCTTCGAACTGAAAGTTGTGGGAAAGATAGTTTCCAAAGAGAATATCGACAACATTGTATCAGAGCTTTCAAAGAAGAGTTCTCTCGATATTCTTTTTTCTGTGCTTTCTAAAGTAGACATTTGTAAAGGATTTCCTTGCTCGAATGGGGAAATTCTTAAGAGAAGTTCTGTAGAACTAGTAACTGAGAAGTGGATCTTGGACAACAGGGAGATTGTGGAGTTTAGGGTGAGGTCTCCAGAATGCAGCCTTGTCTATGCTCCAACAGCCAAATGTGCAATGTGTGAAAAATGCTATGGTTTAAAAAGATCAACTAGGGCAGCTGCTAAGGAGCAAAGTTATGGTCAAGTAGAGAAGGAAAAGAGCAGGAAACCTGAGACCCTTATGTCAAGGGAAGAACTAATTGAAAAACTCCACGACGAGAAGAAAAAATGTGTCAACTTGGAAAGGAGAGAGAAGTATCGTAGAATTGAATTAGAAATGAAAGAATTTGAAGAGTCTGACCACGAGGACTTTGTTTCCTTGTTTAACAATGTAGTAAAAGAAGAGTTACCTGAGGGAATGCGCATATTTTGGGAAGCGCAAGCTGATGCTCTGCACAACAAAGGCCCAACAGGTCACCGATGGCATCCAAAGTAAGTCTGAAATCTTTAAGTCTGAGATATCGTCAATAAATAAATAAATAAATAAATAAGTAAATAAATAGAGCAGTTTTCAATTGAGTGTCGTAAAATGAAAACCAAAATAATTACTTACTGATTAGAATAAACAATGAATATCAAACTGTAGTAAAACCAAAACCACAAACAGAATAATTACCTGATTACTTTTGACACTCAATTGAAAACTGCTTGAAATTATCAATTAAATAATTTACTACATAAACAGATTTATTATACGAGTGAGAAAATTACTTCATATATTTGTGATTGGCTGAGAGCAGACCAATTTATTGTTAATTTTCAATTTGTACTGCAGTGCAAATTAATGCTCTGATACAATCAAAATTTTGTTAGTTATGAAAGCTAAAGCAATTAATAAGTAATTTTATTACACTACTTGTGATATTTGGAATTTTTCCAAATTGCAGCCGTAGTGTGATTACCAAAATTAATTAAAACATCTTAATTGAACACTTATCCCCAATGGGGCTTTTCAGGAGATGTTTCAATTTTGCAAATTTAAATTAAACTGGCAGCTAAGAATTCTGAAACCCTGAACATGCACATTATAAAAGTACCAAATAATGTGTTAGAAATATTGCATTCTGCATTGAGTATGTACATAGAGGATTAAGTCACAACTCATGTGACAGAGGTAAAGAAAGCTGCTTCTGGTTGCCTGATCCATTCCCTTGACTTCTAGAAAGCAGTGAAACATCCATTTTCTCATAATTATTTCCTTGGAAATTTTATAAGAATAATTTTTCTATTCCTCTAAGTTTATTTAATCAATCTATTATTTTGACCCATCCATCTTAACAAAACTGTAACAAGCAAGGTTTGACTGTAAACTCACCCTAGATGTAGCTCAATATAATTTGGCAAATAGCAAGCCGTTAATCTTTCTTGCAGAGTCATCAGTTTGTGTCTCTCAATATGGCGCAGAAGTCCCAAAGCCTATCAAGAACTCCAAAGAAGTGGAATGTTGAAGCTTCCTTCTGGAAGGCTGTTGCAGTACCACAAAAATATAACCAGTCAAGAACCTGGTTGTAATGAAGATGTTCTCCAGTGGATGGTTCATGAGGCAGAGAAGAAAAGTATTGGCGCAGCAGGGAAAACTGGAGGTGTTATACTAGATGAAATGGCAATACAGGTGCTATTTCCTGGCAATTTTTGCAATTATCGTGATCACAGTTGTATTGTTTCTGATGTTACTGAAATGTTCTTTACTAACCATGATTTATTGGCAATAAATAAGTAATAAAAGTGGTTTTCAGTTGAGTGTCGTAAAACCAAAACCAAACCACCAAGTATGTATTAATTTGCCTGATTATACTTTCAAAACTCAATTAAGAATATTGTTCTTAAGTGCTAATTGAAGTCATGAATAAGTAAACAAAGGTATTGTTATTAAGTTTTAAGCATTTCATATTCTGTTGTCATTAGGAGGACCTTCAGATGAAGTCTTTTAATGGCAAGTGGCAGTTGGTTGGGCTTGTTGAGCTTGGATCTGAATATGATGACATGAACTTGATTCAAACAGGTAAGAAATTTAATAGCCCTTTTCACAGAACTTTATTGTTGCTCATTTGCAGTAAGTCAATAAAATTTAGCATGTATGTGAAGCAATTTCGCTCTATTCACTGAACATAATTTCAGAGCTATGCATGTTCCTACATGTATCCCAATATAATTTAATTCAAGTACAGCAGACAGCTATTAAAGTGAAAATTGATTCAGAATTATACATCACAAAATTTCTACATTTCTTATACTTCTAATTTATCAACGAATGGGAAACATTGTAATGATGCATTAATTATTGTGTGTTAATTGGTAGTCCTATGCCTATTGCAGGTGAGACTAAAGTGCAAACAGCAACACATGTTCTCCAATTTGTTTACCTGGGAAACACTGGTTTTCGTTTCCCTATTGTTCATTATCCAACTCGTGAAGTTGACCCATCAACTCTTTACATCAAATTCTGGGAGACTGTTGGGTGGTTGGAAATGCCAGGATTTAGTGTCATCTATGGCTGCTGTAATGGAGGTCAGGCAAACCGTTCATTCATACAAATGCACTTCAAAGGAAAGGATGCTGTAAAGGAGAAATACACCACAACAAATATCCACACTGGACAACCTCTTGTATTAAAACTATTTCTTACTGTTGGGTTGTTGAGGGGATGACTAACAATACATGACTGAGCAAAAGGTTGCATTAATATTTGAGAATTTGCAGTGATTTAACTGTGGGCCACATTAACAATACTCTTGGTGAAATTCTCCGAAGGTAATGATATCAAAGCTTTGCAATCTCCCACAAGCATCCAATTACTACACACTAGTACGTCAGGCTCTAATAGATAACCACAGAAGATAATTCTAATTAAAGTTAATTTTTTTTGGATCAAAATACTCCTATTGAACTGGATAACTGTTTCTGATTTTGCAAATTTGTGATCATGAAAACTAATAGAGTAGAAGAATGCACTCCCATATTAATTTTCATGGATGAAATGTAGTTCCATAGAATGGTGAGAGTACTTAAGCTTGATGTCCTCTCTAATAGGCACATCAGAATGATCTCAAGAGGCACAAAAAAGAGTCAACACACCTGGACTCGACTGTGGAACTCCTGCAAATGACCAGCATTTTAGTAAAAAATTTCACAAGTCCACTGCCATATGCAAGCACCGAAGATGAAAGATTCATCGAAAACAGGAGAGTTTTGAAGTGGATTGAAGATTGGGAGGTAGAAGTCAGTGGAAGGGTTGACCTAAATGCATCAGAAAGGAACAAATTAATTTTTTCTGATAAGCTTTTATTTGATTTGAAGTCCATGATTATTGGCTTTGAACAAATTTGCCTCATTTCATTTCAGCTGAACCCTGGTTGCACTATTAAGTCCATGTTTGTAAACAGTGACCTGGTAGAAAACATTTTTTGCCAGATTAGGGGAGGCAATGGGCAAAATAGCAACCCTACCTACTGTCAGTATGGACCAACCATGAACAGCATTCTTCTGGGACAAACTGCTCCACTTCCAAGTCCAACACTGGTAAAACTTCCAGCTTTTCATTTTCTAAGCCAAAAAGGATCAAGTACTGAAACTGAATTATATTTGCTAGACACTAATTTTGGAACCATTTATTTGCGAAAATTCTTAGGCTACAATAATTTTATCCGGTTCCAGGTTCACGTCAGTGGGAACTATCGAAAAAGCGAGCATGCGACGAGCTGGGTCTGGGAGTGAATCAAAGTGGCTATGAGTCAGTCAACTTGGAAAATGGAGCGTCTGTTAACAGTGACAATTTTGATGCCACTGACCTGAGGTTTCAATCCGTAGGTTAAGTAAAATTTAAGGCCCACTGGCAAAAAGCAATTTCACGATAACTGCAGAAATTCTCGCACGCTCATTGGCTAAATTTTATTGTCAGTAATGGACAGACATGAATTTATAGTTTATGTGATGCGTCAACGAGCGAGAGTGGACAACTGGACAATTTGTTAAATTGCGTCTGTCCTGTTATTGACAATGATTTCGTCATAACATTGTCAAAGTAGTTTGCAGATATTGCCTCGTGGATCCACAGCTACTTTGACAATCTTATGATGAAATTCATGATCAATAACAGGACAGACGCATGAAAAACTGACGTCCATTTGTTAAAGGTAAGAGAACACACCAGGAGATGTAACACCGTTGAAAACATTCATGAAGTTATTGGCGACTACAGTAAACACCCGCATATAAGAACACATGGATTAAGAACAGGCTGAAATTTGGCAAATAAAGCACCACTTTTATAAGAACAATATCAGCCTGGAAAAAAATAATGTTCTTATAAAATGGGAAGGGTGTCAAAATTACACAAATTACCATAAACACACCTGCTGACCAATGGTATTAGCTAAGTTTTGGGCACCTTTGTTCTCTTCAGAATATCTAATATCATGAATTACATTTTTTGCCTTTACAATACTATAAACTACTGTATTGATAGAGAAAAACATAAGATTTCATAGCTGTATCAAGGTCAATCACAGTTGTAGTTGATCAAAGCTTGCAAATACTTGTCCAGTCTTTTGTTGCCCATTATGTCATTCAAATTTATTGAAAATAACTGAAGTTCAAACTCAACACTTCTGTATCTTGCTCAGCTTCCATTGGTAATCGAACTCAATGTTCTTTTTCTGTAATTTCTTGAGAAGTTTCTTGAGATATCGAGCATTCCCAACTAGTCTAAAGTCTACTGGTAGCTCTAGTCCTTTTCCTCGCCCTTTGTTTATTCTACTTCCAATGCATTCTGCTTCAATTTTGCCATACTCTGATAGAAATTTGAAGAAGAGTTTAGAAAGCTCAATAGGGACATGACCAACAATCCTGTCGTCCTCATTTTTTACCACAACTGCATACTTGCTGTGGTGATTATTGGGCTCCATTTCACATATAAGAATCTCTCCAATGTAGACTGTGGCGTCCTTGAAATAAGCATGATAACCCCTTGTGCTTGCCTCTAAATATAGTTCATATTCATTCGTCATTATTCTAATGTGTGTGGGTTTATCCTTAAAAATCTGTCAAGGTTTTTCACAAATTCCAAGATGGTTCCTCACTCGCACAACCTGGCAGTGCTCAAAGTGGTTCCTGGGTAATATAACAAAGGAAACCGCTGGCCAATGCAGAGGCGCACAAAGTGTTCTTCCTCGTGTGTTGAACTTCACTGTTTGGAATTTTTATGAGCTGAATATATTAAGCTAAAACAAAGATGAATCGGACTTTATTCGATTGTGGCATTCGAAAAAAAGTAGAATTGAAGAATGGTTGTATGCTTGACATCACGCCAACGATGGAAAAGACAGCTGAGATATCTAAAAGCGCTGAAGTAAAATGCAACGTCTGTGGTAAATCATTCAGAGGTCAACAATACCTTGACAGCCACATGAAATTGAAACACCCGATGACCGAGAACTCACACGAGGGTTCAAAGCAAGGGAATATGTTTGCCAATCGAAAGGAAGCAGATGCCCATTGCTCATTGCCTGAGGCTAGCCAGTCAGGAAGTAATGATCCCATTGTTCTAGACAGTAACAAAGTCGAAAGTCTTGGAAACAAGAGAAGGGGAAGTAAGAAGCGAAAATCGTACACAGTTGAATTCAAAAAGAAAACCCTGGATCTTTTTGATTCTTTGAAATCATCAAAACATAGATACAACATCGTCTCAAAAGAGAAAGGAGTTCATCGATCTTTGATTCAAAAGTGGAACAAAAACAGAAACCAAATTCTGAAGGAACTAGAACTAAATAAAAAGGGAAAAAATTCTGGGAATATAAGAGATGCAAGGCAGAGAAGAAAAATTGTGGCTGGGCGATCGAAGCAGAGTGAGAGGTATCCACTTGCAGCTAATCTATTGATTGCTGAATTCAAAGTTCGTAGAGCAGCTGGATGCAAGATTACAAAACTGTGGTTCAGGAAAAAGATGAAGGCAAAAATTGAGATGACTTATGGGGAAAAGGAGGGTGAAAGTTTCAAAGGAAGCTCTAACTGGTTCCAAAGGTTTAAAAAAAGGCACGATATAGTACTGAGAAGAAGAACAAACAAGAAGAAAAACTCTGCTGATCATGGTAGGTTAACCATCCAGAAGTTCCATCAAAATTTGAGGAAATCCCTGAAAACACAGAGGAGGTGGAACAGATCAACTATGACTGACCCCAAATATGGCAGGTGGACTCCTGAAAACAGGTACAATGTGGACCAGGTTCCTCTTCCATTCGTGGTGGACCAAGGGACTACCTATGACTCACATGGCAATAAACAAGTCTGGGTTGCACAACCATCATCAGGTCTGGATAAAAGGCAAGCCACTTTGCAACTTTGCATAAGAGGTAAAGGAGAACAGAATGTAAAGCCTTCCCTTGTGTTTAGAGGGAAAGGGAATGTTAGTTCTCAAGAGAAAGAACAATATGATAAAAGAGTTGATGTGTATTTCCAGCAAAATGCCTGGATGGATGAGGTGACAAATATGCAATGGTGCAAGAAAACACTCATTCCTGGGGTTGGAAAAACTGACCAGGAAAAGGTGTTATTTGTAGACGTGTCCTTCCAACAAACCAAAGAGTTCCACGAGACATGTAGGAATGAAATCAGTACTTCTGTGTACATACTACCAGAAAACCATGCTGATAAAATTCAGCCAATTGATGCAGGATGTGGAAGGATGATGAAAGTGAAAATTGCTGCTGCAATGGACAGGTGGTTGGAGATAGATGACAATCTTGAAAAATGGCATGATAGACTTTCTGCAAAGGACAGGCGAATACTTATGACTCAATGGACTGGGGAAGCCTGGAGTGAACTAAAAGAAAGCAAAGACTTTCTAAGACGGCTTTTTGAAAAGACCGGCTGCCTAATGACAACTGATGGCTCAGGAGACGAGAAAATCTCTCCCCAGGGCTTGGACGAATACAGTTTTTAAGATGCACAGCTGGCTTTTGGGTTACAGATCTACAAACAATAACAAGAGTACAAACCCTTAATGTTATTGTTTTGCTGATGTACATGTCAACACAGTAGTAAATCAGACTTTCAGATTTGCAGATGTACAGTGGACCTCTACTTTACGCATTTCAAGGGTGGGGCAGCATATGGATCTGCCACAGAACTATACATACACCCTTCTTGTTACTGTTTTGTTACATTACTGATTACAGTAGACCTATTTGAACATTAGGTTTCTAATTATTGTTCCATCAATTTATGTAATTGTCCAAAAACATGATTAAAATTTCTAGCAACATTTTTTATGCTGTACAGCACTGAATTTAAAAAAATTTAAGAACATTTAAGAACATCCTGAAGCTGATTTTTCACTAAGCATCCGATAAATAAGAACACAATCAGTCTGACCTCTGAAATTGTGTGTTCTTATATGCGGGTGTTTACTGTATATTAGTGTCTATATTAGTACGGCTTCTTGTCCAATCGGAAAAGCAAATACAATTGGATTCTCATTTTTCATTCCTATTTTTTTCGTTCTTTATTTTCTCAGGCGATATCAGATTTCTTTGTCTTTCTTTGTTACCTTTTAAGAGACCTTAGAAATTAAAATATATATATGTCCGACGTAGAGTCATAATACCACAAGGAGAGCATCGTGTCTCGACCGCTCAACAAAGGTAACTCCCTGTTCGGCGGGTCCTGCTTGGATGGGTTAGGAAATACGAATACCCCGTGTTGTAACAACTTCTCCTTTTTTCCTTTTTCCTTTTTTTCTTCC
>NC_138154.1:837380-876380 GCF_964199315.1 Orbicella franksi | reverse complement strand
CTTTCCAAGGCAATTTTAGTGGCTGCTGAACTCCCAGTCTTGTGTAATGTCTTTTTTTTTCTATTTATCACATATTTTGTTTAGATCATTTGGCCATGTCCGTGTTCATCTTTGAAGTGTTATAACTAATAGTTCTAATTCTCCTCAGTTGTCCTGTCTGTTGATCATCCAAAACTTTTAATCCAGGCTTGAATCATAATTTGAAAATTCATTCAGCTCGTCAATTTCGTGCCGTGAGCCTGGAACAGCCTACAATAATTGCGTTCACTAATGTAACGCAGTCCTAACCCAGTCTGTATCGAGAATCTATCGGACGAATTTGTTCGCCGATTCCCCCCCCCCCACCCCCCGCCCCCTCCTCCACACAAGGGACAAGTTACGGTGGCCGATCTCTTGTGTGAGATGTTAATAATTTGTACATAGTTTTTCCCCAGCTGACCGGCGCGTTTTCAGACGGATCACCTCTTCAGAGGTGGGAGGGGGTCAGCTGGGGTATACTCCCCTCACCAAGCACACGTCAACGCACACGCAATGTTGTACAAAGCCTACTTGTCTCCCTCGTATCCCCTCCACGTAAAACGCACACACTAACAACGTTAAAAGTTTGGGCGTCCTCCACTAGGGAGTGACACACGTCCCGCCTGTAAATTTTAAGAAATAATTTTTATTAGTTCCTATCCTAGTCTTACCTAGTTATTCCGTGTTCTCATGTTCCAGTACACGAGAAAGTCAGCCCAGTGCTGGTATGTTCAGAATAAAATCATGTTTCATTATTTCAGCAATGAGAATCTCGTTGAGTCTTGCTTTCATAAAACTGCTGCGGAAAATAATACCATACGCCGCGAAGAAGGGTGCAAGTTCATTTTTACTGTACAGTCGACTCTCAAATACTTTAGGGTGTTTTGTGCAAAGTGCCTGCAGCTGCTTGTGCGTTACAACCTTGCCTTCCGACTTGTCTTCTTTAACTTCTTGGATTGTGATTTTGGACTTCTTAGCATCATCTTTCTTTGCTTTTTCTGCCACTCGTTTTCTATGTGCCTCTGTGCGTTGTATTTGATTGTCGCGTCTAAAATCGCGCAGAAATTGGCCTGCACCCATCTTAAAATATCTTTCCACTACGTCATCAAAGATATCCTTTCTGAGGTCTGCAGTCAACGCCTGTGTTGTGTCTTCGTCGCACGATACACTAAGGCAACCATTCCATGTTTCGAGCAGTCTGCTGTCGGCTTGTGCGATATTCATCGTAGATGATACCAAGTTTGACTTACAAAGTTTGAGTTGCTCGCTGTTCATGAGTTGAATTCTTTTTTCTTCCAAAGCCAAGAAAAACTTGTGGGCAGAATCAGTGATATGTGTAAGTCCTCCTTTACTGTATTGCCTCCGGTCGGTAATTGTTAAAGTTTCTGGAAACGCAGAAGAACTGTGTATCGATGATGATGGTGATGACAGACTATCAACTGCTTTCTTTTTCACATAGCACTCCTTCACTCTTCCTTGCAAGGATTCTTTACTGGAAAACAAATTTTCTTTGATGTACCTTCGGAAATTATCACGCGTTTTCGCCAGCGCCCAACCTCCACAGTACCTAATTTTCCCTTGCATTTCGACGGGCAAACTATTTACATCAACAAAAACTGGCACCTGGGTAGGAATGTGATCTGATGTTGCCTTGGAGGCTTCGTGAATGATCGCAGCACTGATGGCGAAGGCGATGTCCGTCAAACATGACCAATGTTCCTTCTTTTTTTGGCTTTGAGGAATTCCAAAAATAGTAAGAAATTCTTTCTCCAGTTCAGAACTCAAAATTAAAAGATGCACGTCGGAAAAGTGCGCTCTGAAGTACTTTCTTTTTAAAGTCTTGTTTCTGTGTGGCTCTAAAGCTTTCCTAATGCAGTTATGCAGTCGATTCCAGAGAATTTTGACAAAGCACTCTCCAGCATCAATGCAGTCGGGCGTTAGCATTGCATCAAATAGAGTGTTTTTGCGATATGCAAGCGAATGCGGTTGGTTTGCAAGGAAGCTAGTGTTTTTAAGAGCAGATATAAACGAAAGGAAGTAGAAAGTTTCTGGTGGCTTACTTAGCTCCACTTCGAAACTTAAATTTTCAAGTACCTCACGAAGGTCTACTTCTTCCTCGGTGCCACGTTGCTCTATCTCTTGATCAAAAAATCCATTCACAATTTGATCCAACTCCCGGATATCCTCCTCTGAAAATACATCATCACAAAGGTCATCAACGTCATCCAACAGGGTTTCCTCATTGTTGGAATACATCAAATTTATTGTTTCCTCCTGGCAACAGGCGAGATTGTTTACCTCAAGGTGTGTGCCATTGTCTAAAGCTAAAAAGTGGGTCGAAAAGTCTTTAACGCACTGCGGAAGTGCAATTATCTTGCTCTCACGGAAGCCCACGACTTGAATCGCTTCTCGGCACCTTACCCTGGATAGGGCCACATAAAGATGTCCCGGTGCGAAAATACCCGAGACATTTACCTTGACAGCATCAAGGGTCATGCCCTGAGCTTTGTGCACTGTGAAGGCCCACGCCAACTTCAGCGGCACTTGGTACCTTTCGGCCTTCACCTTCGTAAAGTCATCCTTGTCATATAGCTTCCACACAACTTTCTCGACCTTTTGCGTTAGACCTACTTCCGGAAAATTGACAATAGGAAGGCCGTCCTCAGCCGCAAACTTAATTATCTCTCCAATTTCGCCATTTGTTAACGATTCGTTTATGTTACAAATTAACATTACACGGGCACCCACTTTAAGCGGCAGGGTGTGTGTAGCCTGAACTTGCTTATCTAGCAGACATTTACTTCCAGTATCTTGCGAAACGAACACACGAACTTGATTCTCAATCTTGTTGAGGTACTGGGTGTTGACGAAGTCAACGTCCTCATTATGAGAATAAACTTCAGGAATATGCCCAGCTACACCTAACTTCTCTTTGTCAATGGGTCGGCTTAATTCTTTGATAAACGCTTCAGTTGCAGCGCAACATTCTCCTTCTGCTATTTCATTCAGCATATCGAGATACTTAATGTCTGTTTGCCTCATGACTCTGTCAAGATAGAGAAGATGGGGAAAGCCTTTCTCCCAGATGAGACTTTCGAAACAGTATCGACCAGGATCGATACTACTGGAGACAGGTGGTAACTGCTTGAAGTCCCCACTCGCAACTATTTGTACACCCCCGAAAGCCTGCTTTGATTTTCTAACTCCTTGAGCAATGAAATGAATTATTTCAAAGGTTCGCAAGCTTAGCATTGAAACTTCGTCTATTATGAGAATTTCCGTATCGCGCCACCTCTTGACTATTCTCTCACTTCTTAGGACTTTTTCCAAGATCACCTGAGTAATGATAAAAGTTAAAATAACCATTAAAACGTTTACGAACCCTCTGTGCAAACGAATCACCATCCAAATGGGTTATTTGAGACGTCGACAACACTCCGACAATTAAATAAAGTGTGGATAAAGTGATATGGCCTGGCACACGCTACTGGTGATCACAAACATAGTGCATTGAGCTAAATTTGGCTGCAAACTGCTCTAGAAATCGGATAAAATCTGGTCATAAGTTTAGAATATCCTGTGGAAGGATTTTTATTACTTTGTAGCCGGTGTAATTGAGAGCAAGTGCTGAGACCTGTCGAAACAAGGGCTGAAGTGTATTCTGACTTTTTCTCAGGCTAGGACTGCATGACTGGAAGGCCATCGTAGATGTTTCGAAGTTGAGCGATGTACTCTATTTTCAAGCAGAGCGCGGAACTTATAATTACACGTTTTTGCCTTTTGTGGACCGAAATAACCACAGCGTTCGCGATAAAAATATTTTTTTCGTATAATCAGTTCAACTACTTGTGTTTTAGTTCTTTTTGAATGATCTTTTTACGACTCTAAACACTTTCGGAATTCATCGTTTTTTCATTAACTGATCAATCTCGATTCACATTCGCATTTGCGATGTCGCGTCTTCTACTATTCATGGTGTCACTCTAGGAAAACAAAAGAGACTGCTTACAGTCTATTTTCGGAAGCGAGAGCCGATGACAATACTGTAACGCAGGAGTTGTCACGTAAACGAATTTCCGTGGAACCGGCATCTAGGAGCTCTCTCTACTTCTGAACATGGTGAACTAAAAGTATTTTGAAAAAAGCAGTGCCTTTTCTGGTGAAGATCTACTAAGACACTGTGGTTTGCCTCGAACATTAAATGTGACCAAGGTATGATGTCACGAACTCGTGGCTTTTCCTCCAGTGCGCTTTGTATTCCATGCCCAGTGTTAACAAAGAGAGATGTGAGATCCACAGGTAGCTTAGCACTTCTCAATCGGCATATCGTGGTTTTTAATGGCAAAGTTGTTTTGATTTACAAAAATCAAAATTAAAACAATTTGGACTCCCGGTCATAAATATTAGTTGACCTTGTATGTTCTACGGCCGCGGTGACCTTGACCTCAGGTCACGGGTTAGTATTCAGCGTAAAAAGAGGGTTGTGTTTCAGATCTACATGTACATGTTTATAGCACTCGTGAATCACCTAACAGATTGAAATCGACATATCGTAATTTGGACTGGCTATGTTTTATGGCTTCACAAGCATTTAAATAGAAACGGACTAAGAGAAGAGTGGAATAAAGAGCCATTCACCCGCATGTCAGATGATTTGGCGCGCGGTACAGTGAAAAAAAAATGATTCGGATTTACTCCAGTATAAGAAAATTGCACAGAAAAGTCGGCCCAATCTAGTTAATCCAAGGAAAAATGGAATAAAATGGGTTTTGTGTGAAAGAGCGAACAATTTATCGCTTGTAATGAATGTATTTGTCAATGTTTAATCTTTTTTCAAGGCCCCGTGGAACCACTGGCCACTTTTAAACGATCAACATTTTCATCCGTCATCCTCGGCAGTTGAAGTCACTAAAGCAAGAAGCTGAATGAAAATGTTTGAGTTAAAAATTCTACACTAAATGTGTATTGCAAAAAAGAAGCTTTGATGGTTTAGTGGGTTTCATCCATCATGACGTGCACATTGTATGAAAATGTTTGATCATTGGGAAAGCCGACAGACCGGTTTAAGATTCCTCCTTAACTTCAACTGTTTCAATGATCTGTTTTCAGAGTCCATATTCAGCCGGATAATTTGTGACCAATGTAACTTTAGATATTGTGCTTCAATGACATAACGAAATTAAGGAATAATTTTGCAGCAAATGCAAAAGTGACCCCAACTATAACAGCCGCACACAAACAATTAAAAGCGACGCGCTGTTTTTCAGCATAAACACACAGTAGGATTTCAGCCTAGCCTTTTGATCAGGACAGTTTACCAGGCTCTTTTCACTGATTATACTTCATAAAAAAATTGTTGAAATTCTACAATACGAATTTCGTGCATTGCATTGTTACGTTCGTGTACCAGCAGCGTGCACCCATATATTCAAACATATCAGTTATTTCTCTGAAACCAAAAACAAACAAACAAACAAAAAAGCAGCCAGATAAACATGAAACACACAACATACCTCTTTAGGTTCGTGGCAGTTACCAATTCCCGCAAATGAATAGATTGTTTTGGCTTTGTTTTTTAAAACCTTCGCTGCACATCCAGTCGTGCTTGTTACGCAAACCGTTTTCTCTGTACGCTCACAAATTTGCTTCATGAGGAAGGACTTCCTACTACCGGCGGCCCCAGCAGTAAAAGTATTGTGGCCAGCCAAAACAACATCCAGCACTTTCTTTTGACAGTCAGTCAAACCGCTAGAGGCAAACGAACAGCAACATAATTTTTAAGCTGATCTGAATCGCAGTACCGAAAAGGTCGCCAATTAACGTGAATCTCGCCGTCTCAAATCACAAAATTACCTTAGAGTTGATTGACATTGGCAAAATCTTCTTCTACTATTAATACTTACCTCATGTTGTCAGTTGAAAGAAATTTCCTAACATAACAGTCATGAAATTCCTGAATTCTTCCAAATAAATGAGAACTCTTTCGAACTCTTCCCGCCAGTGTGGCGTCATAAATCGGGAATATCTGGCCTTGGCCTTGTGGCAGCATTCTATTTCCGGAATAAAATCATCCAACTTCCGGAATTAGAACTGACCAATCAGAACAAGCGACACTATCACTTCCGCTTCGATTCTGTCAATCAACGTTTCACATTTCTCACTTCCGTGGCCCCCAACTGGCAGAAACATAGTGCGAAAGCGAGTTGTTTAAAACAACGCCAAAATATTGCAGACCTTTTAGATGTTTGGGCTAAATGAGCGTAGATATATATTAGGTTAATGCTTCTTCTTCCCAGAGTAATTTTCGTTAAATTACGAAGTAAATTTCTCCTCGAACTAATGCAAATTTAGAACGCTATCATTTCAGTTTCATCCCTTGTCATTTTCTTAGAGCTCCGAGCAGGCTCCGAGCGATTTTCCGTAATTTCGGTTCCAGACCTCGCACTAGCACACCGCGCGCGTATTAAAAATTCAAAATGGCCGCCACAAAACACAAAACACGCACGATAAAGGTAGGTTCATCTTTTATTCATGTTCTAAATGGATGTGAGGGCTCCGTGTGCAAGTACGCCGTCTGAACCAGCCATCGGTCCAAAATCGCTCCAAAGTCGCACTTGATCAAGTGTGGTTTGGCACATGAGTGGAGCGGCGTTTGGACCAGGCCTAAGAAAAACTGATTTACATCCCCAGCCTTCAGTTGTACAACACATGTTGCATTGTTTTTATCTAGTTGATTTTGTTTAAAAAAAACAAAGAAACAAAATATGTAACACTGATCGCCTGATGGTGAAACACAAATAGCAAACCTCACCATTACGCCTCACTGATCTTTGAGAGGGGCAATTCGATCTAACCTGCACACTTAACCGATCTTCAATATTGCATCAAAAACACAAAACATTGGCAGGGTGTGCACAGGTTGAGTAAATAGGGTAAGCAATAGACCCCTTCATGCTCTAAGGGGCATTATGGGTAATCAGGGCAAGACTGCAAAGAAACAAAGCGGCAAAAAAGCTGTTTTTCTTCATATTCTGTTCTGAGTTTAATTTTTGAGAAGAAACTAACTGTAAATAGAGAAACCCCTTTTCTAAGTTAACTTGCATTTTGAGTCGATTGAGCTAGGCATTAGCCTACTTGTCAGAGCATCGGAGATTTCATTTTTGTGAGTTGAGCAGCTAAGAGTTGATCATATTCAGTTTTAACTGTAAAAAAATTCCTACACCCATAACAATCACTCAATCGGCTCAAAAACGCTAGCAAACCTAGAAAAGGGGTTTCTCCATCTACTGTGTATGCTTCATCTCCATATGTGAAATTAGAACGGAAATATAAAGAAAAACGTACATTTTACAACTTTGCTTCTTTGTAAATTTGCCCTGATTACCCATAATGTCCATTAGAGCGTGAAGGGGTATATTCTTAATGTTCAAATATTGAAATGTTTTAGTTTGCTGTTGTTTTCTCTTCAGCATTTGTCACTGATATACCGATAACAAGATAACTGTTAATTATGAGTTGTTCCCAAGAAAATTCATTAAAAGATCATTGAGTTTGATTGTCAATTGAAGCTTTTTTCATTCCTCACTCCCATGAACTAACCTCTGCTGAGTGAACCCTAAAAGGCTGATCCCCACTCCTCCCTTACTATACAGTTTAAATGTAGTCTAAGGGAGAAAAGCAGCGATACTGACTGAAATGTTATCAAGGAATCCTTCTTTTCCTAACTTTCCTATCATTTTCCTTTTTTCTTTTCCCCTCTGCTTTAGCTGACATTCCACCCTTAAAATACATACAAAAATACAACATTTTCTTTGAGTCTTTACAAGACAGCCTTACTGCTCAAAGTCCTAAATGTAAGATAATTCTGTCTTTCACCAACCTGTGGTTTTGTTTTGGTCGTTTTGCTTGTTTCAGTGGTTTCATTTTGGTGGTTTCGGTGGTTTTGTTTCGGTTGTTTCAGTGGTTTTGTTTCAGTGGTTTCATTTCAGTCGTTTCGTTTTGTTGTTTCAAGTTTTAGTACATGCCCTGACCAAGTGGCACCGAAACAACTTGAATGTCTTGATTAAGTTCTACGGCGAGGTCACAAAAAGAAACAGAGATGATAACGAGCTGGAATCCCTTACAACCATACTGAGGCCCCGTCCACACTACGCTGGAAAAATTTGAAAACACAAAATTTGAAAATAATTTGAAATTTGAAAACACAGCTCTTCTAACGAAAATGCTCTTCAAACCAGAAAATTTGAAAACGCCACTCGAGTACTTTAAGGCCTTGGTCAAAGACTTTAATGGTAAAAATAATTTATCAGTTATATTTGTCAAGACATAAATGACAATGGAACCAAACTTAGCACACAGCTAGGTCTTAACGTCCTTAACATTTTAAAGCAGAATTGGTGCTTCTGACAGGTCTCTTGACATGTCACGTGGCGTTTAGCAGAAAATAGCCATTATTTGAGGAATGGTGGCAGTTTTTTGTTATATCATTCAACAACAATGCGTTTTAGATGTGTGTCAATTATGGTTGGACAGCTATATCTCTTGTTATATTTGTTTCACCAAGTTGAAATTTTCCCTGATTATAAAACTCAGCACCCTGCCTTGCCTTAACATTTATTTTGATCACGTGACCTGTCACGTGATTGTTGTCTTAAAATTTGGTAAATCGGCTAATTGCTGGCCAAAATAATTGTATCGATTGACAAATGAGTGTTTTCAATGCAAATTAAATTATCGACTTTGCTACATTTGGAATGATCTTCCTTGATTTTCATGATCAAAAGTCAAATTTTGTTGAGAAAAACGATCTTTGACCGTATAAAAATTTTTCTGCGAAAGGAAGGACGGTCATTCCAAACGTGAGAAGATGGAAATAATTCTACTTTACATTCCTGACCAAGGCCGTAAAACTGCTTGAGCGGCTTTGGCTTTTAATGTGGACGAAAAACATTTTAAAAACGGAGCGTTACGAAAATGATGACATTGCGATAATCATGAGATTTCCCTGCCAGGATTTTCCTGAAACAAAAATCCAAAATGACGGGTGATTGTTGCGTTTTCAAATTTCTCCAGCATAGTGTGGACGGTGCCAGAGTGTTTGTAGTTGCATCATGTGAGTATAAACAGATTGTGTCTGTGGGTAGCCATTCAAAGTTAATGCTCACATTGACCAAAACATCCCGTATGAATGCCTCCAGGTAGACTTGCCACAAGTCGACTTGTTCCGCTTGCTTGCATTCGAATTAAATTTCCATAATTTTTGGCGTGAAAATATGGGTGTGACATTATGACATAATGATTCACAGCCCACCCTTAATTCCCTGGGTTTTTTTTGAAATATTTCAGAATGAGCGAAAGAAGAAAAATAAACCATATGTGCAGTAACCACAGACACAAGATCGGGTGTCAAGACATCGTTTATTTAAAGTTGAATACATGAAGGTCCAAAATACTAAAAAAAAGAACTCAACTTGATGTGTATTAAGACTGGTAAGAAGATGAGAAAGTATATTTTTTTTGCCACGCGACAAAAGCCGAGAAAATTGAAAATGCAAAAATGAGTTAATTATTGACTTCAGAGGACAAAACGAAACTGAATACAACAGTTTTTCTGTTCTTTTACAATAACAAATAACATCTGAGAAAACACTGAAAAATAAAGCAAAAAGACACAATTTAAAAAAACAAGAAATGATATAATTTCTTTGCAAGCAACAAATAATACAGCACAGCGAAAGATGAAAGTTGTAAATAAAAAAGATGACAAAAACAAGCCAATAATTTTGAGATAAATTGTATATAAAACAATTTACTAACGGAGAATCAACAATAACGTGATATTAAGTATAAATTCTGGTAGAAACGTATACTCAGAAAAAATCCGAGCCCCAGATGGGATTTGAACCCATGACCCTCCATGATCTAGTCGGATGCTCTAACCACTGAGCTACTAGAGACTCTATGGTGAGCAAGGGTCACATAGCTCTTATCAAAGTTGAGCAGGCAAAATCAGTGGACTCTCAATGTGCTTACACCAAAACGAGGCTATCGGGTCTAGGAAATTAGAAGGTAGTTTGACATTTAGGTAATATTTTATCAACTTTTGAGTGTTGTTATCCATGGTGAAGCATTGCATAACTTTTGGGTGTCAAAATCAAAGTTCCAAAGTGGAATGCAAAGACTTATCATGGCATTTGCTCCCACTGTCAAACAAGAATTTGCTGGCACAATGGTTCGTGAAACTGCGTCGAGAGAACACTCCGGTAAACAAAAACTCTTATGTTTGTAGTCAGCATTTTGAAGCCAATTGCTTCATAAAACCACTGGGAGGACAAAGAATTCGTTTGAAGCCAGATTACGTATTGAAAAAGTTTATTTTTACTGTCGAAAAACCAAACAGGAAAAAGCCTGTCAATCGAGCGTTGTTGAACACAAAGAAAACAAAAAAAAGAAATTACGGCAGCATTCTGTCTCCGAACCTATTAACATTGAGAACACTGGGTTGAAATCTGGTTCAGATGGTATAGAAACTGAACATCTAGAAAGTAAAGGGGATTAAAACTGGGAACATCAACTTAAGTTGAAGGATGATGAAATGTCGTTTACTTGAGAAATGGCAAGCTAAGGAGTGCTTACTGAACAAAAAAATACAAGAGCTGGAAAATCAACTTGAAGAAGAATGAAGTGCCAGGAAGGAGCTGGAATTATTAATCGAGAAGAAAGCCTTCAGCATCCAAACTGTAAAGGATAATGATAAATTATTAAGATTTTACACTGGATTTGAGAACCATGAGGTGTTTCCAATGGTTCTTGACTTTCTGGGGAGGGAGACCGTGGCTCACTTGGCACGCCGGGAATTTTTTGGCCCGAATCCGGCCAAAGCAACAGGCTCAAGTAATGCGTCAGCGGTTGACTCCAACTAGGCTCTTTTACTAAACAAAGATGGCGGCCATAAGTGGAGTATTTTGGAATACTGTTCGAGGAGCACTTGCGATCGCAGAAGCAGAACTTGCATGTAAAGTTGTTCAAATGGAGAAAATTAAAGATGCACTTGAGAATATGAGAAGTTTGTTGGGGCCTATATGCATTCGTCATTTCAATACACGCGTTGGATTTAAGCACATTGTCGGAAATTTGTTCCCAATGCTAGAGGCAAACAATGGATTGGCTCAAACAATTTCGGCGACGAATGTCTCCCCGATGCTCTGTGAAACACCTTTGGCAGGTAAGTGTGGAAGAAAAGCTACCCAGTGAGCTTTTTGATGTTTTTGAAACGATCGTTTTCCGAACAAATTTCGGGGTAATAACAATTAAAACACCCAAGAACTGCGTTTTTGCCTTCACTGCACACAACCGAGTGAGAAAGGTTTATTCTGATTGTACCGATCAGAATCTTACTCAAGCCACCTTCTTGAAGAGAAAAATTAAAGGAAACAAGCGTGTAGAAGCGATTATCAATGAAGAAAAACAATTTGGGATGAAATATTCCTACAAGCAGGAACTCATGATCATAGATTTCAATTATGGTTATTGGAATGAACATAACTGGCCTCAACATGTATAAATATAATAACGACAATCAGAAAAATAGTTTCAACGCTTTTGATTTGCTGCCTTATAATATTTTGCTATAACTTTCAGGCCTGATCTCATTACAGTCATGAAATCCCTGGCAAGAAAGGTTATTCTGTAGTAATAAAATCCTTGATGTTCATGCCAAATAATTATTGTTACATATCACTTGCTTTTTCTTGAATCAATACAATATATAAATCATATATAATATAGAAATAGAGAAATATATTAATATGTAATATATATAATATTGAAATATATTTTCATATTAACGAAAACTAATACAGATAATTTACTTTCCCTTGAATCACTCGCTAAGAAATATATATGTAAATATAGAATATATATTTTTATGTAATGATAAAGTAATCATAAAGATTATATGCTTTCCATTGAATCAGTCCAAAATATATAAGGAAATATTTTATGGTAATATTGATCATTCATATAAATAATTAGATTTCTTTTGCTACACTCAAACTGTGTAATAGATAAATTATCTTGTATCTCAGAAGCATTATTACAAAACTTCTGTTCAGCCTACGCTGTATTTTATAGCTGCTTTTGCTTCATTTGTGATTTTCTCATGAATCACTCATAAAGGTATATACTATAGAAGATATTTTTTACATACTAAGGATAATTTAATAATTTAAGATGGTTGCCACAGCCACAGGATCTTGAAATTCCCTGACTTTTCCCTGACAAATGTAAAATTTCCCTGACCAACTAAATTAAAAAAATCACAAGTTAGTCCTGGTAATGGCTTCCAACCTCACCTCACAGCCAACCTCTCCACCCATTTAACATCATTGAATAGGCAAGAAATAAATTAGTACTCTTCAAATTTCACTTTTGCCTGACTGCTCTCAAAGACTTTAACTTTTCCTGACTCAAAATCAAATTCCCTGACCTTGAAGAATTATTTTTTCCCTGACCATTTCCTGACCTGTGGCAACCATGTTTAATCATACAAACAATATGTCGTGCTCTGAATCACTAAAAAATATATATATTGATAATTCATACAAAATATATATTTGTAATAGATATTGTATCTTATGTTAATTTGTATCTAAGATAAATGTTTACAAATGTTCTGTTCAGCCTATTTTATAGCTGCTTTTGCTTCATTTGTTATTTTTCCTTGAATCACAGAGTCAGACACTAACTTGTGCAAATGGTCAGAACAAAAATTGCATTTCTCAACATCAGCATTTTTGGGTAAACCACAATTTGGAAGCAGCTCAAACTGAAAGGAACACAATCTTCTCCTTACCATCAACTTGTATAGAATACAAATTTCCTTCTATTCTTGTCATTTGATCTCTTAGCATTGTCACATATCTGCGAACAGGTCCACAGTCTTCAGAGCAGTTTGCCCCGAACAACAGGAAATTTTCTGCAGAGCTACACACACATTGCCCACAATTTAAAAAACTGACCAGCCAAGCCAAGGCCTGGTCATCCTTTCCAAAGGGTGCCCCATCCCCACCTATTGCCACTTTAAAAGACCCCTCTTGCTTTCCAAACCAGTTAAGCTTATCCCTTCTTTTATTGTTGGCACTGAGGTAAAACTGTACCATTTTAAACAATACCTGGAGAAGGTCCCGATACTTTCCATTGAATTTACATTCCTCATCAATCCCATTACAAAGTGTTTCCCTCACATCACTTAATTCACCAATGTCAATTTGATTAATTCTATGCCATAACTCCTTATATGTAAGAAGTCTGGGTACTGGAATGTTTTTCATGAACTGAATGTGAACTTTACTAACCCAGTTTCATCTAACCACATTGTCAATGATGACCTTATAGAGTTATACTTCTGCTTACTTGCAATTCCACCCCGGTACAAAATATTTACACTCCTAACAAAATTGGTATGACTTTTCTCAAACTCCAGTATCTTCTGCTTTACAATTTTTGGAATCACCTTTTCTGTAAACTTAGCACATTTCATTAATGCATCAGTTAACATTCCTATGGGAGCAGTCTCATTTAAAACTGCAATGAGTCCTGCATAAGCAGGTGCCATGTTTTCTTCAGTTGCACCATGCAGCATTTTAGCAGCACTGACTGTCTGGGTTTTTCTTCGCCTGGCACTTCGGCTAGGACCAGATATCTTTCCATCAGCCCCAAAACTAGTTGGAGAGCTTTTCCTTCTATTTATCAGGTGGTCACCAACAGAAAGCTTAGAAAAAAAAATAAAATGCCCATCTTCAGCCCGAGTTCAATAGCTACTTTTAATGTATTATATATTAATTATTTTATTAGATCAATATTTTTACATTACCGAATTTCAAAGTTCTAAAGCGATGACATGTAAATTCAATCACCAAAACATGCCAGGAATATATATTTAAAAAAAGCACAACAATTCGAAAAACTGACCTTTTCCTGAACATCTTGATTTTCTTTATTAATGAACAATTTTGCCTAAAAAATACAATGTAACCTGAGTTTCACACCAAATCATCACAACAACAGTGTATTTCGTGATAATCTGCGAAAACTTTAGCCCAAATAGACGTATTTAGAGCTAAAACACATTTTCATGGGTTTGATTAAGAACTAGATTCTCCCAGTAACATTGAAAGACACGTAAGTGAGCAGTTAGGCGAATTTGATATTTGATCTCACATGTTATTTACCTTCGACTCCAGTCGCTTTAACTTCCTTGCTTTTTTCGCAAACTCTCGATCACAGGCAATGGCACCGACAAGAAGGACGTCTTGCTGTTGTTTGATTTGTAAATAATCATTCAGAGGGAAGCATTTTTTAAATCCTTTTCTTGGAGCCATCTGGCCGACGTCCGAGGCCAAGCGTCTTCATTCACATTCTGCGAGGAAAGTAAGAGTCACTTCGCTTTGTAAAGTCGAAATTCCGAGAATTCCAGCGAAATTTGGCTCAGAAAATGTACAATTACAGGGAAACGAGAAGAAAATCGAAAATTCTGAATTGGACAAGTTCTTACCACTTGATGCATGGATCCGTAGTTTGGTTTCTTGCCTCTCCTTGTCTTGTCGTTCTAGAGTTAAAATCTTTCAAAGATCGCCTACAAAATACACTTTGCTTCTCAAGACAATGACATACGTTGATTCTTGACCGACGGAAACACACAATATTATCTTCACAATGCAAAGTTTGGTACCAAAATGAAGCGCTTGAGTGGCTCTATTTGCTTCGTCCAAATTTACCCCGCTGGTGATTAACCATAAGTCATAGGGGGCCTGCATACTTTGCTCCTTCCAGACTCTGTCTCAGACCCCCACTCGGCCAATATGGCGATCGAAAAAAATGCGGACAAATATTTGGCCGAAATATGACCTAGAAATTCCCGGCGTGTGGACTACCAAAACACAGAAAATTTAGGAGAGATCAAGCACAAATGTAAACCTGGGCCTAGTAGGGTTTTGACTGTCAAGAATGAATTTTCCTGGTGCTTTGTCATTTAAAAGTTGGCTTACTAGAAGAAGACTTTATCAGCTAGATTTGGAGTGTTCCAAAGTGTAGTATCCCAAATTGTTAATACCTGGATCAAGTTTATTTTCTTTAGATTCAAAGAACTTGATGTATTTCCTTCCAGAGATTGTTCAATTACACCTGCCTGAATGTTTTCGCAAAAAGTATTCAACAACTACTCTAATAATTGATGCTACAGAGATATACATTGAAAAGCCAAACAACCCAGAGGCTCAACAAGTAACATTTTCTTCATACAAACATAGCAACACTCTGAAAGCCTTGGTTGGTATTGTACCTAAAGGGGGATTTCATTTGTTTCAGCTCTGTATGGTGGCAGCATTTCTGACATGGAAATAACCCAAAAGTCAGGCCTTATAGAGAAATTACAGTATGGTGATGCTATAACGGCTGATAGAGGTTTTACTATTCAAGAGATGCTTGCATGTAAAGGAGTGAAAGTAAATGTTCCTCCATTTATGAATGAATCTGGCCAATTTAATGAAAGTGAATTACTGGAAACAAGGAGGATTGCATCTCTAAGAATCCATGTTGAAAGAGCCATGGAAAGAATAAAAACTACCACATTTTAGACTGTCCTGAAAACTTTGTGCAGGAATGGTATAATTGATATGATATTTTTTGTCTGTGCAATGCTATCAAACTTCCTTCCACCACTAGTAGATGGTTAGCAATAACAATGATCTCTCTTACAAATATTGCCTTCATGTTATCTATTGGATGGTGAAAACAGACTGTATAATCATGTAATGTTCAAGCGAATATTCCATCAATTTGTCACCAAAATATTACAAAACTCAATGTACATGTGTTGTAGCTCAAAATGTTCCTGTTTCTAAGCAGTGAGTTAATAGCACATGTTCCTGTCTCTAATCAGTGAGTAATTAGGACATGCTCACAACTGAAACGTTGCATTTGTGTATATTTCCTCTCGCATCACAAGTCACTTTTTGTCCATTAAGAGACTAGTTGGTTGCAGCTAGGGTGGTCAGCTGATCATGTGACAGGAACCTGATGGAGGTTTCTTGTTGTGAAAATAAACCTGCCTCGTTTTTTTGTCCCTGAGATGATAATGTAACACAAGCAAATCAAAGATAAAGACCTCTGGAAGCTCGTTTAAAGTTATGTAAACATTTTGAACGAATAACTTTCTTTCATTTTTTAAGTGTTCATTGCGAGATGCTTTTTGCTTAATACTTAGATTCACCAAAAATTATCGTGTCTCTTCACGATCAGTGTGATTTTTTACTCAAAGAATTTGCCATCCAGTATACAACACTGTGGCTCCCTTTAAATTGTAATGATCATTATCAGTCATAAAGTCATGACATGTTGCAACAGGCTGAATTACCCACAGACAAGAAAATTTTAGATTGTAACTTAAAGATCTTCCTCCATTTTATTATTCAATCAACAAATCGAAAAGTGCTGGGAAACTTTTAACTTTCTATGCCAGAAACAAAGAATTTCAAATAAATAAGAGGTTGTTGCTGGGTTGACGATAAATGGTGTTGTCTATCATTTTTTTTCACTTTCATCATTACAGTTGCCAATGTGTTTTTTGCACGATTTCTCAACTTCCTAAATCTAGATTGTGTAAGCGCAACGGTGACGTTAATGTCCCATTGTTTCTCAAAAGTATAAGTACTGCTTACTCTTTCCGTTTTTCTCGGTGTGTGCTTAAACTCGATAAACAAGAGTTTAGGAACCATTTTTGAAGTTATTGCACTTAGGATCTTTTTTTACCAATACATCTAGAATGTCTGAAACTGTACTCTACTCAGATATCGTTAAAGGCTTTGTGCCTAAACTGAGACCTGCTGGTATGGAACTAGACAAAAAAGTGTTGAAATACAACTGGTAAGTTCAGACTATTCACACCCTCATTTTGATTTAATGTTTCTTTGATTATATCTTGTTTGGGACCTTTGCATCATGTAAGATTATCATAGTCGATTTGACATTTTACTTTTTCTTTATGTTACTTTTCATCAGGAATTCCTTGAGAGATTACCTAAATCCTGTCAAAAAGGAATGGAAAGCGAGAGAGTTGTGGTAGGTCTCAACCGTTTTACCTTTTGTGGTTTCCTAATATTCGTTAAGGTATTTTTTGAAGCTACAACTAAGTAATCTTTCTTTTTTGTATAGAAATCGTGGATGTATATTTTCCAATTTGAAGAGGAAGATGCCATGCAGAAAGCCATTGCTTTGTTGTTAGCCATCGACAAGACGAAAGTAGACTTTGTCCCTGCTGTAGAGGTAACACTGAAAAATGTATTGTTATAATAAGCGCATGTACCAACAGTTTCAACTTTTTTAACACTGGTGTTTTGAACGAAATAAGCGTAACCTGATTATTGTATTTGCCACAATGCTGTTGTTCCGTAATGCTCTTGATCTGGGCCGCGTCGCACTATCTTTAGTGACTTCAAACATTGTTTATTTTTTGTGGAGTAAAAACAGGCAAAAAATATCTCAAGTTCCAGATTTTAGTGGTGGTCGCTTCAAATCAACATGGTTCAACCAAACTTTACTGATTGACATAGATGTTAATCACACACCCATTTAAAAAGACAAAAAAAAACATCTACAATTATGGTACGATGGTACGACTTTAACGCATGCGACAAGATTACGACAGGCCTACGACGTGACTTAGGACCATTTACACGTGCACGACATTTTCATATACAAAATTAAATGTGCAAAATTTTGCACCGGGATTTATGGAGTGAAAGTTCTAACAAATGGTAAACAAATGTCTGCTGCAGATAAAGCAGATGTTTCTAAACGTTTTAGGTACCCTGATATTGATCACTCTACAACATTGTTATTTAGTTTCTGTTAAAAGTGGCAAATCATTAACTCTACCAGTCAATTGAATACTGACCCATTTGACAACTTTCAACCTAACAAGCTCAGAGCCAGCACATTGTTATTCTAGGTACTGATTACCTCTTTTAATTGTTGGAAAACTCTTTTCCAATCTAGAGGGATTTTTTTTTCATTTTTTTCAGGTTCAAAGATAGTTGGTGAAGGTTATTCTACAGGAGGGACAGTGGGACGGTGGTGCTGCAGTGTATTTAAGGTAGGGAGGAAGGTAGCAAAATCGAATCAACATTTTGTTTGATTGCAACACTCGAAAATCATGACTTTCTTTTTCAGAGAAAAAGAATTCAGGTTCTTGATAGCAATGGAGGCTTACGAAGTAGGGGTACACAATGATCATGTCAAGAATGTGTGCAGTATTGGCACCCCCAGAAATTTGAGTTCTTTTACAGGAGTTTGGCAGAGCAGGATGCTTAGAAGATGTGGCAAATGGTATGCAAGATTTGTATGCAATGTCCTTTTAATTTGGTTTGTTTGTTCAACGGTGTGGTTATGTAATTTTTACATAGATTTTGGTTGACATAATGGAATATCACTTTTTTCCTGATATAAATTCCTTTGTTACATGACTGTGTAACTAAGCACAATGGATTCATTGTTCCATTCATAAGCTCATGTTTAGGGGTGCACTATCTGAATTTTCATGGTGGGATTTGGTATAGGCATGTGATGATTATTTTCTAACCCTTTCATGCATTAGTTAAGGCTGTTTATGTTGATGTTAGAATGTTTTTTGGCATGTTCATGTGTATGCACAATATTTTTTCTTCTTGTAACATGCCCCTTTTTCGGCTCTTACTGAACAAGTTTTAACCATGTTTAGATTTCAGTAAAAATTAAATAATACACCTTCAAGAAATAACTCAACGTTGTAATGTTCTCTTTATCATTAGATTGTTTCATGGCTGTGGGGAACCAGGAAAAGTTGGGTAAAAGAACCATTCTACAAGTTTATTATGGAGGAAAATGCACAGACCACACAAAAAGGGCATTTCTCATGAAAGGAATTACTGGCAGCGGGTGTTGAAACAGACTGTCGCTCTGAAGCTTGTTGACATGGATTTCAATCTTTCCACATTTAACAAAGCTCCGAGAGCGTGTCGTCGATATCAACTAAGCCATGAGGGAAGTTGTTTCTCAGAAAATCGCAGCGATGTGAATGTTGCGGTGCAAACTGAAGATGTTAACTGTGGTAGTAACGCTGATCGAAACAACGATCAAACAACCAAATCAAGAAAGAGAAATGGTCGTGGAAAACATTATCTCCCCTTCATAAAGACACTCCTACTCACTCGTGAAGCAAGGGAAAAGATTGAAAATGAGGAGGTGTATGTGTTACCTGGGTTTACTAATTTACCTAAAGTTTTATATTGCAGTGATTGGGAGCATCTACCATTGGCATCTACCAATGATTCCTTTATAGTAAAGGACTGTCAGCTATCTTTAGGACCCACTCACACAACTGTATGGGAGCTTGACATTGACGGAAAATTGACAAAGGTCTCAATCAGATGTGGCCAGTGTGAAGGCTTAAAAGTATGTTCTGGAGAAGGTTGCAATAGACAGTATATTGTTTCAAAATCCCAGAAGTTGAACAGGTGCCCAGAACACAGTAAAAAGAAAATTGGACTTCAAGAAAGTGGCTTGTGCCCAGTCAACATTGTGTATGTTACTCCTAAAAATATTGCCAATAAGCAAGGCTGGATTGTTACTTTGTCCTTGGATGGCAGTGGGCACAACCATGGCAAGCCAAGTCCTCACACAATTCCAATATCAGTACAAGAGGACATTAAGGCAGCTGTTATAGTTGATGCAAGCAAAACAGCTGCAGATCTCTAAAAAGGTAATTTCATAACATTGAGAATGAATGAGCATGTGCAGGGCTAGCGTGAGGACGCACACTTTGTGAGGGAGCAATATCGTCCCCAAAAATCGAGTAATTCTCTGGTTACTTCTATAAAAACTACTATATGCCAGATAAAGGCAAGACCAAAGGAAAGCACAAGAGAGGAGAACGTGGCTCTGTCAAAGAAGACCAACAAGGATCCAAACGTGCGAACATGGCGGACGTCAAGCTTCAAATAACATCTAAGGTTAATAATGACGAAGTGTTGTCTGGCACCAACGAGGAAGAAACCGCATCAAAGGCTAGTGCCAAGGAGACTAATCTTTTAGATCTAAAGGAAATGCTGGTTGACATTCAGATTACGGTCTCCAATATTCTTTGTGAAAACACAAAACTCGCCAACGAGGTCGCTGAGCTACGGAACGCCTTCTTACAACAGAAAGGTGAGCTTACCAACGTTAAAACCACCTTGGCCAAGTCTCAGAAACAAGACGATTTGGAAATTCAGCTAGCCGCAGCGAGAAAAAAATCAATGACCAAGAAGCGGAAATCGCAGAATTATACGATCTCCAAGATGCACTGGAACAATATACTAGAAAAAACTCACTCGAAATCCATGGAGTCCCGGAATCCGCATACACCTCAACCAAGGAGATTATCCTTAAGCTCGCCGAGGCTTTAGACGTGGATATAAATCCAAACGACATCAAAATATCACACAAGCTCCATAAGAAAGGTGTAAAACCAATTATTGTAAAGTTCCAAAGCCATAAAGCGAAAACAAGAATGTACAAGGGGAGAGCCAAGTTGAAACATGTCCGCGTCTCTGACCTATATCCCGACTCAACAGCGGCAACTAGAGCAGAATGAGGACGAATCTACCTAAACGAGAACCTAACATCCTACAGGCGGGATATCCTTAAACGAGCAAACCAAAAGCGAAAGGATGGTTTGTTGACATCCGTATGGTCAATGGACGGGAAAATGTTCGTCAAAACTTCCCCGGAGGGAAGTCCGATCAGAATCTATGAAAAGACTGACCTGGAGAATCTCTAAGGTAACCACAGTAGTATGATGTACTCTTGGACTTGTAGGTGGGGACAGGAACCAGGGGCCCGAGAGGCCAGAAGGAAAACTCTTAAATAAGTTTTTGTTTACTTTTTTTTCTTTTCGTGTTCAGTTTATTTCTTTATTAATTTACCATAATTTTCAGTTTTCTGCATGTCTATCAAACTAACTTATGACATTACATTGTTAAATGTAAGAGGATTAAGAGAGCAAAGTAAAAGGAGGAGTATTTTTTCATACCTTAAAGATCAAAAATCGAAACTCTATTTTCTACAAGAAACATACTCTGAGGTGAACGATGAAACTATTTGGAGAAATGAATGGGGAGGTAAAATATTCTTTTCCCATGGCACCAAACACAGCAAAGGTGTTTGCATTCTGATCCATCCCTCGGTGCAAGACAAAATCGAGTATTCTTTTAGCGACAAGTTCAGAAGAATCGTGTTAATTACTATTGTTATCAACTCTTTAATGCTATCACTCTGCAATATTTACACCCCAAACAATCAAGGTGAACAACTAGAATTTTTACAAGAACTAAATAATTGTCTTATAGACAAATCAGAACTGACTACACTGATCGTAGGTGGCGACTGGAATTGCACTTTATCAAAGAATGATAAAATTGGTGGCAAGCCCTGGAAAGCAACCAATTATAGAAATTTAGTCCTGACTACTATGGATATACTGGATCTCGTGGACATTCAAAGAGAACGACATCCAAAATTGCGCAAGTATTCTTATGAATCTAAGGTTTTAAAAGTAAAATCCAGGATAGACTTTTTTCTGGTGGCCAAAACCTTGACACCATTCGTCAAAAAGAGTGAAATCTATCCAGCTGTAGCACCTGATCATAAAGCAATTTACATATCATTGTCTTTGTCTAATGAAACACCTAGAGGACGTGGACTCTGGAAATTTAATAATTCTCTGTTGAATAATGAAGATTATGTCAACAAAATATGTAAAACATATTTTCAAACTCGCTCTTATTACTCCAAGTTAACCGACAAGTGGCTTTTTTGGGAGATGCTCAAAATGGAAATTAGAGCAGCAACCATCTCTTTTAACAAAAATTTAGCAAAATCAACAAATTGTAGGGAAATGGAAATAACACGTTGACTTCAGGTGTTAGATGAGTTCATTTGTAATAATTTTCATTCCCCTGACACTGATCAGGTCTTAAACAAATTTGAGGATCTCAAAACAGAACTTCAAACGATATACACCAAGAAAGGAAATGCAGCAATCTTTAGATCAAAGTGTAGATGGGTGGAAAAAGGTGAGTGCCCCACCAAATACTTTTTTAACTTAGAGAGAAGAAACTACAATAAAAAGACTATATCTCAACTATGGATGGAAGATGAAACGATTATTAAAAGCGAGACCCAGGTTTTAGACGCTATTGAAAACTACTTTAATGATTTATACACATCAGCATCTAGCGCAACACAGGAGGAATACGATAGCTTTACTCAGGAATTGCGCCTGCCTAAGCTTTCTGATGAAGAGCGAGATGAACTCGAAGGCCTTTTAATGTACAACAAATGTAAACAGGTGTTAGAAACTTTCCAAAATGACAAGTCTCCAGGTGAGGATGGTTTTACGGTTGAATTTTATAAGTTTTTTTTCGAACTGCTAGGACATAACCTCGTCAAAAGCTTCAATGAAGCTTATGAAACAAATGAGCTTTCCATCTCCCAAAGAAGAGGCATCATTACTCTTATACCAAAGGAGGACGTCTCCCTGTTAGATTTATCGAACTGGCGACCAATAACTTTACTTAATGTTGATTGCAAGATAGCAACTAAGGCCATAGCTAGGAGAATAAAAGCTTCGCTGCCAAAGCTAGTAAACTCGGACCAAACCGGGTTTATTAAAGGGCGCTATATTGGGGAAAATATCCGCCTCATAATCGACATTATGGAATATACTAAGAGGCATAACATCCCAGGCATTCTAGTGTCTCTAGACTTCAGTAAAGCCTTTGACTCACTTGAATGGCCCTTTATAATGAGAACACTGGATGTCTTCAATTTCGGTACGAGTATTCAAAAATGGGTTAGCACCTTTTACACCAACATAGAGAGTGCAGCATTAAACAATGGTTTTTTGACAAACTGGTTTCGGCCGTCTAGAGGAGTCCGTCAGGGGTGCCCACTATCCCCGTATTTGTTTATTCTTTCAGCAGAAATAATGGCCAATAAAATCCGACAAGACCTAAACGTCAAAGGAATTGAAATATTAGCAAAAGAACTGAAATTGAGCCTGTATGCAGATGATACAAATCTTTTGTGTGCTGACCTGGCCTCTGTCAAAAAGGCCTTAGAAATAATCAATAACTTTGGTACGCTAGCGGGCCTTAAATTAAACTGGAAGAAAACAAAAGCGCTCTGGTTGGGAAAATTGAAAAATAATAAGGGCAATCCATTACAACTGAAATGGCTACATAACCCAGTTAAAATCTTAGGAATCCATGTTTTGTACGACGAAAAGGGAAATAACCAACATAATTTCAACCACAAGTAACAAAAAAGGGCTCTATCAAGATCGAGATAAAGGGGGTATACGTATGATCGATGTGGAAATTACGATAAAGGCACTGAGGTTAGCTTGGATTCCGAGACTTTTCGCACCGGGAAGAAAAAACTGGAAAACTGTTCCAGACCATTATCTAGGAAAATACGGCAGTCTGAGCTTTCTTTTAAGATGTAACTACGACACAAAATATATCGACGGGTTTGCCATCATTTTATAAAGACATTTCAAAGTTTTTTAATGAATTGAAAACCTTGTATAACCATGACAGAGGACAGGATATGTTCGTATTCAATAACAAAGAAATCCTCATTGGAGGGAAGCCCATTTTCATCAGTGAATGGCTTAACAACAACATTCTTTTTACACAAGACCTGTTGAACAGCAATGGCCAGTTTATGTCTTATCAAGAATTTAAAAACAAATTCACTTGCAAAACAAACTTTCTTTGCAAAACAAACTTTCTCCAATTTTATCAAGTTGTAACTGCGATACCAAAGCATCTAGCCACAAAAGCGAAAAACACATTACCACCAGAAAGTGAACCATACATCGAGAACAACCCCCTTTACCAACTAGACGACTTGACAGAAATTAACTTAGTCAAAGCCAAACCTAGGGACTTCTATTGTTTAATTAACAAAAAAATTCACAAGAGGTGTCAAACTGGCCCAATGAAATGGAATCAAACCATGCAGTTGGATGGGGAGACAAGGGAAAAAATATTTTCCTTGCTGAAAAACATTTGTAAGGAAACAAAATTAGAAGAATTTCAATTCAAACTTATTCATAGAATCGTTGTAACAAAAAAGGAACTTTTTAGATACCGAATCAAAACGGATGATGAATGCCACTATTGTGCTGAACATGATTCAATTGATCACACATTTAATGATTGTGAATTTGTTAAGAGCTTTGTTAAAAACGTCATCGACTGGTTTAATACTGTCAATAATTCGAATTTTAGTCCAACAATAGAAGAAAAACTATTTGGCATCATGCCCAGCCCATACGATAAGACATTATTAAAGAAATGTAATTATACGATCTTGTTTATGAGATTCTACATCTACACTTGTAAGATGCAAAACAAAGCTATTCACCTCTACACTTTCGTTGATAAAGTGTTAACCAAATACAGAATAGAACATCTTTCTTAATAATTAAATAGGAAAAAGCACCCCTCCTCCAAAGCATTATAAGTGACATGCACTTGTATACACACCTATTTCACTTAAATACTTTAATTGGCACTAGTAACAATGTAAATACTGTACTTGTAAACACACTTATATTATATTATATTACTTATATATTATAATTAGCACTTGTAATAATGTAAATACTGCTCTTGTAACAATGTAAATACTGTACTTGTAAACACACCTACATCACTTATATATTATAATTAGCACTTGTAACAATGTCAATACTGTACTTGTAATCACACTTATATTACCTATACACAATAATTAGCACTTGTAACAATGTAAATACTGTACCTGTAAGCACATGCAGATAACAAATAAAATTAAAAAAAAAATAACATTGAGAATATTGATTAAAATTATAATGATGATTTTGATGATGATACGATGACAATGACAATGATGATGGTACAAAAACGAATTTTTGTCAGTGGTGGCGATGAACATTTCAAAAGTGAGAGAGGTCAGAGGTAGCGCGATGGAAGCATCCGGTGGATTACTTGGCCTACCCAAAAGCCTTTCGCCAATCCTCAATTTTGAAAAGGAAATAAGGCAGTGAGTTTACAATGACACAAAAGGAGGTATGTGGCCCCTCTAACCAGACCAATTTTTAACAAAAATGACACAAATCGTGTACAATAAATGAGATCTTGGTGAAGTGTTGTAGTGATTACTAACATTGCAAAAAGGTTGCTGGAATCGATTGTCCTTAGTTTTGTGGTGCACATTAAACAATTCTTCTTTAGCCAAAGTAAAATGGTGTAAACATTTTGTGCTAAAACCTCTTTTACATATTTTTTTACAGGAAACTCGCAGGAACTCGCAAGTTTGTCAAATCCCTAACCGATGTCTGACTTACCTTATCTATTGATGGGTGACAAAAAATATGCCTTCTTTCAGAATCCTTACCCAGGTAGAAATTATGGGTCAATCAGAGTTCTTGAACATCAACATAACATTTACTCAAAATGATCTCTTCCCGTACCTGCTGAACATAGTTGCGTTGGACTATCTCATATTAGAATGTGAGTATAGGCTGTGAAGCATACCAGTTTGTCCGTGACTTACATTAGTTGTTCCATTTTTTGCTTTATAAAAAATGTTTAGTGTATCATATCAAAGCTACTGTTCTTTCATGTGTTTATTTTATGAATGGTGAGGGTAATTCTATGTTTGGTTTGGTTTAAGCGTAAAATTGAAAGTTTAATTGTCTTGTTGAGATTATTGGGGAGTTAATATTTTAATATGTAAAAACGTTTGTTATGTTTAATTAATAGGGGTCGCTGTAGCACATGTTCTTTCGATCAGGCAGACCTCCCAAGCACATGCGGCAACATTCACACACATCGTTCAAGGAACGACAAGGCAATGCCCAGCATTTGACAATGGCAAAGAGCTCTTAGGCATCACTGCTGATTTTCCAGATGCCAAAGCAGAAGGCCTTCAGGATGTTCTTGGTCGAGATTTTGCAGACAAGATACTTAGAGGTTGCAAGGTACATATTTCAAATTAGTCTTAGAATTATTTAACTCCATGTTTAGTCCTAGGGGAAAGTAATGGTGCAAATGAAGATGAAAACTACCATACTATGGTGGAGTGTCTGTTCAAGAACATCCTCAGAAACAATTGCTAACCAAAAATGACATAAAATACTAAATTATCGGAGGCCCTTCCACTGTTATAGTTGAAGTACTTCAGCTATTTAGCCTCTTCTCCAACGCATTAAACACCAAAACGGACGAAAAATGCAATTTTGAAGTGATACATTGAAAATTGTTTTGGCAGCCACATGGGAAGAGGTCAGTAATGAAAGTTAGTACCGGAGTGTGCGACACAGCTTCATCTATAAGAGGTTTCTGTCTGCTGGCATATAAAGTTGCCATGTCCAATGCAAAGAATGACGTTTACAAAATCTTGAATGTACTTGCCGGAGATCTGAACATCACAACTGTAAAACACCTTCTTCCAGATGACATGAGAGACCTAGAGAATGATAACTGGAAAAAGCTGCACAATTGGAAAAGGTGATGGACAAGGGAGGAGCACTTGAGTAAGTTCATTTTATTTTCTTCAAATTCCCCATGATGCCACAAACGCCTTTGAGTTAATGCTATAAGTTATAATTGAAAGTTATTTGCTGTTGATAGTAATAACAGTTATGCGTGCATCTTCATCTTCGTATTTATTTTTCTTCCACGATCCTTCCCCAGGTTAGGTAGGGTTATAGTCCAGTATTAACTGTTACTCTATGCTTCTCTATAGAAATGTTCACAACTGCATTTACAGACATGGAGGCCTGTAACTGGTCAGTGTGTCCTGACACAACAAATCCTGTTGAACATATCAACAAAGATTCAATTCCAGCAAAAGAATATAAGAAAAGTATTTGGAGTGTTCTGGACAACATCTCTCGATGTGACAAGCTTGCTGCAGCCAAAAGGTTGGCTGTTTTTAGCAATGTCACGATCAGCTACGCAAGCAATCAAGAGACTTCTGTTTTGTGGATAATATTATGCCTGCAAAAACTTCAATATGCTGCTGAGAGCACATTAATTAAGTATAAACAGTAGTTAAAGTTGAAATTGAGTGCAGAAGTTTAAATTTAATTGCATGAATTTTATTAACGAGAGATCAAACGATTTTTCTGCTGCATTTTGGAATAAATAAAATTTCCAGACTACAAATTGCACTCGCCCTACATTTGTAGTCCTTGAAAAATTTCCTTGTGCTTATTTATTTATTCATTCTAAATTGCCCTGAAAATGATTTGATAACCTCTACAAACAGCAAAGCACACGGTACGAAAAATTGGATTTACTCTAAATTTGATCCTGATCAAAGTCAAGGTCAAATATGATCATAGCTTTGATCCAAACTTTGACGTGCGTCAACTGTGTGTCAAAACTGTCATGGCTTTGCCGATATATTTGTGATGTGATGTTAACTTTGACCCCACCTTTGACCCATGTCAAAGGAGGAATCAAATATCTTACGGATTTGCTATACATTTGATCCCTGTTAAAGGTGAGGTCAAACACGTCAAGAACTTTGACTTAAGTTTTGATGCGCATTAAAGGCATTCAAAGACACCATGGCTCTGCATACCTTTGATCCCTTATGTCAAAGGCGTTCAAAGGCGCCATGGCTTTGTACAACTTTGATCCTACATCATGTCATGTCAAAGGCAAGGTCAAATATGGCCATATCCTGCAACTCCTCTTTTAATGCCCTAATAGCCTGCGTTTTCGTATTTTTTTCTGTTTTAACGATTAAATGAAAGCTTGCTTTCTTGCCAATGTGTATTTTTTCAATAAAAAAGTTTTCACTTGACCTGGAGGTGGCACAAGAAAACAGCTTGAAAACAGCGGGAAAAACGTGGCTGCCAGCGGCTTCCCGCATTTTTCTGGCCAATCAGAGAGAGAATAAAGGTCAACAAAGTCGGCTGTGAGGAAAGCAGACATTTTTCATTTGGCTTCATTATGGTGGCTCTGGTGAAATTTTCATTGTGTTTTGGACCAGGAAAGGTAAGTCATTGAATTTCGTTCATTTGTTTTCAATGTTCAGAGAATAACGGAGTTGAAAAAGTAAATTAAATGCAGCAATGGCTACATAAAGGAATAAAGAGCTATGAATTGTGTATATTCATAGCAGGACAGATCCTCAGCGAAAACATTTTGGTCGAAGATTAATTGCACTTGACTGAATCTCAGTTCATCAGCAAAGCTCTTCATTAAGAAAAGACAAGACTTTATTTTAAATTCACATATACTTATTTACAAAAATTGAAAAAGATAATATTTTTCCTTGCTCAGTCAAGTCTTGTGCATTAAATTGATGTGTCTGTCATAGCCCCGGGGGGGGGGGGCACTGCCATATATGGGCTATATAGGTATGTGCCGCCGTGAAGGGTATGGTTTTCAAGCACTTTACTCTAGGATAGGGTATATAAATCAGAGCGTTTGGGTCTAGAATAGGGTATCATTTTTCACAAAACTGACTGGTTGGTTGAAGATTTTATCTAGAGTAAGGAAACCAGGAATTGCCACTCAAAAATATAAAAAAATCAAATCAGCAAGTTTATATTTATGCAAATCAGCCTCAATAGTGTTGATAGATGGGGGGATTTAGAGAGTTTACTCTAGTACAGGTTAGCAAAATTCAGCTGAACTAGCTCTGGTATAGGCTAAGGGTTCCAGGGTCCCAGCGGCACATCCCCACCCAAAAATTCCCAAAGTACCTCCCCTGGGGTCATAGCATAGATTTTAGCATGATCAGTGCTTGAAATAAACATAACTTAATAATTAAGCTTAAACTTAACCCTATCTTTGTATAAATTGTTGTGCACAATGCCTCTGGTAATTTCTGAGCTTAAACAATTCCCTTGAAAGAAAGCTCATGTAAATGTAAGAGAAATTTGCCTTGAAGGAAAAACTCAGTCAGCCATGCATGACAAACCATCTCGATCTGACTTAATTATTATATTAATTATATCATTGAAAGAGTTGTTGTCTCTGAAAATTTAATCTATGGATAAGTTTTTGCTTTTGTCTCTAGTTACCATTCTATATAAAAAAAGCTGTTTGTTGCCACAGTTGAAATTATGATGTTTGTTCATTGATGTTGATAAATGACTCCACTGGTGTGAATTTAACAAATGCGGTTTAGCATGGTCTGCACTCTTATTGACAATGATACGCATCATCACAGTGGTCAAAATGTTGTGGACTTGTGAAACACAGCCAAGTGAGTCCACAACAAATTTTGACCACTGTGATGACAATCAGATTGCAAGATCAGTAGCAATTGTAGTAAAAATGTTTTGATATTTGTTGTATCAGGCTTATGGATCAATCATTTGGAACTCCACTATCTCCTGGCCACCCCCCACCCCCCGAACCTGCCAGGCATTTGACATTTTCAACTGTCTCCTGGGCTAAGAATGGTGTCATACCAGGTGATCAAATGCACTTACCCTGTGACATTTGCAAAACTGAGTTATAGAAATGTAGATTGAGTGTCGACGGAGTGTCGATTGAGTATCGATCAGGTGTTGATCGAGTGTCAATTGAGAGTATCGATCAAGGGTATTGATCGACACTTGACCATGGATGTCTTTAGTACACATAATCCAGCTTATCTTTAGTGGGTGAAATTGTTACAATGTTTGATAAAAATCAAACTTGCCATTAGTTGCAAATTAAAAAGCTGACCTCATAATAATATTATTATGTGACCTCTTTGGATAGTACCAACAGTTTTAGGGTTTCATGTCTTGGTCTTTTGAGCAGTAGACAATTAAATGCCAATTAAAAACTGACTAGTGGAAATTTGCTTATGAACGTTTTTATCCTTCAGCTAGCAGCACGGCAGAAAAACCGCTGATTGGCTGAAAAATCCGTTGTCTTGAAGCATGCTCAAGCACTCACCGCTGACAATTTGCGGCTGCAAACGAGTTTTGAAAATGTCTGAATATTTTGCAAGCGGGAGCATCGAACAACAAGAAATATTGTGGATTTTTACCCAGTTAGAACTTCTACTTGTTGCAGAGAATGCAGATTAAGCAAAAGTAAGTATGTTGCAAATGTTAGCCTGGTTTTGTTTCTTTCTTTGAGTGTTATTCTTTGTGTTGTGATTTATTTTGTCCGTTTGTGTCGTGTTCATTTTGTGCCAAGCGGAAGCACCTGCTTAGCTTATTTACAATACTCTTCTGCTGCAGATACTGGAGTACAGATGACTTAACACAATGAACACAGCATAATGGAAAGCTATGTTAAAAGGTAAGCCAAGTTTTCCTTCCTTTCCTTCTGTAAATGGTTGATTTTTGCAATTGGCAACATTTTCTAGTTCGTGTGACTTCGGAAACTTTTTGGCTCGATGAGTCTACATTTGAAAAGTTGAAGATTTTGTTCGCTATCATTTGAATTACCCGTCATATCTTGACTTGCCTCTGGGAAGAGACCCATTAGGTTTTTTTGTCTGCCATGTTCATATAAATAAGTGACGAAAACCGTTGACACTGTACTACAAATGAGCTTAATTTTGTAGATTTCAGGATATAAATCTTACATACAATGAATGTTTTAAAAGCGTAGCCAACTTATGTCCAGTCCGGATATCAGCATACTATTCAAGGTGACACATTTCTTTCTACGTTTGGATATATCCTCTGGCTTGTGTTGTCTACAATTGAAAAGTTCTTGCAGCGGTGCAAGAATCTGATATGACAGATGTACACTAAGGTTTGTTGTTATTGAATGGACTAATTGCGTTGTTTTGAAAGAGTTTTTAAAAGTTATCTTGTAAAATTATTTTTTGACCTGAAGGCAGACTTTTTTGGGTTTAATTAGTCTGATGATGAGGTTAATGAAATGTTTTTATTTACTTATTTTTTACCGAGTGAAACCTCAAGAAGTAACAATCCTTTTGTTGTACTTCATGATTATGTTGTACTACATGATTTAAATTTCCCAGTTACAAAGCTAGCAAAATGACTGAGGTATTCACAATATAGGTTGAAAGAAGTTGCGTAGTCTTCAATGCTCTATGCAGTATTGTATAATGTATGAAGAGTGCAGATACTAAGTTAATGACATTTCTTCTTGCAATGTAATAAGTATTCAAAGGATGAAGCCAAAGTATAGCTTAATTTAATTTTACATTTTTTTCCTCTTTTTTTACACCGTTAGACCTCAGATTTTCACAGCTCTCCTCCTCTCTTTCAATGACTTGATTCTCTGGCTGGGGACAGTGTGACATGGCCATGTACATCAACATCAAGGAGTTTTTTTCCTGGATGAAATGAATGCCATCTTCCTTGCAGAGGATACTAAATGATGTCCCTTTCATAAAAAGATTAAGGAATAATAAAAGAAATAATTACGGAACCAAATGCATGGAACAAGTATTTCAGGATTCCCTAGTAATTAATAAAGAAAAATGTTTGAAGACAGAAAAATTATGGCTTGGTAAACAACTTGGTTGGGATTTGACTTCTTAAAAATTTGTAGATCATAATATTTTGGTGTGGAAGTTTATGCGATATTTAACAGTAATTTATTCTTTGCAATCAAGGTGAATAGTGGCTGTTATTTAAAGGTTTATTCATTTATTTTAGCATATCTTAAAACACAATTTATTCTCGTTTACATATAGATATAAATTCTTAGATATCTTTTAACCTTTTTACAATTGTAAATTTAGTTAGCATCGGGCAGGCAAAGAGCCACCCTGTGGATATACTGCCCGAAATGCCATTATTATTATTATTATTATTATTATTATTATTATTATGAAAGGTTAAATAACACCCAATACCACTTCCATTTACATCAGAAAGGTGGCGCTTCAGTCTGCAAATAATTGAGTACAACTAACGGGAAGGATAACGTTCCCCAGAAGAATTGTTTACTTCTTGAACGAACTTCGACAGCCAGTAGTTGAGTCTGCATGCAGGCATATCTGTAATGGCCGTTTCCAAAGTTCGCACTCTTTCTTCAAAGTCTTTCGTGGTAAAAAGACCGCCAGGTTCCAAAGTACAGGACTTCACTAATCGATGTGGTTTCCATTCCTCAAAATCCTTACACGACCATTTGGCTTTATAAGCTGTTGACTTCGGTGCTGCGTTATCAACACTTTTCTTCTCATCCTCCACACTTTTCGGCTACCGAAATCTCTCAAACAACTTTCTTGCGATATACATCCTGACTGAACGACAACTTGTAAATGCTGGCAACCCCAGCAACTTTCACATCTCAGAATAAATTAAATCGCACCATAAATGCAAATTAATTACGCCGGTAAAAAATATCATTGATATTGAAATTATCGAGGAAGGAATGTTAGACAGCAAACAATTCTAATTGGAAGTCTTTGTTTATTATTTCTTTAAGAGTGATCATGAGAAGTTATTTGCAAAACTCGTGCTTCGTGTTTCATCGGGGTATCCAAACACCTCGAAACAATAAAAGCATTCGGCCTACGGCCTCGTGCTTTCATTTGTTTCTCAGTGTTTGGATACCCCGATGAAACACTTGGGGGAGGGAGTAAACAAAATTTGGTGGCAGGGTCTGCAAGGGTATGGAATTTATCTGGAACACAATATGAAACAGTAGAATTTTATTGCAGTGTAGGCTACTGAACCTTCTCCTTAAAAGTATCTAGGAGAGATGGCATACGGTATTTGCTTGGAACAAGACTTAAACTTACTATTGGGGGAGGAGGGATGGTGCAGTTTTCATGTGTTTTCTCACAATGGTGCTTTTTGCAAAAAGGCATGCTTTCCAATGTGATCAGTGTAAGATGCAGACTTTTGACTGCAGGCCAGGTGTTAAAATGCAGACTGTAGACTTTTTAAGTGTTACTGTGTGTTAACAGTAAACAGACCAACCTTATTCAGGCTAAAAGAAGTGACAGTTTAGCCTGAATAGTTCTAGGGTTAGACTGAATGTCACTCGGGTTAGCTGGGAAGAATCTAGGCGGCTTTGGCAGGTTCGGTTGAACCCCCTAGATTAAAAAAAAGAAGTAAAACATAACATGCTAACTTGGCTTCACAATAACAGAAATCCCATTTCCAATTCAAGGACCACCGGTCCCCCTAGAGGGGACCGCATTTTGGCAGTTCGTATCTCGAAACCCCTTCTCTGTATCTGCCCTAGGGTTAGCCGGAATATTTTCTCCAGTTAGCCTGTTTAAGGTTAGCACTCGATAAAACACGATTCAGTTATAATAATGTCTGCAGTATGTATTTCCCCCTTACTCTGCAGTCTGCAGTGCACAGTCTGCGTTTTACACTGACTGAATTTCGATGTAACTACAAGCCTTCACCTAAACGAACGTTCCCCCAGTATAAAGTGGAACAAGAACCCCTTTTGGCGGATTGTTTTTTTCGTTAACACAATGGAGAAATGTTTGCAATAACGAAGCCCGCAACTGTGGGGAAAGCTGCGTAGCCAAAGAACAACAATTGTAGTAAGTGCGAAGTAGCATAAGCCATAATATCAAACACGGGCTAACATAAACAAAGAGCAATTTATTTTATCCTTCAAGCTGTATTACATATACAATAAAACTTTCTACAATGCCATATTAAACCTCTATAAGCTCACTACAAGTTTTCAGCTCATGGCAAACATGGCATCCACTGAAGCGGCAAAACAAAGCATGAATGAATGGCACACAAGCAAAAAACATAACAAAATTAGGCATTAGTGTGCACTACTTACGAATTCGTCCTCCACTTTTCTGTCTTCAGGCAACGATACAAAAGTCCATGAACAAATAGCATTTAAAAATTTTCATCAGCACGAAAAAAAAGTCATATTTTATATGTTCCGTAAAATTAAACAAGCTACAAGAAATTGTGGTTCAAAACCTTAATGAACTTGACACGACCTTAAGAAAAGGAAAAACGGTACCTCGGGTGAATTTGAAAAAGCTGAAAGTTTCCTTTCGGAAGAGCTGTCTTTATCACCTGAGAAAACTGCCAACACCGTTTCGATCCTCTCGATCACAGTCAAAACATCAGCACGGATCATTGCCCAAAGTAGCCAAGTTGTTTGTAACTGCCTTGAGCGAGCAAGATGTTGCCAAAAGCCAGGACAATGAGGTGTTCGTTTTTGATTCGTCGTCCGCCATTTTGAAAATGGAAAGGCGGGAAGACAAACCAAAATCTACTGCGCATGAGCAACAGTTTTTCCGCCATGCCTCAGCTAGCCATTCTAGGAGAACTGAAGATATTAACAGAATAAATTGGGAGAGGATACAATATGCAACTCTGTAGTTCATAGTCAACTCAGATGCAGTTTAATCATGCAGTGCTCCAAAGTGTGTAAACATCACAACATTTTGGTAAGTAAAAGGCTGGAATATTCATTTGTTATTTCTATATTTTGTAGCATAGACCATCTCATAACTTCTTCAGCCACAACTTTTTATATCTTTTTCCAGCAAAGAAAGCATACAAATAGATTTAAAAAACCTGGCTATAATTTATTAATACTATTTTAATTGATCATTTTTATTATAGGCTAATCACTCTGTGAAAAAAAGTTGTTTCTGTTTGGTTCATTTAAGGACATTGAGTGAGGAAAAGCTGTCTTTCTTACGGGACAAAGACATCAACTGACTCACCTGGACGAAAATTAAGAAATTAAAATGTTATTGAAAACATGCAAGGGATGGGAATCTTTTTGGTAAATGAATCAAAGTTTGCAACCCAGTCTCAGGAAATGTTGGTTTTTGATTGGTAAAAGCTGAGTTTTGAATCTAAATTTTGAGTGGTTGTCTGCAATATCAACTGTTTTGGTTTGGCCATCAGGTTTCCAAACCAAATTTTTTCAAGCAAAATTAATAATGTGATTAATTCACAACTATTGATGGGATCAGTAGAGAATTTAAGGCGTAGAGGATTTGATAATAACTTAGTAAAAGTAAATTGACAAAGACCTTTATTTGCTTTACTAAATTTACAATTTTGTTGGCAAATTTGTCTGGATAATGGCCATTTCCCTCTATGAGATGCGGCTGCTGGGAATCATAGTGGTTGTATTCATCATCTTGCACTGGATTTTTGTTTCAATGAATGCAACAGCTATGCGATTCCATGCAGGCATGTCTCATGTTAAATTATTTAATTTCAGGAATTTTTTTCAGTGGAAAAAAAGTGTACAAGTAGTTGCTAACAGTTCACTAATCAAATGTGCAATTATATTGATATGTTTATATGCTCCTTCTCATATATGATCTACAAGGAAAATAAGGAAAAAGATAGCACTACTGATCATGAAGAGATCTGTGGAAATTACACAGGAACAGCATTATTCCCAAAGGTGTGTGTATTCCTCATTTCTTGTCATGGTTTATGTCATATTTCTTGGTTTTTTAGATTGCTATTTTGCAACCATAAAAGATCTTTGTTGTAAGATGTCTGTAAGAGACAGGCAGACAGATGGACTGGTAAACTGGCTTTAGGCTTTTTGCTTATTTGTGCCAAGCTGTGCACTTTCAAAATGACCCTAAGTCTTTGTTCTCTTATTAAATTCTAGCTGGGGATAAGCCCTTGTTCAGCCGGTGAAATTAGCTTGTTAAACTGGCTCTTAATGACATATCTGTGTGACCAAATCTCTAAGTAGAATGGAGAGAAATACAAAAAAAAGGTTACCAATTAAGTCCCCTCTTCTATCCTTGACTCATGTGTTTCTCTGAAAAGCGTTATGCACTCTGATGAAAATATTTGTCCACAGACAGTGCCAGTTCCCAGATTAGCAAACGGTTTTCTTAGAGCAAAGCTCAAGGAAAACCGTGAGCTTTGAGGAGCACATAATGCCAAAGACATATATCCTTACATATTTTTAAAGTCAAAATATGGAGCTATTGTCTTAATCATCCTCAGTGAAGTATATTATGCAACACACTGGATCTTTTGAAAATGAGGAATATTACTCATATTTTGCCCGTTTTACCTGGGGCATATTTGGTCACGTGATGCGTTTAGACCAACCACGTGAGAAAAAATATGTTTATGGACTACAGACAAGACTATTTGCACCGTTCTTTTGTTAGTGGACTGAGTTTAAGATTAAAATTCCAAATCTGTGGTAAAATTAAATACATCTTTGCTATTGACAGAAGCACAAACTATTCAGAGGAGGAGTAATGATCTGATTGGTCACTTTTTATTAATGTGATATTAGCAAAACACCATGGGTTAACTTTAAGGAATAGAATGCCAAGATTCACCCTTAATATTCATTTCCAACGTTTTTGTCTGTTTGCTTCTGTTTAGACAAATGCGGATAACCAATGGTTGACAGGATGGACTTATCCAGTGAAGATGCATTGATTAATTTTCTCAATGCCTTAGACTTTGTCAAAATGTGTCTTCCCTAGAAAGGATGGGGATTCAGTTGGCATTGACCCCAAAAAGGCAGTTTAACCACTTTGATGAGAAAGAAGTGGAAAACACTGTATTCCATTCCACTTATAATCCAAGAATTAGCAAGTGCAAGCAGCAGAAAAGGAGAATTGCCAAAACATTAGGAGTTCCATACAACGGACTGTACATGCCATCTGGAAAGGACGCTTTTACACTAGTTGACTTTTGTGCAAAGTTTGCTGTATCTTTCCCGAAATTTTGCAGTTATCCTCTCTATTGTCTAGTCTGGTGTAGTAAATTTAAGTAACTGAGAATTTAGCCATGGTACTTCAATGTTAGATAAATGCGCTTTATACCATGCATGGAAGATTTGTTGACTGTTGTTTTCACAATAGATAGAACAATGTTTTCCTCATGATCAATCGCATTACGTGTAGTTTGAAACCAAGCCTGTAACGTGGCTTTTTGAAATCTGAAGCCCAAAGCATTTATGTAAGGTACTTGAGGGTATTTACTCTTGATAAAAACGGGAAAAAAAATTAAAACTGAGATGAATTAAGTCGAGTATAATTATTTTCCTAAAATCAGGTGCAATGATCTTTCCGGGCTGCTTTTCCATTAACATTTGTCAAGAGTTTTGGTACAAAATAACCTTATTAAAGATGACATAATCTTCAAAACTTGTCAGACATAAAACAAGAGTAGGGATATGATTGCATCCTTTGTATGTAGTGCTACAAAGCTAGCGTAGCAAGCAGAAAAATGCATATAAGATGTAGATCGCGCGAAACATGATCAACGGTCGCGAATCGTGAAAGAGGAGCGCAAGCGAGAAGTTTGGGCGAGACGCGTGAGCGCAGAACGCGCGGAGCACCTTTGACAAACCTTTGACCTGCGTCACAGCCATCTTTGACCACATCTTTAGCAAGCCTTTGACTTGAATCGCAGACACATTTGATTACACTTTTAACCCACCTTTGACAATGCGTAAAGGCGTATCAAAGGATCACCTTTAACCCTAAAAACAAAGGCATTCACAGGTGAGTAAAAACGACCTTCACGCCTTTCATTTCAAGATGATCTTTGATTTGAGTCAGATCGTCAAAAGCGTGCAAAGGAGGCCTTTACAAAACCTTTAACAACACATTTGACGCATGGTAAAGGCGATTTTTTGTGCTGTGCGCAGTAAACACTCTCGAATCAACTCCATCAAATCAATGGTTCTTGTCATTTCATGGTTTAAAGGTGAAAATTCAAGTTGAAGTGTTAATCAATGTTCTCTTTTACTTTTTTTGTTGTCCGGTAGGAGACAAAGATAAGGAGCAGCCAGACTTGCTAAATCATATGTACATACATACATACATACATACATACATACATACATACATACATACATACATACATACATACATACATACATACATACATACATACATACATACATACATACATACATACATACATACATACATACATACATACATACATACATACATACATACATACATACATACATACATACATACATACATACATACATACATACATACATACATACATACATACATACATACATACATACATACATACATACATACATACATACATACATACATACATACATACATACATACATACATACATACATACATACATACATACATACATACATACATACATACATACATACATACATACATACATACATACATACATACATACATACATACATACATACATACATACATACATACATACATACATACATACATACATACATACATACATACATACATACATACATACATACATACATACATACATACATACATACATACATACATACATACATACATACATACTTTATTGGAACTCCTTTTAACAGGGCTTTTCAGTCACAATAAACTAACTATTAAAAAATACTAGAAATTAAAAAACTTATTTACAATAACAATTTAAATTAAAAATTCAATCATTTCTTATACATGTAAAACATATTTTTAAAAAGAGTCTTTTTAAAACTGTTAATTTCTTTCATATTCTTAACATTCTCAGCTAGCCCATTCCATTCCCTTGGACCCTGATAGTAAAATGCCCTTTGTCCTGTTGACAGTCTACATCAGGGAACCACAAAACTATTACATCCCCTTGTGTTCCTATTGTGGACTGCTGAATGTTTAACAAAATATTTAACTAAATAATCTGGAGCTAGACCATTTACACATTTGAATGCTAAAACTAGATCATTAAATAAAACTTTCTCTGTAACATCTAACCATCTAAGAGATCTCCAACCCTGAGAGATATGGTCAAACTTCCTTAACCCTAATACAACTCTGGCTGCAAAGTTCTGCACCAACTGTAGTTTGTGTAGATTACGTTTAGATGTGTTCCCCCACACTAAGGAACAATAAAACAATTTACTGAAAACGAAGCTATTTATAAGTAATAAAAGTGTTTTCTTGTCTAAGAGATGTTTAGTTCTTCTGATATGTACC
>NC_138154.1:771180-837180 GCF_964199315.1 Orbicella franksi | reverse complement strand
AACTGGTTCATGCAACTAGAGGCTGTCTTAGTGATATTTACATCATAAGTAAGACACTGGTCAATATATATCCCTAGATCCTTGGCAAACGGAACTGGTGAGATAGTTTTGCCTAACAAAGATAATGAAATAGGAGGTAGCCTCTTTATAAGTTGTGCTGAGCCAACAACAACTAACTTTGTCTTGTCAGGGTTTATGAGTAGAGCATTTGTTGCACACCATTTACTGATATTCCTAAGATCTTGGTTTACAGCTGCCATAGCAATCGATGAATCTGATACAGAAAATTTATACAATTGACTATCATCGACATACGTGGCAGCTTGACTGTAGGTAATAGCACTAATTAAATCATTGATATAAATTGTAAAAAGCACTGGACCCAAGATTGATTCCTGAGGTACTCCATTTGTTAAGGGTAACATTTCTGAAACTGAATCTTTGTATCGTACCCTTTGATATCTACTAGATAGATAGCTGCTAAACCAGAAAACTGCTGAAACTTTAAGGCCAAGTTTTCGTAGTTTTTCAAGCAATAGATTATGATTAAGACTGTCAAAAGCTTTTGACATATCAAGCAGTACAAGTAACAAGGCTGATTTTTTGTCAATTGTTATCAAAAGATTGTCTGAAACATTTATGAGGGTAGTTTCTGTCGAATGCATTTTCCTATTACCACTTTGGTAGAGCAACAGTTTATCATTCGTTGTTAAAAATTCCACAAACTGCTTGTGTGCCAGTCTCTCACTTACTTTCGATAGAATGGGTAACAATGATATCGGTCTGTTGTTGGCCGGTTCTTCTGAATTGCCTTCTTTGGGTACAGGTATCACCTCAGCAATTTTCCATGCTTTGGGAAAGTCAGCCATTTGAAACGAACTATTTACCAGTCTAGAGATCACAGGTGCGATGCTCTCACAACTGTCTTTCAGGACATGAGCAGAGATTTTATCATATCCTGATGCTTTGTTGGAAGCTAAACTCTTAATGACAGACTTGACATCAGTTTCTTTTACATTTTGAAACTCAAATCCTTCTTGCTCAGCATGTAGGCCGGTTTCCATACTTTCTTCCCTAGGACCACATTCTTTATCGAAACCTTGATCCCTTGTTATCAAGTTCGCTTTATAGGCAGCAAGTTCGCCTACTGATGTGAAATACTTGTTGAATATATTTGCCAATGTCTTATGGTCCTCCAAAGTGCTTGGACGTTTAGCAATACCTCGAGACATGCATTGATTTAAGATCTTCCAAATGGCATTTGTATTTCCTCTGCTGTTAGCTATTTCGTTCCTTACAATTGACAAGTTAATGTGGAAATTGAGGAAGATGACGAAGGAACCACAGAGTGGTACATCAGAGTAATAAAAGAAGTTAAAGAAGGAACTTGTACGATGTCTTTTGATGGCTTTGACAGTTCGCACAACATACAAGTTGCAGTAGAAGAAATACCTTTGGAAGACATATTTCTCTAAGCTTCTGAAAGTGGCTGTCTTTTGAATTGTCAATATACTGATTTGCACAAAAGAAACATTAACAGTGATTTCTGTATCATTCATGCGGCAATGCAAAACATGTTAACTGGCTGCCTGGCTCCACCAGCCCCTATGGGTATTCCAGGCAGTTAGTACTCTAATTTTTACTCTTAATATTTTCATTGAAATTGTAATTTGTTCTTTAGTAAGAGTGAGTACAAATAAAGATTGATTAAAGCGAGGGTTTGCACACCTAATATAATAAGAACTTTATGTAGTATTAGTATATACCAAACAGGTGAATAGTGCTTTCCACGCATTCTGATTGGCAAGCTCAGAAGTGAGAAGTAAGTACTATTCACCTATGAGCAAATGTAGAAAAATAAAATGGCTTGCTGTTCCGCTAGGATTACTGAGGAGCCAATTTTATCGGCTCATCATTCAACTTGTGTGGTCTATATGCTAAAACAATTATTTACCAGTGTCAGTGAAAGTCGTGGATTATTCACTTCCACTTCGGTGAATAATTGTTAACTATTGCAAGAAAACCGTTTTTGATCCAAATTGTTCATGCCCAGATATTGGCGAAGGTAATGTGGCATTGTTCACCTGGATTAGCTTAATTTGGCTTTCAAAACATTTTGACAGTTGTCTACACAATATAAGCTGAGTCAAAATATCAGCTAGTCACCCTGAAAAATTGTTTTCTCCGGTAATACCTAACTTCTTCCTAGACTAATCTTCTGAAAACATTTACGTGCAACCTGAAAACTAAAGCCTTGTGGTATGGTAGTCTTGTATCACAACTTGGGGGTTCTTGTCACAGCTTTTTGTCAAAATACGATTCCAGTTAGATTAAAAAAATTGAACAGTGCATGCTTTAGGAAACAGAGAGAGGACAAGGTGTCAAAAACTAGTGACAATAGAATGATGTTGCTATTTAAATCAACACAGTACCGAGGGTTTTTATTGTATAATCATTAGCAATTTTACGTTGGTGGAATTAATATAAAGCACTGTTATAACGAGAAATATTTGGCGATAAAACACTATCAAACATTGTTGGGTGTCCAACATTTTGCCGTTTGGATATCTTATGCTTTCACGTTTGATACAATTTAAAGGTCGACAATCATTTGATCAAACGTTTCAAAACTATTGCTCGTTGGAAAGTGATCAAACATGATTGATACCATGTCACCACTCTGCACAACATCAACATGGTTGGTAATCAAATGATGCTTCATTGTGTGTTGTAGCCAAACATTTCCCGTTTGGACATGGCTTAAGGTTTTTGTTTTGCATTTTTTGGCAAGAACAAAGTTTTCTTCATCAGACTCATTCTATAATGTAAACTGCTTTCTTTTGGTTTTCTGCTCTGTTAGATACAGATTGTTTCGTTGATCAAATAGGCGCTGCCTCTTAATTGACAGATTTATTTGTTGACAAGAATCATGATTGACATAAATTATATACATTGATTTAAAGGTGTTAGGTTATTGTGTTTCAAACCAGTTTTTCAGTAGAATCGAAGTGGGAAAGAAGTTATTTTAGTCTGTCTGTTAAACCCGCTTACCTGGAGAATCTGTTTGTTAAACCCGCTTACCTGGAGAATCTGTTTGTTAAACCCACTCACCTGAAGTATCTGTTAAAGACTCAGTGCTAACCCGTAAAGTGCGACTGTTGTAACTACCCGCCACAGAAGTAAGTTGAAATTCAAGTTTTCTGAATTTAGCTTCAACATTTAAAGGGCATGTAAACCCAAAAATACAAGTTTTTCTTATTCGATGCAAACAGCAACGTAGAAAACGAATTTGGCATTTATTTTGCTCGTTTGGGTTTCATTAAGGAGAAAAACAGCTTTTACGAGAAAAAATCCACTTCCGGTGAAAACAATAGCCATCTGTCGTGATGTAAGCGGTGGAACACAAACATTGCGCAATAGGGATTCCATATGAGAATTCTATGGCGGATCGGGAAAGTGGGGAGTAGCTCGGAGGATCTTTTATTGGATGACAGCGATTCGAATTTGATGAATTTGTATGATAGTGATGTAGAAAATTCAGTTGTAGCCGTGGAACAATCTGGGCCTCATCCGTTTCAATCTGAGCCACGAAGGGTCTGACAAAACGATCAACAAGAAGCCAGCCCAGAACCAGATGACAACAACTCAGACCGTCTTGGAAACACAGATTGGTGTTTAATCATTTTGCAATTAAATTACATTTTTAGCAGATGAACATCAATTGAAGCCGGCGCATAGTCAGATTAGCACGCAAATAGAAGCTCACCAAATTTTGTTGTTGTCTTTTATCCCGACCTTTCTTGGGTGCATTAAAAGGTGCGAGTGTCAAGTATGTCAGCCAATGCCGACTGCTCTCGAAAGTGTTTGCTGCGCTGAAATCGGACAAGTCTGGCAAAAAGTAGAAAATCAGAGGCCAGAAATACAAATGAAATGTATTACCTAGCATCCATGATTTCAGTCGACCTGTCTTGATGTTTGGGTGCTTGAAACTGCTTATTACGCATTCAGGCAGCAGCACGACACAGGAAACGAGTAAGTTTACTTTTATTTTAACTATCGCGGTTCAATTGTCAGATTTACCTCTGCCGTAACTGGTTTTATTTTAGTACAACACTAGTGTAGATAGTTATTTCTCTGTATTTTTCGTGTAGGAGATTTCGATACATTGCCTATCGGCAGCTTGTTCGTTGGTGCTGGGGTTATCTTGGTAAACATGTCCGAGTTGCGCTGCCATCTTGTGCTGTAAACAAGATCCGAAGCACCTTTCCAGCCGATTTTGGCACCACGTATACTGGGTTAAAGCCACCAACCCAGTGAGGGATAAGAAGGTGATTGCTAATTTACATCATAATTATTGAAAATATCTTACAGCACTGGCAGCAATGGGCTTAACATATACAAAGGCACAAACGTGGTTTGCCGTAATTACCTTTCTAGTTACTCAATGATGTGTAAGCGTGACACATATTGTTCTACTGCTGTTTCTTTGCGGGGTTTCTCAAAGGAAGCAGAAATTATCTGTGTTGCGAAGAATAGCAGATAAAGTGGTTTACTCTATTAACCTCAAGCTTTTGAAGAGCTCTACTTCTTCTAGGCCTTTTATCGGCACTGTCAGCCATTTCCGGTTGTTTGCTGCCTTCATTTTGGATAGGCCACTTTCGTTTGTCGCGAGAATTTGTTGCTGCTGTATCGTCGGTACAGCACCAGAAAGTAAAGGACTTCGCTTTCTCAGCCCCATTTCTACCATGAAACTTTTTTCGTAACAATCCGGAGAAAAATGAATGTTGCAAATAACCGAATGCTCCGTCGGCTCTACAAAATCGGCCCTTTTCGCTAGGCTCGATTTGCGCCTTGAACAAATTTTACCCACTGCCGCCTCGAATTAGCGTCTTTTGGAAACTTATGCATAGTATGGCCTGTTTTGTTTGAATTACTGCAAAACTGAACGACACAGCATTTTACCATAATGAAGATGTAGTGTTTTTCCAAAAGAAACTATGTAAACATGTGCTTATTTCACAACGTGTTCAAGAAAGACCTTTGACTTCCCGTAACTAAAGGTCCACCAGTGACGTCATTTGCTAGATTGCGCAATTCAAGATGGCAGATGTGTAGAACTTTGAAGCGATTTTTCAACGTAAAAACGGGCTAAAGTGAACAAAAGATCTACAGATTTGGCAGATGTCATGTATGTACTAAACGACTATGTGGTCCCCAAAATAGCATTTTTTGGGTTTACATGCCCTTTAAGATTTATTTGTGTTTGTTCTAATTGCAAATCATAAATGTATTTCTTTTAGATCAAATAACTATTAAACCTTGGCTTGATACTATACAGTTTGTGGTGGTCTTTTGAGCTAGCCATTTCCATGTGCAACATTTCATTTGATTTCTGGGTTGTAACGAAGAATTATACAAGAGCACATGGCATAGGAAGCCTTAAAAGCCGCGAAAACTGATCAGAGAACTGCCAAAGGAACACTCACACGATGTGGAAAATCCTTAGCGAAGTTAAACTACAGTTAGCCTTTGACACTCTTGTGGAGAAGCACGAAAATTATTCACGATTACCCGACGATGAGTTTGAAGCACAAAGGGATGGATGGGGGAATGCCAAGAAGACTTTATGTCAATGGAAATGGGTGCAAAAATATATTTGGATTCTTTCTTGAGCAAGGGAAAGACCCCGTTGAAAACTTAAGATACATCTGCGCCTCAAAGGCGAAAAATAATAATGTTGATGGGCAGGGAAGTAGTGGAATTCCAAGCATGCAAAATAGATGACGACGCCCCTAGTGTAAGTTCTGGCAATAATAATCATCCAACTAACGCACAATAAAGCACAAGTTCCGGTAATGATAATGACCTGCCAAACAATGAAAGCAGAACCTTTGTTGCTATCCACGAGGTAAATAATAACATCCAAACTAACTCCAACGCTTCAACTGGCGCTTGTGGTTTCAAGATGGAAAAACCTAAAATGCCCAAATTTGCAGGAGATGCAAGAGATTACGCCATTTTTTGCGCCGATTTTAAGCATGCGATAGAATCGAAATACAGCAAGAGGGATGCGATAACTTTTCTTCGTACTTGTCTCAAAGATAAACCATTGGAGTTAATTAAAGGGATAGGTCAAGATTACGACGCAGCGTGGGATTATTTGGACTCTATTTACAGAGATCCAAGGTTCATTTCCAACACGAACACCCAAGACATTGTTAAGTTTAGAGCTCTACAGCCGGGCGAAGATGCACTATTTTGCGACTTAGTTCATTTAGTTAAACGAAGCATCAACACGCTCAAGGAAGTCGGAAGTCAAAATGATATGGACAATAGCCACATGTTGTCTATCATCGAGCAAAAATTGTGCCCAGATGATCGAAAGGTTTGGGCACGAGATTTGGTGTCAGGGGGAAAAGCAACTTTAAAACGACTGATGAACTGGATGAATGTAGAGATGAAATCTCATATGCGTGCCACTGCCCCACTGAGATCTAGCAAGTCAGTCTATGCGTTTCAAGTCGACACGCCCAACCAGAAGTGGCACAAATGCTGGTACTGCAAAAACCCGTCTCATTCACCAGATACCTGCCCTAAATTCACTGCACTCAGTATTGACCAGCATATCCGAGTTGCCAAAGAAAACCATGTCTGCTTTAGTTGCCTGAAAGCAGTAGGAAGAGAGCATTGAGTTGATAACTGCAGGAGATGTCAAAAGTGTACGAAATCTAACAATGGAAGGGAATGCATGCAATTTCATCATCTGTTGCTTCACAAGAGCTCTGCATTCAACATTGGCGTGCACATGGCATCCCTCTCTGAGCCACATGAAACTCTTTTGCTGGTGATAACATGCAAGATCTACAGACAAAATGGGTTCCAAAAGCAAAGCAACACTCTTCTTGACTCTGGAGTGCAGGTCAGCCTAATCTGGGAGGAGACAGCAGCTGCACTGGGGCTCAAAGGAAACGACACCGCCATAACAATTACAAAAGTGGGAGGAGAAGAGGAGACGATCAGGACTAAAGTTTACCGTGTTCCTGTGTCCTCACCAAACAACAGCGAAATGTTCTCAATCAAGGCGATTGGAATCCCGTCCATTAGTGAAAGAAGTGTCAGAAGTCCAGCTTAAACCAATCGCCAAGCTTCTCGGACTGGAAAATGAAAGGATACGCAGAGGCAAAGGTCCTGTTGATTTACTGATAGGAGTTGACCATGCCCAGATGCATACTGGACAGACCAGGCAGACTGGACAGTTAGTTGCAAGAAAAACCCCTCTGGGATGGGTGGTTTTTGGTGGACCGTCAGGAGAAACACAAGTAAATGGCCATGTCTGCCATGCAAGACTTGCTACACCAGTAGATGTATCAGATTTTTGGAAGACTGAAGCAGTGGAAGTGGAAGTTAAACCATGTATTTGTGAGGCTGACAAGCTAACACAAGCTGAAAGAGAGGAAGCAGAAATCATTTCCAAGTCATGTGAAAAGTTGGGCAAGCAGTGGATGGTACCGTACCCCTGGAGGAAAGACCCTATGCTGTTACCGGATAATAGGCCATTACAGTGAAACTGCTAGAAAGTATGGAAAGACACCTTAAGAAAGACCCAGAACAAGGATTGGCTTATGACAAACAGATGAAAGAAATGAAGGAGATGCAGTTCTCAAGAAAGCTGTCTTAAGAAGAAATGGATAACTAAAAGGACCAGTGCATTACGTTCCACACCATGCGGTGATTCGACCCAAGAAGAGCACACCTGTGCGAATCGTCTTCAATTTGTCCTCAGTCTATCAAGGTCACGTGCTGAATGATTATTGGCTGAAGGAGCCTGACTTGTTAAACAGTCTGTTTGGACTCGTCTTAAGGTTTAGAGAGAGAGAAGTAGCAGTGATGGGCGACATATCCAAAATGTATAACCATGTGCTCATCCCGGAAGGAGATCAGCATGTTCATTGGTTCCTCTGGAGAAATTTGGAAATGGAAAGAGAACCCGATGTGTATGTTGCAGTTAAAAATGTTCAGTAGGTAATTTTTTTAACTAGGTAAATTTATTATTTAACTAGGTTTTTTTTTTTTAACCAGGTAATTTTTCTCTTGCTCTGTTTCAGTCAACTAACTAAAAAGGGTTTTAATTTATGGGGTGTGGTTAAAAATAGGGGCCTGGTATTTTTAGGGGGCTCTAAAAAGAAAAGAAAAATAAAAAAAGGAGGAGAAAATCTCATTTCCTACTCTTCTCTTCATCTCTCCCTGCTCCCACCTACTTCTTCTTCTCTTTCACTATCTCCCTATTCTACGCCTACCTCTTCTTATTTTCCTATCTAATTATTAATTTCAAAGGAAGAAGGAAATTACAAGTACCTACCGTGTGTTGAACCCAAGACCTTCAGATTACATGTCCATCTCGATCTCCACTAGACTACACAGCTCAAGTTGAAAAAATTTCTTTTTTTTCTCCTAATTATTGCTTTTTTGGGTCCCAGACTCACCTCGGTCCAAACTTAATTTATGCAAAACGTGCACATGCGCACTTGGATGAAAACGGGACTTCGTTCATGAAAGCAATGGAAACTGCCACGTTTTGTGTCAGCAAAGACATGTTTTATGAGAAGTTAGATGCGCAAAAAAGCTCTAAAAAGAAGGAAAGCAAATTAACTGTGTTTATCGACAATCAATTTTACGACAAGGCAAAAAACTGGCTAAAGAATGACAGCAAAAATGAAGCAGAATTTGGACTAACCAAGACCGATGCAGCGGCCATTAAACGAAAGCAGTGGACGATTCAAAATAACAACATCTTGTCCAAAGACCGAAAATTGTAGTACCGAGAAGCCAACTTCACAGCATCTTATGCCAGGCTCACTCTTCAACAGCACACCGAGGAAGAGATAAAACTGAAGAATTTGTAAAGAGGACTTACGCCGAAATATCCCAACATGTAATAACACTTTTTGTTAGCCTGTGCCATCTACACCAACAGCAGAAAAGTGTAACAGACCATTTGAAACGGCCCATAACAAAACCACTCCAGGCGAGTAATTTTCTGTGGCATGTTGAGTTGGATTTGATCGACTTCCGAAATTTGACTTGTTCGTGTGGAAAAAATCACAACTGGCTTCTACATGTAACTGATCATTTTAGCAAGTATTCGTAGCTTTTTCCTCTGTCACATAAAACAGCCGACAAAGTATTAGAAGCAGTAACACAACTGTTTTGGCAGATTGGATTTCCTAAAACCCTTCATACAGATAATGGGAAAGAATTTAAAAATAAACACATGATTGACTTTTGCAATGAACACCAAATAGAGCTTGTGCACGGAGCTCCAAGAACCCCACAAACACAAGGACTCGTTGAAAGGAATAACAGAACTCTTAAGGAAAACTTGGCAAACATCTTAAAAGAAAAACAAGTGAGCTTAAACACTTGGTGCAATCATGTGGGAGAAGCTGCCTACAAAAGAAATATAACCAAACACCGCGCTGTATCAAGAACCCCATATGAGCTAGTCTTTGGCATTCTTCCCCATGAAGGACGAATAGGAACAACAACATCAGGAGAAGAATGTGCAGCTATGGAAGGAGATGGAGAACAAGAAGAGGAACCCGAAACTGAATGTCCTTCTATGGAAGCAGATGAAGAACAGGAAGATGAACATGAAATTGAATGTGTTGAGAATGCAGTTGAAAGAGAAGAGGAAGAGCCTACCAGAGTCTTAGAGGAAAACAATCCTGCTCCCAAAAGAAAGGCTCAAGATAATTTTTCCAAAGTCCGAAAACAAATGAAGAGCCAAACGAATGAAAAACAAAACAAATATAATGAAAAAATGAAAGCTGCAAGACCAAGTGTAAAAAAATTTGAAATCAATGATTATGTCTGTGTAAAAATTGACAAGGTTGATAAATGTAATCCACTTCACCCAAATGTTTTGTTTGGGAAAATAACAGAAATTGAGAACACATATGTTCGACTAGCAACCAAATTTGGGTAAATAACAACTCTCATTTCCCCCAGCAGGTTAACCAAATGCTGGAAACCCAATATCACTTTTGATTATACTAAACAACTTACTTTCACAGCAGCATGTAAGATGGCAGTGGAACAATAGTATTAGAGAATGAAAACTGATTTTCTCAAACTATAAAGTTTATTTTCCTTTATTTGTTTTGTTTGAATAGTAACAGCAAACCACAATTATATTAGTTATCTAACTGTTTAGTGTCTCCCCATTAAAGGTTGGTTGACTGACTAAATGACTGAGGGTGACCCCATTCGAGGTGGAATGACGGAACAACAATACTATTAAATATTGCCTAAACTACCTAAAAAAAGCTAACCGCAAGCAAACTGAAGTGAAAGCAAACCGCAAGCAAACTAGTGATATTCTGTCTTTGCGCCAAATAGTGTCACCCCTAACCGACACGGGCTAACAGGTAAAATCTGGCTAACCGGCACTCCAGCTTTGTCAATATCCGTTGATCTACTATGTGAAAATGAAGAACATCATAACAGATTAAAAATATCCAGGTAAAAAAATTTGTTTTAAAATTACCTAGTTAAAAAAATATTACCTACGTAAAAATCAAATTTACCTGAAGAAAAAAATTACCTACAACATGTACGTCAAAGCAGTCCTGACGTTTGGTGATACGCCAGCACCTGCAATGACTCAAATTGCATTAAGAAAAACAGCTGCAGAAAACAAGAGGGACTACCCGGAAGCAGCCGAGGTCCTCACAAAGAATTCCTATATGGATGATATTTGTGGTTCCGTAGACACTGTAGTGCAGGCTCGGAAGTTGACAGATTTAGACAAAGGGCTCGAGAGTGGAGGGTTTGGCGTGAAGGGCTGAAAGTCAAACAAAATTCTAACCAAGACAGAAAATCAGGAAAAGGGGTTCAAGATGTTCCAGGAAGATGTTGAGGAAAAGGTGCTTGGGGTGATTTGGAATTACGTCACAGATGATTTCAGCTTCAAAGTTAAAGTGGATTTACTGTGCCTGACAGATTATTCAGTAGACCATGGAGTAAAGATGACCAAGAGAACGCTTCTCAGCCAAGTTGCCCGCCTCCACGACCCCATTGGATTTGCTGCTGCATTCATCGTCAGAGCCAAGATAGGTTCGCAAGAGCTGTGGCAGATTGGTCTTCACTGGGACGATAAGCTTCCATATGATGTACAGGAAAAGTGGATCAAGTTCTTCAAGGAAATGAAGGAGCTTGACAAGACTGGTTTCAAGAGATGCCTGGTTCCACCTGAAACTCCAGAAGTACCGGTACTGAGTGTCTTTTCAGACACCTAACAAGAAGCATTTGGCGCCTGTGAGTACGTCCGTCCAAAAAATGAAACAAAGCACCTATGAAGTAAACTTCATTGCAGCTAAGTCTAGAGTGGCACCCCTAAAGCAACTCACAGTTCCACATCTGGAATTACAAGCAGCCGCTCTCGCCTCCCGCCTCGAGAAAACAATCGTGAAGGAGTGCAAGATTCAATTTGCCGATGTCAAATTCTTCACTGACAGCAGTATCACACTTACCTGGATCCAAAGTCCTTCCCACAGTTTCAAGCGGTTTGTCTCGGCAAGGGTTGGAGAGATCCAGACCAATTTGGACCCAAATCAATGGAAGCACATTCCCGGTGAAGAAAATGTAGCGGATGATGTGTCGCGAGGATTGCATGTAGAGCAGCTGATGGGAACATGGATGAACGGCCCTGAATTTTTGAAACTGCCAGAAGGGAATTGGCCAGTTCAAACAACTACACCGCACCAAGAAGACATGGAGCATCACCAAGTTAATGCTGTCAGTTCAGTCCCGTATGCAGATGTAGGAAAGGTAATCAATGTGAAGAATTTCTCCGGTTGGCGAAGACTGATACGAGTTACCGTGTGGATAAAGCGATTAGCTGAGAAGATACGCCTCAGGAGAAATGCACTCAGTGGACGAGAAGTGTTACTTTTGAAACACTGATTGTTTATCGATTTCCTCTGCAACTTCCTACTGATTTATTATCAGTTATTATTCAAGCCCAGTATGTGATTTCAAAATCAAAGTTTTCATAAAATCGTGATTTTCACACGTATGTAATAGTTCTAGAAATTTTGCCGCTAGGAAGTTGTCTTTATTGCGGGCACCACATTTCTCACAACACCCTAGTTTTTTCACGTAGCATAGGCGATATAAGATGACGCGCAACTTCTTTTAGTCAGAGATTGTTCATGAGGTTACACCGCTACCGTGCTACGATCAGAGGATCCAAGTTACCGCTATTTTAGGTGTATTTCACTGTCTCTCTGCTACCTTTTGGTGCGAGTTGTCAACCAAAGTACGTAAGTTCTTGTCGTTGTAGTCGTTTGCTAAGTCACGAATTGTTAGTCCTTTCTTTGTCACCAAAAGATTTCATTTAGTTTATCTAGGTTTTGTTGAAGTCGCTTTCACAGCACTACTATTGCTAAGGCTTATTGTCAAGTTGCCTTATTAGTCCAATTGTCATATGATTACCAAATTGTGATTCTTTCACCCTATATTTAGCTATTTTGCGCGATAGCCGTTGATATCTTTGTTTGTTACAACAAGAGTTGTTATCGTCTCAGTTTTACTAGTTTCAAGTATCAATTGTCACATTCATTTGTTTCACGCTGTGGTCTTGTTAGTTTTATCGTGATTTTTCTATCCTGTTAGATTTGTATTTTATGCCTTATCTAAGTAGGACATATTCTTAACTATCGCTTTTCAGTTCAAACCTACTACTACTACACCTACTTGTACAACTACTACTCCTATTCACATCTGCTACTACCACTTGCGATCAACTGGTTTTCGCTGCTTCTTCAGTCACTACCTATTGTGAACTAGATCTACGGACTTGATCTGTCATTAAATCAGTTTGAATCTACCAAGTGGAGTTCAAATATCTCGCACCGTGCTACCCCTGTAGTTGTTTAAGACTCGAGTAAAGGCAACCTCTAGAATCTTTACAATTACATTAGTTTGAATTTGGCGGCGATCCTTATTCGAATTGAGCAAACCTGCAACGAATTCTGAAGGAATTCGAAAAATTAGGCTACGTCTTGGAGACCACACAATGCCAATCCGATATCTGAATTAGAGTAATCACCCATGTGCGAGCTGCTTATCTGTGGTCAAACAAACCTGTCACCGCTGTAAAGGGTCAATCAAGACACCAGAAATGGAAACAAAGAAGGCACGCAGCAGGGCAAAGGTAATAGTGACTAAGAAGATTAATGAAATTTCCGGTCTAATGACTGAGGAAAGCAATGCAGATGAAGTAATAAAAAAGTCAGCCAAACTAGAGCATGCGTTTAAGAAATTTCAAGAGGCACGCGACACGTTTCATAGTCAATTAGAAGATCCAGAGCCGATCGGAGAATCTGGAAATTATTACGAATCAGTTCTCAGTGAAGTAGAACAGCTACAAGAAAACGTAGATGTTTGGCTAGCTGGGGTGGAAGCTTCACGCTTCCTAAGATCTTATGAGATAAACCCTGAAGACAGCATTTCAAACGCTTTTTTAAGGACCATCATATCACGCTCATCGTGTTCGTCATGCACATCGCATAATTCTTCTGCTAGCGCCAGAGCAAGAGCCGCAGCAAAAAGGGCTATTTTAAAAGCTACACGAGATTGAAGAAATGAAATTACGTTAACGCAAAACTCAATTAAAATTAGAAACTGAAATAGCAAAGGCCAAGGCCGAAAAACTGGTTTATGAGCATGCCAAGAGTGAGACCATCGCAAAGTTACTTTCGGAAAATGAGCAAAATAAGAAAAGCATTTCATTCCTGCAACCCTTGGCAACACCGCATGAAGACCGGTTTATCTAAGACCAGACAACTGCTGTAGAGGCCAAACCAGACATGCATGTACCCAATGAAACCAGCCATGAAAATTCAGATCAATTGGCAATAGATCATGAATCCAGCAAACCTAGAAGGTTCCCTTTTCCCATGGAAGATCCCCCCTAACGAGACAAGGCCTTCCTTAAAACCCACAAGCTCCTGAATGGCAGAATAAGACTCCCAAATATTCGCCTCTCAGTGCAGTCGCTAAGAGCACGCCACAGACTATCCATGTCCCCCCTGTTAGTTGTGATACACAGCTTCTCCTGAGACAACAACAAGAGACTATTATGGCATTGACACTACCTCAACCTGACATTCCTGTCTTCACCGGCGATCCAGTGGAGTACTGTGACTTTACCCAAGCTTTCGAGAACCTCATTGAGAGAAAAACTAGCAGTCCAAGCACAAGGCTCTATTTACCTCCTGCAGTGCATGAGTGGACAGGTACAAGACCTGGTACAAAGCTGCCTAGCCATGCAGGAGGATAGAGGCTATAAGGAAGCAAGAAAGCTATTGGCAGAGAGGTATGGTCAGTCATACAAAATTGCTACAGCGTACCTTGACCGCATTATCAATGGCCAGTCAATCTGCTCTGAAGATGGTTCCGCACTGCAGAAGTTCTCGATATTGCTCACCAGCTGGAGAAACATGTTAAAGGAGATCGGCTACCTTAACCGCCTAGAAAAGGAGGAAAATCATAGACCGGCTACCTTATCCACTTAGGCTAAAATGGCGTGAGCTGGTTGACACTATTACGCACAAAGAAGCAAGAGACCCCAACTTGAAGGACATTACAGACTTTGTTGAGGCCAGATCGAGGGTGAACAACCATCCTATTTTCGGCAAGATTCAAGGTGAACCGAGCCAATCTAGTAATCTCAAGCACAACGACAGGTCAAAAAGGGATGCAAGGTCATTCGCAGTGGACATTCAGCCAAAGCCACCCTATTCGCCATCAAGCACTTCAGAGACGAAAGTATTGAAGTGTCTCTCATGTGACAAAAATCATTGGCTTTCACAATGCAGCGACTTTAGAAAATTATGTTTAAGCGATCAACTCACGTTTGTGCGTGCTAAAAACTGTGCTTAAATTGTTTAGTATCGGGAGACTTTGTACAAGACTGTCCAAGACAAAGCTTCTGATGCATTGAAGGCTGTACGAAAAAGCATTCTACCTTTCTACATGAGAAGGAACAAACCCAGGAAGTAATGCCACCACAACCAAATCAGAGTAACAGGGCTACAAGCACCGAAAGAAACGCAACCGCAATGCAAGTGAGTAATGGCTACGTCCAAAGTGGGACATTTCAAGCATCCAGCAACTCCTCCATCGTAGGATTATCGATTTTGCCTGTGAAGGCTAAAGTGAAGGGCCAAGACAACAAAGTGCTAACATACACGTTCCTGGATTCTGGATCAAACACTTCATTCTGCACTGACGCGCTACTCAGAAAACTTGATGTCAAGGGAGTGAAAACCACCCTTTCACTTACTACGATGCAAACAACCAATGAAGCAATTGAATGTTCTCTTGTTAACCTAGAAGTTTCCGATCTCAGCAACCACAACTTAACCGAGCTACCCATGGTCTACTCTAGACCCAGTCTTTCTGTATCAACCAACGCTATTGGTACACAAGAAGACGTGAACTGCTGGCCACACCTTAAGGGTATCACAGTACCCAACATCGAAGCAGAAATTGGCCTTTTGATTGGCAGTGACGTACCACAAGTACTGCAACCAGTGGAAGTGAGGGAAAGCAAAAATGGCGGTCCCTTTGGGACACGTACCGTTCTCGGATGGGTGCTTAATGGACCCCTTGGATGGACAGGGTCTAAGGAGCCAACCGCTAACCTCGTTGATGCCAATGCTAACCTCAGCAAGCAATTTGAAGATTATTGTAATCTAGAATTTAACGACTTGAGCTACGAGCCCAAGATGTCGATGTCCCAGAATGATCGACGTGCATTAGAAATCATGGAAAGTACTGTGAAGCTTTCGAACGGTGATTATGAAATCGGTCTGCCATGGAAAAATAATCCACTAGTTTTGGAGAACAACAAGTCCCAAGCCAAATCCAGACTGCAGGTGCTAAAGAGACGCCTTCAATGAGATGAAACCCTTCGAGAGGAATACAAGGATTTCATGGATGACCTGCTACACAAGAATTATGCCGAAAAGATAACCGGCACGGACTTGTCTTTGAAAGACACATGGTACTTACCGCACCATCCAGTATTTCATCTGCAGAAGCCAGACAAGGTCCATGTCGTATTTGACTGTTCAGCAAGGTATCATGGCACTTCTCTCAACGATCAGCTGTCACAGGGGCCGGATCTAACCAACACGCTGGTTGGTGTGCGAACACGATTCCGACAGGAACCAGTTGCCTTCATGTTGGACATAGAAGCAATGTTCTATCAAGTTCAAGTTCAGCCAAGCAACTGTAACTATTTGCGATTCCTTTGGTGGCCAGGCAGTGACCTAGAAAAGGAGCCAGAAGAATACCGAATGTTGGTCCATTTGTTTGGCGGCGTTTCGTCCCCAAGCTGTGCGAACTACGCCTTGAAGAAAACCACTGACCATAACAGAGAAGACTTCGACGTAGCCGCAGTGGAGACTGTAAAGCGAAATTTCTATGTAGATGACTGCCTTCATTCAGTTGCAACAAACACACAAGCTGTTTGTTTGGCAGGACAACTCTGTGAGCTACTATCCGAAGGAGGCTTTTCCCCAACCAAGTGGATATCCAATTCAAGAGAAGTAATCAACTCTGTTCCTGAGTCAGGAAGAGCACCCTCAGTTAAGGATCTTGACCTCAACAAGAATTTAGCACTAACTGAAAAAGCCTTAGGCATCCAGTGGAATGTTCAAGCAGACACCTTTAGTTTCAAAATCACTAGCCAGGAAAAACCAGCTACCAGAAGAGGAATTCTGTCCATTGTCTCTTCAATCTACGATCCACTGGGTTTTGTATCCCCATGTATTCTACCTACCAAATCTAGCCTACAAGACCTGTGTCTTAAGGGCCTCGGATGGGACGACCAGATCCCAGAACTTAGCAAACACAAATGGCAAGCCTAGCTTAGAGAACTGCCTAAACTGGAACAATACGAAATTCCCCGATGCTTCAAACCACCAGACTTCTCAGACGTCCACCAACGCGAGCTTCATCACTTCTCAGACATGTCTAGTAAAGGCTATGGAGCAGTTTTGTATCTCCAACAAATCGACGTGAACGGTAAAGTCCACTGTTCCTTTATCATGGCAAAGTCAAGATTAGCTCCCCTAAAGGCAATGACGATTCTGAGAATGGAATTATCTGCAGCAGTTTTAGCAACAAGATTAGACCACATGATCAGACAAGAACTTGATTTGCCCGTTGAAAGCTCTACCTTCTGGACCGACAGCACTTGCGTTCTTCGATACATAGGGAACAAGCACAAGAGATTCCAGATCTTTGTCGCCAATTGTGTTTCCGCAATATTGGACCAGTCCACAGCAACCTAATGGGGATATGTTGAGACATCGCTAAATCCAGCTGACGAAGCATCCAGAGGGATGACAGTTGACTCGCTGTTAATGAACGATCATTGGTCACAAGGACCCCCCTTTCGAAAGCAACCTAAGGAGACCTGGCCGTAAAGACCCGCTGATATCGGCGAGATCTCCGACAGCGACCCAGAAGTCAAGAAGACCGTTGAAGTATTTGCAAACAAAGCAAACGATCAAAGCAACATTAATGAGGCAATCGAGAAGTTTTCCTCATGGACCCGCCTGAAGAAAGCTATGGCCTGGATGTTACGTCACAAGCAAAACCTAAAGAAGCAAAGTCAGTGCCGCAAGGCAAAGGAAGATGTCGGCTACCAATCAGATGTCAGTAAAATCACACCATTGAGTGTGTCTGAAGTCAACGAAGTAGAAAAGGAAATCGTCAATTTCGTGCAGAAACAAACCTTCAAGGAAGAATTATCAGCTTTAAGTCAAGTCAGTCGAGCCTGCAAGGAGACGGAGAAAACAGCAACTAAGAATCCTACAAAGAAGAGTAGCAGTATTTACAAGCTTGATCCTGTTTTGGAAAACGGCCTCATCCTTGTAGGAGGAAGTCTGCACCAAGCACCAATTGAGAATGATGCTAAACACCCAGTGATTCTTCCAAGAAAGCATCACATCATCAAGTTAATCATCAACCACTACCACCGAGCCTCTGCTCACTCTGGAGTTGAGTACACACTGTCTTTGATCAGACAGAAATATTGGATTGCCAGGGTGCGATCAAGTGTACGCAACATGGTCAGTGCATGATTCAATTGCCGGTGATGTTAAGCACCAGTAATGCAACAGAAAATGGCAAGCCTACTGAAGGAGCGAATAACGCCTTCAAAGCCACCATTCACAAATGTAGGGGTCGATTGTTTTGGTCCCTTCACTGTTCATCACGGACGGACAACTGCTAAGAGATATGGTGTATTGTTTTCATGCCTGGCTATCCGTGCAGTCCATATCGAAGTGGTCTATTCTTTAGACACCAAGTCTTTCATCAACGCTCTTTGACGTTTCATTGCGAGGAGAGGACGCCCAGAACAAATAAGGTCAGACAACGGAGGCAACTTGGTGAAAGGCAAAAAGGAGCTACGTGAAGCCCTTCAAGCATGGAATCAAGCTCAGATTTACGACTACCTGCTACACCATGATGTCAAGTGGATATTCAACCCACCTGCTGCATCACACCACGGAGGAGTGTGGGAAAGATGCATAAGAACTGAGAAAAGTCATGAAAGCGCTACTCAAGCAACAAGTTCTTCACAATGAGGGTCTGAACACATTGATGTGTGAGGTGGAATCCATTGTTAATGGAAGACCAATCCCCAAGGTATCTGATGATCCAAGGGATCTCAATGCACTCACACCTAATCATCTCCTGCTGCTTTGAGCGGAAACAGCAATCCCACCTGGTGTATTTTCCAAGGAAGATAACTACACCTGTCACAGATGGCGCCAAGTGTAATATCTTAGCAACATCTTCTGGTCATGCTGGACCAGAGAGTGCCTGCCGTCACTGCAGCAACGTCAAAAGTGGAACAAGCCACAGTGTAATCTCGCCGAGGATGACATTGTGCTTCTTCTTGATGAGAATATGCCCCACAGTCTTTGGTCACTAGCACGAGTACTGGAAGTATACAGCAATCGCAAGGATGGGCTAGCACGCTCAGCTAAAGTCACGACAAGGACGTCCATATTAGTGTGACCCGTCAATAAGATTGTTCTACTCGAGGCTGCAGAGATGACAAGCAAGGATTAGATAAGTTTAGCTAGTATTAAGGACACTATAACCATGAACTTTACTATTATAACTAATCATAGTTTTAGCGTTTCAAACATTTTATAGTTAATGTGTAAAGGCTATTTGTAATACCTTTAAGAGGCTGGAATGTTAGTTTTGAAACGCCGATCATTTATCAATTTCCTCTGCAACTTCCTACTGATTTATTATCAGTTATTATTCAAGCCCAGTATGTGATTTCAAAATCAAAGTTTTCATAAAATCGTGATTTTCACACGCATGTAATAGTTCTAGAAATTTTGCCGCTAGGAAGTTGTCTTTGTTGTGGGCACCACGTTTCTCACAACGCCCTAGTTTTTCACGTAGCATGGGCAATATAAGACGACGCACAACTTCTTTTATTCAGAGATTGTTCATGAGGTTACACCGTTACCGTGCTACGATCAGAGGATCCAAGTTACCGCTATTTCAAGTGTATTTCGCTGTCTCTCTGCTACCTTTTTGTGCGAGTCGTCAACCAAAGTACGTAAGTTCTTATTGTTGTAGTTGTTTGCTAAGTCATGAATTGTTAGTCCTTTCTTTGTCACCAAAAGATTTAGTTTATCTAGGTTTTGTTGAAGTCGCTTTCACAGCACTACTATTGCTAAGGCTTATTGTCAAGTTGCTTTATTAGTCTAATTGTCATATGATTACCAAATTGTGATTCCTTCACCCTATATTTAGCTATTTTGCGCGATAGCCGTTGATGTCTTCGTTTGTTACGACAAGAGTTGTTATCGTCTCAGTTTTATTAGTTTCGAGTATCAATTGTCACGTCCATTTGTTTCACACTGTGATCTTGTTAGTTTTATCATGATTTTTCTATCCTGTTAGATTTGTATTTTATGCCTTATCTTAGTAGGACGTATTCTTAACTATCGCTTTTCAGTTTGAACCTACTACTACTACACCTACTTGCACAACTACTACTCCTATTCGTATCTGTTACTACCACTTGTGATCAACTGGTTTTCGCTACTTCTTCAGTCGCTACCTATTGTGAACTAGATCTACGGACTTGATCTGTCATTAAATCAGTTTGAATCTACCAAGTGGAGTTCAAATATCTCGCACCGTGCTACCCCTGTAATTGTTTAAGATTTGAGTAAATGCAACCTCTAGAATCTTTACAATTATGAGAAGGACGTCTCATGCCCGAAGAGTTGAAGAAAGCTGAGATGTCATGGATCCAATGTGCCCAAAAGGATTTGAAGAGTTGAATGAAGAATGGAGAATTCCAGACACTGAGCCTGTTTGTAGACGGCAAAGAAATAATCAGGGTTGGAGGAAGGATCAACAAAGCAATCATGTATTACGAAGAAAAACACTCAGTGTTACTTCCCAGCAAGCACAGAATATCACTACTTATTACAAGCCACATGCATAATCATGGACACCCTGGAATAGCAACCACGACTGCAAAAACAAGACGAAAATACTGGATCCTAAAGGCCAGCAAGCTCAGTAAGGCTGTGAAGTTCAAGTGTGTTACTTGTTGAGAAATGGCTCACAAGGCAGAGACGCAGTTAATGGCCTATCTTCCACTGTTTCGAATGGCACCGCAGACCCCCACCTTTCCACTATACTGCTTGCTACTATCTCGGACCTTTCAGTGTCAAAATAGGACAAAACACGAGAGCACAGCATTACGGCATCATCTTCACCTGCATTAACACCAGAGGAGTTCACCTAGAAATGGCAGTAGACTTGACCACAATGAAATTTATCCAGCTTAGGAGATTTTTCGGTATCCATGGATACCCAGCAGTGTTGTTGAGCGACAATGGGTCGCAGATGGTTGGTGCAGCTCAAGAACTGTGGAAAATGGTCCAAGGTCTAGATTCTGACCAGCGGCTTTCCACATTTTTCTTGCCAATCACAAGGTCAACAAAGTCCGCTGTCAGGAAAACAGACATTTTTTTCATTTGGCTTCATTATGGCGGCTTTGGTGAAATTTTCATTGTGTTTTGGACCAGGAAAGCTAAGTCTTTGAATTTCATTCATTTATTTTCAATGTTCAGAGAATAATAGAGTTTAAAAAGTAAATTAATCTCAGCAATGGCTACATAAAGAGCTATGAATTGCGTATATTCATGGCAGGACAGATCCTTGGCAGTGAAAGTGACCACTGTATCGTGTTCAGTACCACAACCACCGAAACTTTATGGACTACCGAAACTGCACAAACCTCATATACCGATGCGACCTATAGTGTCATTCTGTGGGTCCCCTACGTATCAACTGTCTAAGTACTTGACGACCATACTGCAACCCCTCACTGACAAATCAAGATGCAAACTACAATCTACGGAGAACTTCATTGACACTATTAAGACAGTACAGATACCTGACGACTACAAACTCGTGTCTTTTGATGTGAAATCACTGTTCACCAGTATTCCACTTCAATTGGCATTAGTGTACCAAGACTGCCATTCAACAATCTACTGTTAAACTACTGTCACCGACAGAAGACATCATGGACTTACTGAACTTTTGCCTTACATTGACTTACTTTCAGTACAATGGTAAACACTACAAACAGTTGCATGGAACAGCCATTGGATTGCCTGTTTCTGTTGTTGTCACAGAAATTGTGATGCAACATGTGGAGGAACGTGCCCTTGCAACTTGCTGACAAACGATACCGCTTTGGTTACGCTACGTTGACGACACCTTTACCGCCGTTCACAAAGACAAAATTGACGATTTTCACAACCACCTAAACGGACAGAACGTCGGCATCAAGTTTGCTAAAGAGATCAAAGAAAATGGGAAACTTCCTTTTCTAGACTGTTTGGTAAGCCACGACAACGAACTGTGAACAACAGTGTACAGAAAACTGACACATACCGACAGATTACTTGACAAATCATCCTACAACCCGACTTCACACAAAGCCACGACTATAAAGACTTTGATGAGACGCGTGCAACTAGTTTGTGACACACCGGACAGCTTACGTGACAAAAACAGATACCTTGAACATGTTTTTCACAAAAACAACTGCAACACTGACTTTATTAGACGAAACCTTTACCGACCTACTGAAGCTCACACTACAAACAGGAACCCAACACCTGTTACTACAGTGACCATACCTTACATTAAGGGCACTTCTGAGACCATCTCACGGATCCTACAGCCCTAATATATAGATTTAGCCAGGCATAAAAGTGGAGCTCCTGGGTTATTTATTCTTACTGACCTTGCTTTAACAAAGAATTTACGGAATATAACAATTTTGACTTTTGTTTGTTTTACCTTGCCAAAAGTAATCAAATATAATATAATTTAAGTGAAACAATTGATAGAGGGTGTCAATGGGGTTCACTGTTAAGTGTGTAATGATGGTTTTCTTGGTATAGTAACCACATAAACGTCAAAATATTAACTGACTAACATATAAAAAAAGATTGACTTTTTAGCATATACAGTACATAACGCCTAAAGGGTGCAGACTTTCTAGGATGAATAACGACATTTTTGAGATAAAAACTAAATTTCAGGTAACTTTGACCTCATTTAACACTTCTGGAGACCCTCTGTTACCATCATTTTTAGTCTTTTGTGTGTCCTGTTGGAGATTGCACTATTTGTTTATTTCATGACATGATCGCAGCCTGCACTTTGCCTGCAGTTTACTTTTGCAGACCTTACAGTTAAAACATGGCAGCCATTGGTGCTGTCATTACTTTTTACAGGAGTTCACAAGTAATTGAACATTTTCGGTCAAGAATTTCGTTTCGGGATGAGTTCTGAAGTTTGACTAACTTCAAACGCCATGTGGAAAATTTTCTCGGCCTGTAGGAGAAAGCAAGGGAGCTCGGAGTGAATAGCTTTGAGTTAAAGTTGTTTCATTTGGTGAGGTCGACAGGAGCAAATGACTGCCAAAATTATACCATTTATACTCAGGAACAGCGGGATCTGGAGAGGCCGCTACTCCTCAAAAGTTCTGAACAGATATTGAAGCAAAGTTGACGCTACTTAAATGGGCCTTTCTGTTCAGAATCCTTGTTTGGCTATAAATGCCTGGTCATAAATCAAGGTCTTGAAAATTGCTTATGGGAGTTTTACGACAGATCAGGGGAATAGCAATTGTGCAATACAGTGAACAAAATAGTATCAAAATCCAAAACCAAACTTTATTTCAATCATGTCTTACTTTGCAAAACAAGATTATCTACAGCTCGTAAAAGTCCTAAAATCATAAAAATTAACTGACTTATCTAATTTTTTGCTGTTTACTGACTAAGTGTCTTCCAGAAGCACACTTTGGCGAATGTTTGGAGTTATTTTCTCAATTATTTGCAAACATAAAAAACACGCAAGGATAAGATTACATATAAGCTTAAGCATTAAACCTTGAAATCCCTAGCCATTTCGAGCATTTGCAGTGTGAGTGCTAAAGCTTTAAATTCTGTGAAAGTCTCAGAGTAAGCTTTGTTTTTTCCTCATATTTAATTGAATTGTTCCTTTCTCCTAGGAAATGTAATGTCTACAGCCAGGGGATGGCTAGTGTGCTGTAAGTTACCTATTAATTTCAAGGTTTTCTCAAAATATTTTTTTTAACATTCACTATCCATTATTGTTCGCAAAGCACATTGTACAATAATTCATGATACAAACTATTATTGTCAAGTGCTAATTAGTTCTAGAACTAATCGAGATGGGGGAAAGAGTTAAAATTAAAAAGGAAAGAATGTACAAAAGTAATGGACAGCTAAGTAATAATAATTAACAGCAAAATTACAAAAGGTACAAGGGTACAATTAAATTATAGCCATTTCTTCACATTGGAACACATAAAGGAGTAGCTCCTTTATATTATTTTGGAATTTAGATTTGCTTAGTAATTCCACTAAATATGGGATGGAATTCCAGACTGAGACACCAATTCTTGTGAAGGATTTTGTCATCTTCTCTATTCTGAGAAATTGTACAGAGAAGCACTCATTTGTGGATGATCTGGTATTATAGATATGTACTGTACTGGTTTTTAGAAATTGATTCATGAGGCTTATTGGGGCTTTATGTGTATGAATATAATACATCGAGAAGGACAAATGTTAGAAAAATAAGAGTGGCATTGAAAGGCAAATGGATTTAAGGGAATTGAATGTTTTCTTTTTTTGAAAGAGAATTAAGCCCAATACACATTTTTGTAAGAATAGCAATCATCTTAAGTGTGTTTGTGAACAGTGACCCCATGCACATAATACCAGAGTTAAAATAGGGAGTTATTAAAGTAAAAAGCAATGTGGGACATACATGTATAAATGTCAAAGTTTAGCAATAATTCCAATTGGTTTACCAATTCTATGACAGGTGAAGTTGATGTGATTCTTCATTGAGACTAAACTCAATCATTTGTAAGATATTTGACAAATTCTTTCATTTCAAGATTTTTTTTTAATTGGACACTTGTCATGGGGTCAAAGAACTTAATTTGAAGAGTGAAAGGCAGTCTTGAAGAGGAAAAAAAGAAGCATTATATGCAGCACATATAATGTTATTTTATATCGAGACATTTTCTTGGGTACTATAATACGTCTATCAGTTATTTGGGTGGAGCAAGGAAAGGCACATCACCTAGGAGACTCCAATCAGATACTAGTAGGCGGGATCGCGGTTACTATTTAGTTTGCTTGGCATGTCAGTTTCGGCCTCCTTACCATTCAGCAGCAACGCTATCTCCAGAGCTAATTTTCAAGTTTTAAGGCAAGTACCCCTCACCCTCTTTTGTTGTTTGTCGGGTTTTCCGGTTTCTTTTTTAATTTACTAACGTAATGGGAAAACCTTGCGTCTTAATTCTGGGCCACTCTTTTATTCGTTGCCTGCACGAGCATATTAATCGTCCGAACGAAAGCGCCTATACTGCCAAGTTCGGTATTTCAACACCAGAATTTCTGTGCAAATGGCACGGCGTGGGCGGTCGAACGATCGATAAAGTTTTAAAGTATGATTTAAGTATTGTGGAGGATTTTGGCCCTGATATAGTGCTCTTACAGCTAGGAACAAATGACCTGCCCAACTCCCCCGCCATTACAGTGGGTTCCTCACTGGAACATCTAGTGACTGTGCTACACGAAGAGTACAAGGTCGACCTGATATGCGTATGTCAAACGCTTCGCTGTTCCTCTTCCGATGTTGCGTTTAACTCGAAAGTTGGGCTATTGACAAAATATATGAAAACGGTACTTGAGCCCATCCCATACGCATTCTTCTGGTCTCACAGGGGGTTTTGGAAAACAAAGGGTACCTATTTGTTAGGAGATGGCATTCACTTGAATGGTAGAGGGCAACATAAATTGTATCACAGTTTACGAGGGGCAGTGCTCAAATGCTTGCGTTTACTTGATGTGGTTTAGCTACTTATTCATATCTGCGTGTCGCCGGTTCCAATTTTGTTTTCATGTTTCCTTGCTGTGTTGCGTCCGCAGCTATTTGACATTGTACTTTTATCTGCCGACAAATTTGAGCAATGCTCTTAATTCTACTGTCGGCTGTATGCTATGTCACCGTTATCTTAATGGGGTGCATGTTAATTATCTCGATTTTGATGGCAGTTGTATTTCCTACCATTCATTAATTTTGCCCCCTTATCTGACGGAGAAAATAATTCTATCATGAGAGCAAAACGTTGCCATTTAAGTGTACAACCCTTTCCGGCCGCATTCCGCATGCCCAATTGCACTTGGTTACTGTCCTCGCCATTTTCTTTCTTGTATATTCGGAACCTGGCTTTGACTTGCTTATCGACTAGCTACAGTTTTAATTATGGGCCTATCACATCTGCCCTTCGCATCGCGCATCGGCATTTTAGTTCAGCCCTTCTCGTTTAACAAAGGTAGCTGCATGAACTCCTCTTTGTTCAATCACGAAGTCTAATTTTATTTAATTACTACACTCTCTGTGAAGCTATGTCTTCTCGTAAACGCCCATCTGCCAGCACCTCTCGCGGTCGACCCAAACGTGTTCGTGCCACTCCTTCGGTCTCGACAGCAACGGTGGTCCCACCTGCGACCGCTTCCACTGTAGATATGGCGGCCCTAACGGCAACCCTTACGGCCGCTGTGACCAGCGCCGTTCAAGCTGCAATGAAGACTCCAAATTTGCCGACTGACAAGCCTCCTGCAAGTGAGGGTGCGAGCACCGCCATGACGGTCGAAGAGGCAATCTCCGAGCAGTTGGCCCTTCTCACATCGCCAGACAAAGGTACTCATGAGCCCAGCTCCTCTGGCTCTTCTTCTCTAGACTATTCAGAGAAGCTAGTATTTTCCAGTATTGCCCTCGAGCTGGGAGGCAACGTTACTGATAAGGTCAAGGCTCGAGTCTGGGCTAGCGAGTTTGTAGATTTCAGTCTTTTACTTTCAATATCCCCTAGTCCTGATCGTTATTCCTTGTCAGTCAATACCTCCTCTCTCAGCTCGGGGGCTCATCTTACTCTCGAGCCTTGTAAGACTACGAAAAAGGTCACTACCATTAATCAATGGATATCGGCATTTCATACTTTCATAGCGATTTACGTTGTTAGGTTTCCTAATGAGGCACCCAAACTGATGAAATACTGCGAAATCGTAAGAGACATTGCCGCTAAGTCTGACGATTGGCTCTTTTACGACGAGCAATTTCCCCTCCTCCGGCAAACTGCTCCCAACAAGTATCCTTGGGACGCAGTGCATTGGGAACTATGGCTAAAGGTGACATTTCGTGGCCGACAAACCCCATCTAACGGCGACTGGCCCAACAATAGTCGACCCCGATCCGGTCAGTCGCCATTTCCGAAAGGTACCTGTTGGGCGTTTCAAGCCGGTCGCTTCTGCGGGGTGGATGCAAATTCAACCATAAGTGCTTCAAATGCGGGGCAAAGCATCCTGCCACTCGCTGTAACGCCAAGGGTCAAAAACGCGCTAGTCCACGGTCAACCTCCCATCCTCCCCCGCAGAACTCCATAGCCGATGACTCCCGTAAAGGCAGATCGGCTTGAGGGCCTTTTAAATGGCTATCCCTTCCCTTTAAAAGATTACTTACTTCGAGGCTTTAATTTTGGTTTTCGCGTACATTTCGAGGGCGAGAGGCAAGTTTTTGCACCTCCTAATTTAAAGAGCGCCCTTGCCCAACCGGACATTGTTCACGATAAACTAAACAAAGAAATTACCACCGGCCGTATAGCGGGCCCTTTTCACAACCCTCCTTTCCCAGACATGTTTTGCTCACCTTTAGGTATAGTTCCCAAGAAAAATCCCTCAGAATTTAGACTAATTCATCATTTGTCGTTTCCCCGAGGTTTCTCTGTAAATGACTTTATCCCTAGCGAATTTTCTTCGGTGTCGTACGCAACAATCAACGACGCTATTTCCGCTCTGAAACGTACAGGCAAGGGCTGTTTCATGGCTAAAACCGACATAAAGTCGGCTTTTAGGATTATCCCAGTCCATCCTGACGATCACCCCTTGCTGGGTATGAAATGGGAGAACCTTTATTACTATGATCGCTGTCTCCCAATGGGTTGTTCTTCTTCATGTGCCATTTTTGAAGCTTTTAGCACCGCTCTTGAATGGATAGCCATTCATCGTCTGGGGGCCTCAAGCGTACTGCATATACTCGATGACTTTTTATTTATCGCAGAATCTGCCGAAAAATGTCATTCAGATCTTAATAACTTCCTAGGAATGTGTAAATTCCTTGGCGTCCCTATTGCCGAGGAAAAAACCGTTGGGCCAAATACGGTGCTGCAGTTCGCGGGTATTACGCTAGACTCTGTTTTACAAGAGGCTAGGCTCCCAGAGGATAAGCTTCAGAAATGCCACACTTTGTTATCCATGTTTTATTCACACCGGAAGGTTACACTTAAGGAGCTCCAATCACTCATCGGCCTCCTGAATTTTACATGCTCAGTTATCTTACCAGGCCAAGCTTTTTTAAGTCGTCTTATTGACCTCACGATAGGTCTACAGCGCCCATACCACCGTATCCGTTTAAACAAAGACGTTAAAGCCGACTTACAGGTTTGGATGTAATTTCTAGCGGGTTTCAATGGGCGTGCTTTCTTTTTAGATGACCTATGGGTTACCTCCACCTCGCTCGAGCTTTTCACTGACGCAGCCGGTTCAAAAGGCTATGGCGCAGTTTTCGGTCGAAAATGGTTTTATGGCTTGTGGCCTGAGTCATGGAGTTCCTTAAATATTACCTTCCTCGAATTTTTTCCCATCATCATTGCCTTGCATATTTGGGGGCCGACCATGGCTAATAAATGCATTTGTTTCGTGACCGATAATTCAGCGCTAGTTGAAGTTATCAACCGGCAAACTTTAAAGAATAAGCTCATTATGTTACTTGTCAGGGACTTAGTCCTTACTTCGCTGGAGTACAACATTCTACTTCGGGCGCGACATATAGCGGGTATACACAATTCTCGTGCTGATTTTTTATCCCGCTTGCAGGTGAAACAGTTCAAACAAATTTTTCCAGAGGCGGACGAAATGCCGACTCAAGTGCCAGACAGCCTTCTGCCGAAGAGCTGGTCGCTTCCCTGAATGATCTGCTTTCCTTGGCCCTGTCCATGGGATCACAAAAGTTGTATTCCCGAGCTTGGAAAGTTTTTTGTGACTTTTACCACCAATTCGAGTGCCCTTATTCATTTCAACTTCCGATTCCTCCAACCGCAATTGCGCTTTTTATATCATATCTCCGCGCACGCAAATTGGCCGTGTCTACAATTACCTCTTATCTATCAGCCATCAGCTATGTTCACAAAATGAAGGAATTACCTGACCCAACTAAGACATTTTTGATTCAAAAACTTTTGACTGCAGTCAGTAAACAAAGGTCACCTGATACCAGACTTCCTATCACGAAACCTGTTCTTTCCCAGCTTGTGCGTTCACTACAGCACACCAACTCTTCGGCAGTTCAGCGTACACTTTTCAAGGCTATGTTCCTGACAGCTTTTTACGGTTTTTTCCGCATAGGGGAACTAGCGAGCAAGAGCCCTGAGTGCGGCAATGCAGTTGTGCAATTTGAGTCGCTGTCATTTTTATCAAAGGACGGTTGCATACTATCCTTAAAGATAACAATCTGTCACTTTAAGCATAACACAAACAATCGGCCTGTGGACATTATTATAACACGTGATTCTGCTTCGCCCTTTTGCCCAGTACAGGCGATGCTTGAGTATTGCAAAGTAAGACTTTTCTCACCAGGTCCACTTTTTTGCTTACACAATCGTCCTGTTACTGTCACCCAGTTCAACGCTCAAATGCGCTCTTGTTTATCTTTTTGTTCTCTCGATTCAAGCCGATACAAAAGTCACAGCTTTTGCATCGGTGCTGCTTGTCATGCTGCTGACCTAGGTTTCTCTGATTCTCAAATCAGGGCTCTTGGTCGCTGGAAGTCTGATGCATTTAAACTTTATATCCGTAACGAAACACTTTCCGCTAATTAACATCGGTAGCATGGTTTTTCCCATAGCAAAGGTCTTCCGCCGGCCTGTCCGTCATTGGCTGTAACGCATTTAATTATCTACATTTCGTAGGATGGGAAATTGACTCAATGGCATTGACAGACCAGTCAGTCATGAGCTGTGGCACTGTTAATGCTTCGTGTCATTCCGTCATTATCATGTAATATACTTCACACGCTCTCAAGGCGCTGTTTTAGCTTTCAGTAATGTAATGCCATTAACTCACCAGTCAGTCAGGAGCTGTGGTTTCGTGAATGGTTTTGTCCTTTCTTAATTCTTGTATTGAGTACTAAACACGCTAGTTAGTCATGATAGGTTAACCCTTTGGTGGTGTTACTGCACCGTCATCTACACGCTAGTAAATCAGGACCTGTGGCTTTGTTATTGCCTATAGTCCTCATATCTTGTAGAGTTATTGTCACGTCATTTACACGCCAGTCAGTCATGAGCTGTGGCACTGTTTATGACTTTAGTGGTTCCTTTACTTTCACTTCTGGATCTAAGTCAGTACGACACGCTCGGGCTACTCCGACACTCGTTATAGTTTTTTTCAATACCTAAGGAGATCAGACTAATATCTCCTTTTTGGGATTATCGGGTTCCTTGAATTTATTGTGGGCTGGGCTCTGCTCTTGTCTTGGTGGGGCGGCCACAATGTGTGGCTTTTGGCGGTTTTTTGTGCCCCACCTTTGCTGAAGATAACATCAAATACTTGTAATTTTTGATAACTTTATCTGAGACAAATAAACGTCACGCTAGTGGCCATATTTACGCCAGATTGGTGGCTTTGTTTGTAGAGTTTACTTATCATGCTTCAGCAAACGAGCACGGCGAGAGCAGCCCCCATCCCTAAGGCAAAAGGAAAATGGAATGAGATAAAATATAATTTTATTTAATGTCAGTTTATAAGCTTCAAGTAAAGTAAGCTTATATAAACTAGCTGATTAATGGAATAAGTAAGGTTTATGAGTTACTTATATGCATTAATTTTTCCATTCTTACAATATTCTGTACTACATTCTAAAGATTAGAAGTTGCTAAGTTACCTTCCATTGCTTGAAAGGATTTAATTAATTTGGTAACAGAAAAAAAAATTAAAAATAAGTGAAAAGCAATAAATAACATTGATCTTTGTTCAATTGTGGAGTTATCGTGGAAATCTTTGAATAAATTCAGCTGTTTTTCTTCTTTTTTCCACAGTTACTGGAAGAAGGGAAGCTGATGAGTTGCTAACAAAAAGGTCAATGTAAATTACCAGTTGTCATTTTGCCTTTCCAGTATATTTTTTTCCAGTTATTTTTTCTTGGTTCACATCATACAGCAACTCCTTACTAATCAGTTTTCATTATTTCTAACCTTTTAAGCAGCCAGTGGTGAAATATCAGATGGTGAGTTAAACATACATGTTACACTATCATCATAGATGAAAATTGGTTGGTGGTGAAAAGATAAATTTAGTCTAAAATTTGTTAAGCAAAACATTATACAGTTAACAATCAAATTTACTATCACATGTGTCCAGTCACAGAGATGGGAGTGATAATAACCTGCAATGCTTAATTGCCCTCCAGATCCCTGCTATCTTTCAAGGGCAAGCTAAGGAAGGCATATGATACATTTACTTACCATATTGCCTGTATTTAAAGTGGCTAGGTCATGCAATTTTAGGCAATTTCAGCACTGATCAAAGGGTCATACAACTGACTAAAATATCACAAAAACGGCTCAAAACTATAGAAGAACTCAAACAAAACACAGGAAAGTCAAGAAGGGACATGGATGGACAAAACTGAAGAGGATTACACTGGATTGCATTTGGGTAAATTTGAAAAATGTCGGCCCACCTTTTTTTCAAATTTATATCAGTTTATATCAAAATGTCATTTACACAGCTGGAAAATCATTCTCAGTTGTTATGTACCCGTGATTTTGCAAATGAAAGACTCTTGTTCTGCCAATTTGATGTTTAGAGCTCATAATTAACAAAATAACCTAAAATAGTGTGACCTAGCTTGCCCCTTTAAGAGAGGATCGTACAAGGAAAAGGGGGGGGCTGTCTCAGGCACAGTTCACGAACAGAGAAAAAATTGAGAATCACAGATATCAAAATTTCATTACTCTGCAGATTATGTGCCTGTCATTCAGAGTGGAAATTCTTGCAAACTGTATATAGTACTTCAGCAATTAATTATAGTCTGTATAGCTTATTTCAATTACCTGGCTGCATGCAGGCAACTGAGGTACTGTCAATGTACCAGGTATTGTTAAGTTTCCATCTTCCTATCTAAAAAGAAACACACCTGCAAGGTACATTGATGACGCAGTCTTCTTAAACAGTAGTTATGATCCGGAATAGACGGTGGCATTAGTGGGAACTGCATGGTTGCCTCGAGTAATTTAGTTCTTGTACATATTGGAATATTAAGCTAAAAGTTTTACAACTGAACATGGTGGCATGATGCAAAAAGACTGCTAAGAATTTTATTACTCTTTTTTTAGCAAGGAGTGCAACTGAACATATAATAGCCTATGCAATTGTTTTGGTCTACATGATGAGCAGTTGTCACCAGTAAATTGTGAACATCATTTAATATCAAACCCTTCTTTGCATGGAAGTATTGTAACTATTGTGATAGGAATGTTAACCCAATTACAGTCAGCTTAATTTAATGGCCATTTGTTAAATATTCTTGCTTGTCCTACCTACCAAGAGTTATAAGTCAGGGTATTTACCATATTTTTAAAATTATTTTCAAACAGGTGATGAAGAAATGCCCATAACCCCAGCCATGCCTTAATCTATAAAGGGCCCTTGTAGAGCCACCTGCAGGAACCCCTCCAGTGGCACCCACTGCGCCACCTGCTGCCGCGCTGCTAGACCTGCTGCTGTGTTGCTAGACCTGCTGCTATGCTACCAGCTGTGCCATCTACTGTTGCTTGTTCTACCTACCAGGTGTTATTATTTAGTGAGTGAGATAATATTATTATTCAAATTATTTTGAAATAGGTGATGAAGAAATGGTTCTAGGAAGAGGAGAAGGGGCCCCAGAAGAAGCCCCTGCAGGGGCAGCAGCTGTACTACCACTGGAAGGAGCCCCACCAGGGGCAGGTGTAGCACCCCTAGGCCTGCTGCTAGACCTGAGCACCCAAGGATGAGACCACAAAGGATCAAGTGATAACTAAAACAATAGTGTGTGCATTGTCATCCAATAAAAAATAAAATAAAAAACCATGCAGTGGATAAAGTCAAGAAATTGTGATATTGTAGATTACGGTGGCCCACAACTGTCATGGCAAAACAAAAAGTCACGGCACTGCAAACTTAACTCACAGCAAGACAATGTTATCTGACGGCAAACAAAATTAACTCATGGCAGTACACCATTAATTCACGGCAAAACGAAATTAACTCACGGCAGAACACCCCTAATTCACGGCAAATCAAAGTTAACTCGCGGCAAAACAAAGTTTACTCAAGGCAAAACAAAATTTACTCACGGCAAAACAAAGTTTACTCACGGCAAAACAAATTACTCATGGCAAAACAAAGAAAACGAGTTGGTCAGGGGTTGGTCAGCGGTTGTTATTTGCTTTACAAATGGTATGTCATGTAACAGTAACACACTGCTCGCTCGGAAACCGCCATTTGTAGTGCAGTGTTCCTTATCTCTAAGTATTCGTATTTGCATCTCTTTTAGTTCCGAATAACGATTGGCATATGCGAAGCTCGGTCAGTAATTCAAGAAATATATTAGATTTTGACCTTCTAACACAGCAATGGGTTCACAGAGTGCTATGACATAATCTTATATACTGAGCTCGTAATATATGTTATACTGTAAAACCGTTCATTTGTAAATACTTTGCATACATACATTTCTTCATTCAGTCATAGCATATATTTTAAAGTTTGTACAGTTAGATCTTTTCTCTTTTTTTCTCTTTTCTTTTTGTGGCTTACTTGAAAACTAGTTGGTGCATTGCAGATTTTGCGGGTCATATCTGCAGGACACACCAAAAATAGCTAAGTGTATGAGTACATTAAATATTGCATTGCATTGCATTGGATATGTTAAGCTGTGGAAAAAAGTGTCTTGTTGTCATCCCTATATTTTTGTACGTTGACATTTTAGACCTAAGGTTAGAAGATTCAAGTGAGGAAGAAGACTTTAGCAATGAAGTTGAGGTGGAGATTGATGAAGAGACCATTATCAAATATTATTTTCAATGTGGTTTTAGTTACAAATAAATCATTCATTTCCTTGCTAAGCGTCATGACCATGAAATAAGTTACAGCACACGTTTAAGACGATTAAAGACATATGGACTCAAGAGAAGGGATTTTTTTAACGCAGAAAATTCTGGTGAGGTTTTAGAGGCAGTTAGACAACGTATCATTAAGATTATCCAGGGACCTGGATCATGTGGAGGATACAGGACAGTATGGCACACCTTAAAAATGGAAGGTTTGAATGTTCCTCATATAACAGTACAAGATATACTAAAAGAAGTGGATCCAGAAGGTTGCCAGTTGAGGAAAGCTCACCGGTTGAAGAGAAGGACTTATCACTGTCTTGGTCCAAATGATACCTGGCACATAGATGGTTATGATAAACTGAAGCCCTTTGGGTTTCCCATACATGGGGCAATAGATGGCTTCAGCCAGAAAATATTATGCCTTGAGGTTACCAGGTGCAACAGCTCACCAGACAACATTGCCACTTACTTCTTAAGCACTGTAAAGGAATTGAAGGGATGCTCTAGACAGCTAATTACAGATCTTGGCACTGAAAATGGATTGGCAGCGTCAATGCAGTGTTATTTTCATGGTGATGCTGATGCCCACCGTTATGTCTCATCACCTAGAAACCAAAGAATTGAAGGGTGGTGGTCGTTTTATTCACGGAACAGGTCAACATGATGGCGCAATTTTTTCCAAGATTTGGAGTTTGAGGGTGTCTTGGACTCTTCTTCTGAATTAAGTAAGGAATGTTTGTGGTACTGTTTTGCACCAGTTATCCAGAAAGATCTTGACATTGTTAAAGAACATTGGAACAGCCACAGAATTAGGAAAAGTAGGCACAACACTGTCCCTGGTAGTCCTGATTCACTATTCTATTTGCCAGAGTTTCATGGGGCTGTTGGAAACCTTCTGCTTAATGTTCCTCAGTCAGAAATTGATTATGTATCTCAGCACATAATTCAGAGAGGAAGTGTTAATGAATATCAAGATTACTTTGATCATGCTAAAAATGCCCTGGGAATCAGCGTTCCAAATGACTGGCAAGAGGCATAGAGACTTTATCGCAAACTTTTAACTGCAGCCATAAATGGTGCTTAATTGCTAAAATCACTTGAGATATTGTTTGACATTTCTCATTTTAAGCAAATCATGCCGTGTTTTTTGCCCAAAATCACACCAACTGTCACTTGGTGTTAACATTACTGTACAGTATATCTGTTACTAAAATTATTATTCAAGAATAGTGACTCAAGAAGACTTCATGATCAAAGTATAACTGTTACATTAACTTCATTATTTTGTTGTTCAAATTGATTTCCAAAACTGTATGGTAACTGTATTTGTGTTTTCAATAACCATAACATGAGGCTACACTTGTTAATGCAAGAAATGTGCCAGAGAACATTGTCATAACAGACATAAGGTTATATGAACATGTATGATTAGGAATCTCAAGATACATTTAAGCAATTTTCAAAGTTGATATGCCAGCTGCATTAATATCGTATGCCTCAAAAATAACCTTAACATTAACTTGTGGTTGAATCACAGAGCTGTTCTGGCAACAACAGAAATAAGGTCATATAACATTTCAAAAATTTTTTCAGTAATAAAGAACTCAACTCTAGATTATGGCCTCCTTTGAGGATTGTTGAAAACGTACACAAAAAACATGAAGAGTAAAAAGAGCTGAAAATGCTCAGGGAGTTCTTGAACATTTTATCAATAAAAAGTACCAACCCTTTGCTCCTCCTAAATAACAAATCTGTTCTTAACCCAAACAACTAAACTTCAACGTTTTTAGAGCTCTATCACAATGTCATAACTGTTGTGAAAACAATGTCTGTTTGCCCTGTAAATCTCCTCACAGTGGTCCCTGATAATGATAATAGCATGAATAGCATTAAGCCATACCAAACGATTGTCCCTTGGACAGTGCTAACACGAGGACTTCATTGAAAGCTTCCTGTGTTTTCATGTGTGCTACTGGGAAAGTGATTTCTTTTGCACAAGCTCTAACTACTGGGAAACGAATTTGGTGCTTTGGATTCCTAATAAGACAATCATGATCAAATTTGACAGTCATTGATATTTGTTCTCCACTGACAGGCTTGTGCTTCTGGCCAGTTAACCAACCCAAAACACCTGCTGGTGTTAGGTCAGGAAGGAGCAACTCTTCTTTAGATCCTGCAGGCGCTTCCTTGCCTGTGTCCTTACAACTTGCCATTGCCTCTGCATACCCAGAACAATTAACATTTGGATCATCTTCAAGGCGAAAGAGGAAATCTTGAAGAAGATCCATTGTAGACTCTTCAACTTTCCTTTGTGAGCTTCCTTCCTCAGCATGTTCTGGGTGCAGTGATGAAAACAAGTAATTTGCATCAACTGCATCATTGTTACCCGCATATTTCACAAAGAGTGGCTTGCAAGCTTCTGGATAGGTTTGGATGATGTCTTTCAAACCATAGGAATCTAGCCCATTCAGGAATTCCTTGAGGTAAACAAGCCTCTTGCTCACCAAACTGATGGCTACAGAACTTAGGATCTCTTCAATGTGAGAAGCATTGACAGTTCCTGTGTACCCATGCTCAATAATAGTGTCGGTGTGTGCCGCTATGTCCTCTTTAATTGCATTCAGTAATTCCCTGTCAGATGTCGTCAGATGCTTTTCACTTTCCAGTTGCTGGAGAGGAACATTTGAATCTGCCATTAAGCCATAGACACTTTCTTCCAGGAAACATGGTGCTGGCCCACCTTGGGCTATACTTGCAGCCACAATCTCTCCACAGGCTTTGAAGTTTCCATTATGTACATGGAATGTGGAAACCACTGGCTGCCCATTTGGGAAGATGACAGAGCCAATGTTAGGAAGAGTGATGGTAAAGAACTCCTTTGCCATTGCCCCAGAATCAATTCCTTGTTCCCCACTGAAGTGGACTCTCACAACTTTCTTTGTGTTACCAGTGTTCTTTTTCACCTCTCTGCTCCATACTGATAGTGTCCGGTCTAGTGGGGCACCTCTTCTTGTGACAATGAATAAAATACTTGACTCATCTACCTGCCTACCTAAATAGGTCACCACTGAAGATGAATCACTGATTGTTGTGTGTTCATCCTCAAGAATGATGTTATCCTCTGCATCATAGCACCTTTGAAGATCAAAAGCTAAGTTTTCATCTTCCTCAAGCTGCTGAAGGCGCTGAATATATTCCATATCCAGATCATGTTTAGCAGATCGATCACATTCATGCTTCTGATCTTGGTCCTCACATTCAAGCTTGTGAGTCATTTCCATCTGCTGATCTTGATGAAACTGATCACATTGAGTGCTTGTTTTGTGATCAATGTTGCAGGTCAGGTCAATTTCACATTTCTGGAGCTTATTACATGAAGCGGTAGGAGCATCACTGTCATCATCACCAAAGTCAGTCAAATCGTTGTGCTCATCAAAGTTACCTTGAGATATTTGAAAGTGATGATCGGGCACAAGAAAAGAGTGATTCTTTTATAATCTTTCCCTAGTTCCTCTTGGTATCTGCTCAGTGTAAAGGGCTCTTTCTTTGACCCAGGTAAAAAGAGGGCTTTTTTCCCATCCTCCAATAGTAAATGGTATGCCTGACTTTCATCGTAAAGATTGCTGTGGAATGTTTTCCATTTTCTCCTGCTTGTTGTCGTACAGTAGCATAACTTGCATTAGGTGACAGTCGTAATGGCAATCTTTTACCTCTCTTTGATTTGAGAATTTGATCCTTCTCATTCCACTCCATAAGACCAAAGTGAACTACAACATCTTCATTTTTTTTCTTTTCTTCTTTACTGGACTTTGTCACTTGGGATTTCTACTCTTTCCCCTTACTTTTCCTGAAGCTTGCAAATGACTTCACTTTGGTACTAGTAAAATTGCTATCTTCAGAGCTTGTTCCTTGTTTTGCTGTGCTTGAGTGAATTGCTGAGTAAAATAGGGGTTCATATTTAAAATGATTGTTCAACACTACATGTTATATCACTGCACCTAGACTAAGAGGAATTGGTCATTTCATTTGCAATAGACAATGAAAAGGGCCACTATAAAAGAACCTAAAGGTATTGGCAAAGGGGGAAGAAATGAAGAAAATAGTGGAAAACTTTTCCATCACAAAACATCACAATTTAATCATATTCAGTCTATCTCATCTACTTGTCTACCCCTTTGACCTCTTCAAGATGCATTTAACAGTAACATAAACAACAATGAAGCAAAATAATGTAGCATGCACTCCTCATATTCAGAGAAAACTTTACTTTAAACAGTGTTACAGCCTTGAGTCTGCTTAACATCAATAAAACTCAAGATAAATGATTTTGGAAATAATCAGGAATGCTTTGGCCTTTAACCTCATGCTCTCTGATTGTTCACAGACGTACAGTGTTTTCCACCGGTCGAAAAATCCTTATCTCATCAAGGCCCATACATTATGAATATGTCCTTTTTACACACTTGGCTACATGTACATGCACAATCGTATTCAAGACATGTGCTGATCAGCTTATTTGTAGCAGTGTCTTCTCACGTGCCTATCGTTATTCGGAACTAAAAGAGATGCAAATACAAATACTTTAGATTAAGAAACGTACCTTTACCACAGTCTTTGCAAAAGTTGTCATTTTGATCGACTATCGAACCACAAGCGCTGCAAAACATCATGAGCTCAAGATAAGGAACACTGCACTACAAATGGCGGTTTCCGAGCGATCAGTGTGTTACTGTTACACGACATACCATTTGTTAAGCAAATAACAACCGCTGATCAACTTGTTTTCTTTGTTTTGCCGTGAGTAACTTTTGTTTTGCCGTGAGTAAATTTTATTTTGCCGTGAGTAAATTTTATTTTGCCGTGAGTAAACTTTGTTTTGCCGTGAGTAAACTTTGTTTTGCCGTGAGTAACTTTTGTTTTGCCGTGAGTAAATTTTGTTTTGCCGTGAGTAAACTTTATTTTGCCGTGAGTTAACTTTGTTTTGCCATGAATTAGGGGTGTTCTGCCGTGACTTTTTGTTTTGCAGTGACAGCTGTGGGCCACTGTAGTAGATAATAAATAGAAAAAACAGTTCTCTAAGTTTAAGATTCTAAATTTGGTTCATCTTATGCCTCAAGAGAATGAAATCTTTAGTGGCTCTTTAATTTTGGATTTGAGAATTTGATGACATCACCTGCACGTACTCTACCAACCAAATCAATATTTACAAATGGACAAACAAGAGTTTTTTGAATGAGAATTTCAATCAGAAGTATCAGTAGAGGAGTAGAAACTAAAAGACTCCTTGATATTACTGCAAACCTGGAAATACTATGGCCCGGTTTTGAAATTTAAGCAAAGGTAGACTATTTCTACCATACTTAAGCTAAAAAAATTGCTCTCGAAAAAGCTTTTTAAGTTTTATAATTTTTTTAATGAAGTTTACCTTTGTTTCCACATTAATATTATGATCGACCTCCAATGATAATAAACTGACAACAATTAATGCCGCTATTAAGATGATTTCTGCAGAACATTTGAGCAATAATGGCAAAAATTAAGTTACCAAACAAAACCTCATGGCATGGTAATATTTTGAATACAGTTAAGAACTTATCGAGACTTTAGCTCTCAAGCTGACCCCACGAGAGAAAATTGGACTTGAAGTTATCCATATTCCAATAAAAACCAACGTTTCGCGTTAATTAAAAACACAATAACACATGCTTTAAGCATTCTTGTGATGTTTGACACTAGCTCTCTTGAGAATGCTTGGGAATTTAATAGTGGGGTCACTTGGAGAAATGAACTAAAGTGGGTTGTTTTAAATAGTATTCTCAAAGTTACTGTGTTATGAGTAGATTTTTAGTAATAGGTTTTGCACTCATTGCTTGAACTTTGAGCAGAATCCGTGTTAAAACCTCTTAGCTTTAATTTGTCTTTGTCCTGTTGTCTTCATCGAATTTGTCAGAATTTGAAACAAAGGAAACATCAGCCCAACGGTTTTCACAAATTGAAACCATTAGCATGTGCAACCTCATTCCCAGGATCTCTCTAAGATGAGAGACCCTGAGAATGAGGTTGTAGCATGTGCAGAAAATAATAAATTTTGCTTTAATACATGTCATTTTCTTTTTCTCAGTAAAATGTTTTACATGCAGTGGATGGAGGCACTCCTACAGGGAAGGCCCCTCAGAGATGGCCCATTTCTGGCATGGTGGTTGGGGTGGCCATGGTAAAACAACAACTGTTTCATTCAAAATTTTTTAGCTTTTATTTTTTTTTTCTTTGTTACTTGTACATACATTTAGTTCATTTAGTTAATTAAAACCCTCAATACTCCCAAAGATTGCCACTTGGCACACAACGTCGTAACTTTGTGAATATTTGAGAGATTTCTATGAATTTTTACCAAAAAATTGCCTTGTAAAGATCTGCTCATTGAAGGCATAGAATTGTGACCCCCTCCTATCTAAGGCACGGTTGACAACTCCCATAATATTCCAGTTTCTTTTTTGAGATACATATGGTATGCAAGACTTGTTTCACATCAAGCTATGTATTAAGATGTGCTAAATAAGCTATAGTTTAGGAGCATACCTATGATATTCAAGAACTGATACAGTTTGAAAGCTTTTCAGTTTTACATTTTAAAACAAATTTTCTCAAAATGACTACCTCTTTCATAACTGCTGATGTCAGTTCTTAAATACACTGAAAGCTGATCAGTGGCTTTCAAATGGTTTATTGTACACAGGCAGAGAGTCTTTATTTGCTGATTTAGGAAAAACTGCTATTTGCCTTAGGGGGTAAAGGATTAAACCTTGTTTTAACTTCAACCCCTATGGCAAATGGGCCTTTTCAGTTGCTACTCCAGATCTGTGGAATCCTCTGCCACAGGATATTTAATCAAACTACTGTAGACATTTTAAAACGCAAACTTAAAACACCCCCTTTTACTCAAGCTTCTAACTTGTAATATGTTAGTTAAATTTTTGTTTCAGTTATAAGCAGCACCACCTTTGAATCTTGCAGAAAAGGTGCTATATAAATGTATTATTATTATTTCAGATTATTTTTTGAGCAGCTTAATATTTTAAGAAACGTTTGTCCTTTAATATGTACATTTTGATTAAAGTGAATGATTTGATTTTAGACATCGGATGTCTTCTTTCTTTATAGCCTGCATAACTTGGGGCTTAGTGAGAGTAGATTATTTCCCCTGCAAAATAAATTCCCAGTAGTCTGGGAATTCCTAGGAATTCTAAGTTATTCCAAGACATGCAAATTATGCTTAATCCAAGACCTTGGAATTTCTGTAAATATTTGGGAATAGTGGAAGTATGACTGGGAATTATCAGGAATTCCTAGGAATTCCAAGTTATTCCAAGCCATGCATGCCATATTGAATTTAACCGCAAGTCACATTTCATTGCGCATAGTTTTACAATTCAGTCCCCAAGGGATATCCAGGGGACCTCTGTGTTACCGCTTCCGATAAAGTTGAGAAATATTTTCCCATTCGATTGACGTTACCGTGATTGATGCATTTAATGCTTAACAAACAGCCCAAATTCAGTTCAAGCTAAGACCCCTTCTGGTCAAGATTGTAAAACAAGTTAGAATGAAATTCTCAGGAAAATCAAGACCCATGGATATTGGTAAGCTATGATGATGATATTTACATTGTTATGTAAATTTGTGCTTCTAGTAAGAGCTATACTTAGATTTCAACCCCTCTCAAGGCTCTCTATTAGCATGAGCACATGGCATGATCATTGTGATTGCTTTCTAAGTTAGAAACGCAACGATATTTAGTGATTTCTTGATGTAATTATTTCAGTTGACCGCTTTGCTTCGATTCGTATGAAAATGCCCTGAGGCCACAAGATTAGGATTAAAGACAATAAAGTAAAGATTGTTCTCCTACACTGGCTTGGTGTTCTAAGGAGTTTTTACTGTACATGCAAACAACCCGGGAGAACAAGATTTCAATTTTGACTTAAGAAACTGTTACACTCTGATTGGTTGAAGCGCAGCGACCCGTTTTTGGGTTGCTAAAATTGGTGGCAATCAAGCAGGAAAAGTCCTTCATCTGGCGTGTACTGAATAAACAAGACGAAGGACTTTTCAGAAAGTCTAATACCCTCCCCATGTAGGACCATTGGAAACGATTCCCTAGGGTTGAGTGGTGGTACAGAGAAGGGGGTTGTATGAGCCCAAACTGGAATTTCTAGAGGGGAAGAGGGGCTGAAACCAAAAGACCCTTTGTGGGGGTGTTTGATATCTTCTAGAATAAGTTATTTGAGCAAAGCCAGAAACTTCAATATTATTCATTAAAGCAAAAAAGTGGCTAAAAGGTGCAACCATTTAAATACCTCAGCAATGAGCACCAGGTGAAATGTGTTGGTTTGACCCAGCCAGGAGAAGGGTAGGGTGGGGTTGGGTTTGCATTGAGTGGTGCATTATTGTTACTAGTATGTTAATTATAGGCATAGAGTAGTCTGAGAGTGACTATGGTGTTAACATCTCAGTTACATCAGTAGTAATATCTCAAACTGTGCTTTCTACAGGGCAGCTTTCCCACAGTACAGGTCAGCCTCTCATGGCCCACAACCCAAAAAAGGAAAAAAGGCCAAACATTTGTCCCCATTGTGATAATAGACTACGAGTAGTCCCTCTTTCGCTTAGTCCGTCGTGCATGAAGCGAAAGAAATTCGCAAGAAAAAAATGGCCACGCAAAATCCTGGGGGCTAGGAGCGCGCGAAAGGAGGGACTACCGCCTAAGCCCAAGAGTTTGCCGTTTCACGGCCAAGTGATTTTTCGGTGTAGGATTTCTCATCTTGACATCCTCTTATTATCGCCTGTTATCAATAGCTCCGGGAGATCTGAATAAAATTGCTCCACTCTACTCTTCAGGTAGCCAGGCAAAAACATATGCCGTGAGAAGTATATCTTCGTTCAGTGTTCGTTCAGCGAAACCGACTGTCAAAAAAAGTTTAAAAAGAAGACAGTGAATGAGGCCTCTTGTAACAATTTTCGCTGCATCTAAAAGTTATTGCGAAAATTTCCACAGAGTTTTAACCGAGAATTTATGTTATACATTACACATTATACATAGGACATCATCCAACTGCGGTGAAATGTTTGCCGATAGCAGCGGAAAATTTCAGGTGTCAAGTGAGAGTCCGGTTCAATCTTTCAAATGGACGGCAGAAAGGCCAAGCTCAGTGAATTTATATTCGCTGACTTAGATGATGCTGTTGAGCGGCGAAATCACTAACACGCTTGCAGTCGGAGTGGAGGCAGAAAGCTTTGCCAAACAAAACACTGGATAAATTTAAATCTTTCCAAAGCGCCTGTTGGCAGATTTGCAAGAACATCACGGCTTGCGAAGCGCGATTCCAACACTTCAATTTGTTCCGGTTCCAAAACATTCCTGCAAGACATCACAGGTATCTCGAATGTTGACAACACGTTGTCAACATTCCTAACATAAGCCAATCATATTTTTGCGTTGTGAGAGCAACGCATAATTCAAACTCTTGGGCTTAGGTGGTAGTCCCTCCTTTTGTGTGCTCCTCGCCTCCAGGATTTCGCGCAGCCATTTTTTTCTCGCGGTTTTCTTTCGCGTCTCGCACGACAGACTCGACTAAGCGAAAGAGGGACTACTCGTAGTCTATTGTGATAAAGGACACCTGAACCCACAACTCTATTCTCCTGCACTCCCCAAATAAGGACAAAACACCATCACTGGCTGAATCTTATGCTTTGGCTCTTGCTGGTCTGGGTAAGAAGAAAATTCTATTTCCCAACAAGTGAGGGGACTTTAAGAAATTAAAAGCTACATTGGAAAAAGAGTATCCTAAACTGACATCCCACCAAGGAGCATTTGAGCTCCTACGTGCAGATAGAGGTGGACCATCAAGGCCCCTTGTGCCAATGAAACAAAATGGTGGATACAGCATTCCATACGTAAAAGATGTGTCCTCAAGCACAGCAGCAATTTACATCAGGCCTATGTAAAGTAACCTTGATCTGGAGAGATTCGTCCAACTATCTCTGTGTGATGGCCCAGCGAGGTTAAGAAGAACACTGGAACTATTTCCAGCTCTTGGTTCATGAGTGACATTGCCCCACAATTCTATAATGCTTAAGTGGGAGTAATCGATGAATGTCCACATCTGCAGAAGTTACCATGCCATGGCATGTGGATAAAGGAATCACTCATGAATTAAGGAAAAAATGGCGTCATACCAACAGAACTCGAGGTTTACAAGATGTTTCAGACGGTTCTCGAACACTGCTTGACAACTGCTTGCGAGGTTTTCTCAATCGCCTTAGCCTCTACACAAAAACAGCATCATTCAAGAAATACTTTGTGGAACCCTTCCATAAGGTTTTCAAGTATCAATACTTGAAAGGGAAAACTAACAATTGCTTAGCCAATTGTCTCCTTAATCTTTTACAGTATGTTAGAGATAAAACCTGTGATTGTCTGATTAAACTGACCAAGGGAAAAGTTACAACATGCATAAACATAATACAGGAAAGGCATCTGCGCAGTTTGACCCTCTCAACTGGCTCTGTTAAACCCAAGGATGGGTTAATACCTGGACGGTACTTGGAGAGAATGCGAGAAGCTCTTATAAAATGTCAAAGCTTTTGGATGCCTGTAACAAGCAACAGTCGCTCTCATTTAATTACCAGCGATTCTGATCTAGCAAAGTTGAAAGCAGCACATTGTCCTGCATGACAAGATGACCAAGGCTGAACATATGGATCCAGCTAAGTGCTCTAATTATTTTCCTGCACTGTTACTAGTTCTCCTTTACCTCTTATTACATTAAATGATAGTGCCTAAAGTGTAGGAACTGTGTGAGGCCTGTGAAAGAAAATTGTAGAGGCATCCTGTGTGACTCTTGCCTCTGGTGGTTTCACCTAAAATGTACTGCTTTATCTGTTAAGGAGTACAACTATTTCGCTGCGACCTGTGACTTGTGGCTCTGCGTGCACTGCCGTAACGAAATTTTTCCTTTTAATTCTGTGGAAGACCATGAACTGGTTGAGCTACTGGTCTATAATTCCAACACAGATTGTCTTTGCTCTGATAATAATCGTAATTTATCCAGCATTGGATATGGATTCTTATTTGAATACCAATCTCCCTGGTTATTGTTTCCTGTCTCAACCATCCATGTGTAATGCTGGGGGTGTTGGTTTCTACATCAAAGACAATCTTTCATACATTAAACGTGATGACTTCTGCACTACCAATCCAGAATTTGAGTCCATTTGGATTGAAATTGAGGTCCCACTTCAGCATAATATTGTCTGTGGATTAATATATAGGCATCCTGATCAAAATATTGCCAAAACTGTGGACTTTTTGTATAAGGTGACCGAGAAAATAAACAGAGAAGGTAAATTTTGTTTTCTGATGGGTGATTTTAATATCAATCTTTTAAATTATTACGCTCATTCTGAGACAGAAGATTTTGTCAATACTCTAGGATCCTATGCATTCCATCCACAGATTTTGAAACCTACTAGAATAACCTATCATTCCGCAACTCTAATCGATAACATTTTCTTTAATTCACTAGAGCACCATGCTATAAGTGGTAATATACTGTGTGGCATAACAGATCATTTGCCTAACTTTTTGATTATCACAAAGTTGTCTAATCTTCCACAAAATTTTATGATGTATAAAAGGGATTACTCCAGGCTTGATAATGACGCACTTATTTCAGAGGTTAGCAAGGTGAACTGGTCAGAGGTCTTATCTAATGAATCTGAAGTGTCTGATGTTAACACAGTTTTTCAGAATTTCTATCTCTGTATTTCTGAATTCATCAATAAGCACTCTCCTCTCCATAAACTTACTCGGAAAGAAATTAAGTCATTATCCAAGCCTTGGGTGACACCTGGCATCAAAGTATCTATTAGGCTGAAGGAGAAGTTTTATAAACATTTCTTAGAAACTAGGAATATATATTTCTTAACTAAATAGAAGTTTTATCGGAATAAGATTACCCAACTGCTTAAAGTCAGAAAACAGAATTACTACCATAATTACTGTATTGCAAATAGTAAAAATATCAAAAAAACCTGGGCAGGCATCAAAGAGTTAATTACCCTGAAAACAAACAGATTCAACTCTTTCTCTAAAATTGTTGTTGGCAATAATGTAATTATTGATTCCAAGGCTATTACTTCAGCTTTTAATAAGTATTTTTCAGAAATTGGCAGAAAGTTAGCAGGAGATTCCTCAAGTTGATATCGATCCCCTAGACTTTCTTGGGTCCTCGCAGGCAAACAGCTTTATGCTTTTCCCTGTTTCTGCAGTAGAGATACAGAATGAAATTACTAGCCTAAACTCATCCAAGGCTTCTGGTCCTTTTAGCATTCCTGTATGCCTGCTAAAGCTATTAGAAACCTGCATATCATTTCCCTTGGAATTTATCTTTAATCTTTCCTTTAGTAGTGGGTGTGTGCCTGACCAATTTAAGATAGCTGATGTTATTCCAGTACATAAAAAGGACTCAGTCACTTGCATGAATAACTATCAACCCATCTCACTGCTCTCTATTTTCAATAAAATCCTGGAGAAGCTTGTATACAAGAGACTTATCACTTTTATTGACAAATATAATATTCTATATGACAAACAATTTGGCTTTAGGAGAGATCATTCCACCCTACATGCAACTCTTTTTATTACAGACAAAATTCAAAGAGCAATTGAAGATGGCCTATTTTCGTGTGGTATTTTTCTTGATTTTTCTAAAGCCTTTGATACTGTTGACCATAGCATATTACTAAAGAAATTAACCCATTATGGAATCTGCGGTATTGCTAATGACTGGTTTGCTTCATATTTAAACAATAGGAGGCAGTATGTTACAATTGGTAGTACTAAATCTGATGACACCCTCATTACTCATGGTGTCCCACAGGGTTCTGTGTTAGGCCCTCTTCTATTTCTCCTGTACATTAATGATTTCTGCAAGTGCAGTAGTGTGTTTGACTTCCACATTTTTGCAGACGATACTAATCTCTTTTACTCTAATTCTAATTTAGCTGAACTTGAGTCCACTGTTAATTATAATATGAAAATGGTATCTGACTGGCTTATGGCAAATAAGGTTTTCTTAAATATTGATAAGACAAATTTCATTATTTTTCACCCCCCTCAAAAGGTTAAGGGTCACATAGTCAAATTAACAATTTCTAACAGGGAGATTATGCAAGAGAAATTCATAAAGTATTTGGGTCTCCTGATTGATTCACATCTCAGTTGGAAGTATCACATCTTACATATTTCTAAAAAGATTAAGGGATGTATTGGCATACTCTCTAAGATCAGGCACTCTGTGACCGACCAGGTCCTTTTACAGTTGTATTACTCACTCATTTATCCCTTCTTGACTTATAGTTTAATAACTTGGGGGAATACATATCAAACAACTCTTTTACCTCTTATCACCTTACAAAAAAAGCAGTCAGAATAATGACATTCTCAGAATATAATTTCCACTCTAGTCCACTCCTTCAGAAATTAAAAATACTTAAAGTAAGTGACTTAATATATTTATATAGTTCTTTATTTATGTACGACTATTACTCTAATAGACTGCCATTGATTTTTGATAATTTCTTCAAGACTATCAACAAAGTGCATCAATATCAAACCAGACTGGCGAGTGAGATTTCATACTATCTGCCAAAAGCAAGGACTAATTACGGCAAATCTAACATTCGTTTTTTCGGTGCTTAAGTTTGGAATTCCATTGATGACTCACTTAAATCTAAGAGTCGTGCTTGTTTCAAAAATCTCTTAAAAGAATTGATTATCTCCAACTACTGACTGGTACATTGATGTACTTTAATTTTTCATTTTTTTGTGTGCACATTCATTTTTGTCTTTTTCGTTCTCCGTATGTGTGTCTGTGTCTGTGTGTGTGTGAATGAAATTGTGTCCTGTTTTTTTTTTCACATATTCTGTAACTTTATTGCAATATTTTTTCCGCTTGGCCCAGCCACTTAGCTCAATTAACCTTAGCTATTTCTAAGTGGCCATGCTCTGTTTTTCATTGTTATTTTTTCACATTGCATGTATTTATTTTTATTGTAAAATTTTTCTGGGCACAAAATAAAGATTGTTGTTGTTGTTGTTGCTGTACAAAATTGCCAGCTAAAGTGCCAAGAGTGCGACATCTGTGCATATATGTATGTGTGTAACTGCCCTGACAGCTTGATCTCGACTACAATTTGCAAGCATATTCATCTTGTTTGTAGGTGTAGCACCTGTCAGGATGAGAATTATGCAGGGCAGTGGTCTGAAGACGGAACATATTCCAACAATGATCGTGAGATGGATAGAGAAAGACGGAAGCAATCACTAAGAACCAAATTACTTACTATTGTCAGTTATATTGAAGGGTGCGAAAATGTTGATGCTTTGCAACAGTTAGAGAGAAGCATCAATTCTGCCCACAGCTTGTTTATTTTGAAACATGGAAAGAAACACCTTCCCACCCCTAAAGAGAATGCTCCACATAACAAAAATATTGTGCCACAAAAACGTTTCTTCTCCACAAAGAAAAAGTCAAGGAAGATCAACATGAGGTTTGTAAAGCCATCCAAAGAAGAAAAATTGGAGATCACTGGGAACTGGAGAGGGGATGACCAAATCAGCACAGCGAAACAAATCTCATCTGATAATATTAATACGGAAGGTGAGCATGTAAAAACTATTGAACTCGGATGTTTGTCGTGTCTTTATGTCAGCTATGCCAGCTACATGTTCTTGTAATATTACTTTCATTTGGAATTTTTAATTAACATTTTTTTTAACTAGGGTCATTACATGATTATAATAAAAAAATTATTGTCATTCTTCTTCTTCTTCATCTTTGTCTTTTCTTTTATAGCATTGCAAGAATGATGAATCGGTTTTGCAAGGAAGAAAGCCAGGCAGTCAAAGACATTCTGCTTTCTGGAAGGAAACTACCTCTGATTTATCGGTGTTGAAGGAATTCTTCACAGATGACGCATGGAAACCATGCATGTTTTGGCATACCCAACATCTCAATTTTAAGTGAAGTATATATAAAATAATTCATATTTGAACTGCGGTAGTAGATGAAAGTGAAGTATGATACTTCACATCATTTCACTCACGGGAAGATATGAACTCAATTAATTGACCTCGCTCCCAATGTGTGGCTTCATAGCTCAGTTGGTAGAGCATCGCACCAGTATCGCGGAGGTCACGGGTTTGAATCCTGTTGAAGCCCTGATTTTTTTCAGGCTTCTTCTTTCCAGTTGCTTAAATTGGAAAATTTACTGCGATGATCATACTTCACTTTCATCTACTACACATCATTTCACTCACAGGAAGATATGAACTCAATTAATTGACCTCGCTCCCAATGTGTGGCTTCATAGCTCAGTTGGTAGAGCATCGCACTGGTATCGCGGATGACACGGGTTCGAATCCCATTGAAGCCCTGATTTTTTTTTCAGGCTTCTTTCCAGTTGCTTAAATTTGAAAATTTACTGTGATGATCATACTTCACTTTCATCTCAATTTTAAGTTTGAGCCAGGAAAATTTTAAATGAATGATCATGTAAAGATAATCAAACATGCAGACAGACTACTGATGTCATAACACATCTGTCCGACTGATAAATGTATTCTCTGAACTACCTATGTTGTATTCTTTGCAGTGAACGAGTTGAAAAAAGCCTGGCAATGTCATTCATGTCAACAGTCCAGACATATGCACATGATCCAGTGTGAAAGCTGTTTACAATGGTTGGACTGGTAAGCCACTTATTTCGTTATTATGCATTAATGTAATGTATAATGTACCACTGTATTGCCACAGCGAGAGTTTTATTTTATTAGTGAGTAGGTCTATGTGTGGTCTCTTCAGTTAACAATTCTAATATACTAGTTTTGTTGCATAAATTTTACCGAGTTAGCCACTTTTGTTTTTGGAGTTGCTAAATGGGAAGGAGACTGGGACTGAGCATGACTGAGTAAGGATGCGAGATTGATAGCTCTGTAACTTTTGTTGTACTCTTCCTTGGGTTCTGATACTTTATATGGAATTTTCATCACCACTTTCATCCCTGTTTAAATGGAAAACGAGAGGAAGCAATTCACCGACCAGCAAGACTGTTTCCCCTGAAACAAAACAATTAAGGTCATTCCCCAATATTGCATTGCGCATCCCTACTGCGCATAATTTCACACATGATTAGCGCACATGCATTAAAAAATGGTGGCTTTATGTTTACAGCTGGATCTCGCCATAGAGGTAAATCGTCATTTTCTCACAAACGAGTATGGTGACCTATCATTTTTTGCTGTTGTTTTGAATTGGGTAACAAATTTCTCTGTGTAAAATAAATATGGTCCAATTCTCAGTGTAGGACAAAAAGCAATCGTGGGAGACGTGAATTTAGCAAGCAATCATGACTACAATCATGGCGCTATTATAAGGATTTATATGGGTATAAACAAGGTGCTGTTGCTCCTACACGAACATGGGGACCCCTCATTTTTATTTCAAAATTTAAGTTCCTATAATATAAACAATCAATTGGCAAAGTTTCACAAAAATCTCAGTGCTGGTTCTATTTCAGTGGAATGACCTTAAGAGAGTGTGAAAGAACACCAACCAAACGCTCCACCCACCTTTGTATCGCCACCAAAGATGAAGAGCAATTCTGAAGACATAGTTCTGTCAGCCCTCAATATGGCAGAGGATTTTGCCTCCAAAGTGGACCTAATATTATCAAAGGTAAGCCAATGGGAAAACATTGGTACACAAATAAATATATTACATGACTCGGTGGATTGAATAAATCAAACAGTCGCAAACCTTCAAAGTGAATTCTACCACTTAAAGGAAGACATATGAAATACAGTTGAAGAAACAAATACGTTTAAGACGGCGTAAAATTCCTAAATGATGAAGTGGAAGCAAGTAAGAGAAAACTCCGAGATGATGAAGAGAAGTCACAACAGGAGATGGATGACTTGGGCCTCCAACTATTAAATTAAGAAGTGAACAGCCGCCGCAAAAATCTTTGCTTCTGTGGTATTTTAGAAACCGACAAGGAAGTGAACACTGAAGCTGTTTTGAAAGCCTTCTTGGAGAAAGAGTTAAATGTGGAAAACAACCAGTATATTGAGTTCCAAAGAGTTCACCTCCTCAGTAAAAAGGATCAAAACACAAGAAAACCCAGGGCCATCATAGCATGCTGCCTTCGCTTTTAAGATTGAGAAAACCTCTTTTCTTGCTAACGCAACATCGATAGCCAGTCGAATTTCGGTATTGGCCTGGATCTATCTAAGCAGGTAATTGATATGAGGAAGAGGACTATTCCGAAGATGGTGCAAGCAAGAAAAGATGGAAAACGAGCAGCCTTCAGTAGAATGGAACCCTATAAACTCTTTATTGATAGCATGGAGGTAAAACAGTGATAAGCAAATGCTTTTGCATTTAACTATCTTAGGTGAGGTCGGTCTCTTGATACTAAGCCCACGAGCTGATTAGTAAACATCTACTAAGCTTCAAGCTTTTAAAAAAATGTTCCAGGTTGTTCATTTATAGAGTTTGCAGGAATTAGTTTACTTCTTAAGTTTTAGTTTCTATTAAAAGCTATCAATTAGCATATTCCATAGTTCTTTTTTGAAGTTCGATTTAAACAAAAGGCTAACACTTGATCTTGTCCAAGTGTAGCTTTAACAGTTCAATTTTTCACACTGGCTACATTTTTCATTTCATTTCTTTTGTTTTGTTATGTATGTTATTCTGTATTTATTCACTAAGCACTTAACAAAATTGGGAATGTGTTAATTGTTTGGGTGACAGTGACCCTTCTAGGAATAACAGCTACAGTTTTTATCTTGTTTCCACTACACCTATGCACAGGATTCCAACAACCAAAAGGTTAAAACTCTTTCGCTGAATGTTCGGGGTATCCGTACGTTTGAAAAACATTAGTTGATAAATTTAAAAGAAATCCCCTTGATTGCAAGTGTTGAACGACAACTAGGGCGTTAGTCAAACACACAAAAACTTTAGCACTGTGAATAGTTCATGATATCGTGGGAACGCTAGCTTAAGAAATTAACAGCTATTTATACTAGGGATTTTTTACACTGATAACGAATGATTAATATCAATTATTCAGTTGGGTATGGAGTGAAGCATGTATTGCTTTTCTGTTGGTCTTTTTTACAACAGGCTTTTTAGGAACCCTTTGACCAGTTTTCAGATCTTGTAGTTCTTGTGCAATCAGTTTAGCTAAATTTACCAGCAAATTCAGGGAGTCATGTCAAAATATCGAGAATTTGTGCGTCAAATTAAAAGTTCCAGTTTTGTGGTGAGTGACAATACATAGCATTAGCGCATGTAGCATGATCCTGCATATTAGCCTTTGTTTATTTTTATATTCTCAATATTTTTTTAAGAAAAATAAACCATGCAAAGCTCTTGGAAAATTAAAAATAGAGTTTCATGCCAAAAACAAGAGCTAGCAGAAATGTTTACAAATCAAGGTGACCAACGTTTGGTCTTGGGTGACGAAAAAATACTGGTTGCCCAGCCGGGCACCCAGCTATCCTGTTTGCCACTCAGCAAAGCGGGCAACTGATTGTAACATTCTATTTTTGGTCCATTGAGAGTGTTACTTGCAGAAAAATGTCCTTTAGCACAAACACTTTTTATTTTTCAAGCTCATTTGCTCCACATGAATTATCATCTCTGTAAAAACTAAAATCTTAAATCAAGATTTTTTTGTCCTACCTCAGCACCACAACAAAAGCTGACAACTTATGTCAGCATTTTTTTCTGGTGCCGAGGTAAGACGAAAAATCTTAAATTAAGATTTCAGTTTGTACAGAGATGAAACATGATCTTCCCTTCGCACTTGACTTCACACATGAAAAACCGCATGAGTTTCTCTGGAGATTATTTTATTTTGATGTTTTAGTGTTTTAATAGTTTTAGATGGTGCAACACATAATCATTTATATAAAACAAAATTCTCCATATCTGCAAATTTTAGCAATTCTGCTTAAGTCTCCAAACAAACGTGAGTAAACAAAATTTCAATAGTAGTGACTTGTTAGCAATTTCATTTTATCTACATTTGGTGCCGCAGTGGGTACTGTAAGCACTTAACTTGAAATGATTTCAAGACTTATTGTGTATTTTGGTGATCTTTAATGAAAACTTTAAGTGATTCTAAATGTAGAGAGTAGTTTATAAATTAGTTCGCTACAATAAACTGTGGTCGCTAAAAATAGCAACTCACTCCACCAAGTGTGTGAAAGTTTGGTTAAAGTACAAGAAAATATTTAATATGTAGTTTCTTGGTGCTTTCTGCAACTGTTACAAAAAGTAGAAATGATTCTTTGTCAAAATCCCATAGCTTAGTAAAAGATTATCAATTTTTTTAAAAAAGGAATGCTCTATCGGCCAAACTGTTGCAAGAATAGCTATGAAAGATTTCATGTACCTTCTGAAAAGTTTAAATCTCCACAAATACTCAGGTACATTAAGTTGACTTCTTGATCTACATGTAACTACTTGTAGATAACCTAGGAAATTTTTATGTAAATTCTCTAAATGGAAGGATTAATTTTTATTTGGGCCACTTTGGCCCGAAACTATCAATGTGTTTCATGATATGAAAACATGCTGGTATTATCACTTTTAACACATATTGAATGACTCTGCATAACGAAAGTCACGCAAATTGCTCGACATGTGAGAAAGAAAGATGGTGGATCAAGTTCTTGGCATACTGTATGAAATCCTAGACTGCCAGCTAAAAAATAAATCTGGAGATGAATTGAATAGTTTGTTGGTAGGCCACCAAGAGTAATCTTACAGCATACATGTATGCCATTCAACAAAACCAAAAAGCTTTGAAATTACTTGTAGAATTTCATTTCATGGTTCAATCAATTATTAACTACTTAAAGATGAATTAATTATACGTTTTAATTAATTGATTAATTAATGAATTGAGCATTTAATTGTTTCTGGGTGACCAGCCTGGAGAGCTGGGCACCCTAGCTGGAATGGTTTGGAGCCCGAAGGTCTCCCTGAAAATTTTCTTAGAGCACAGCCTTGGTAATAATTAAGGAAGATAACGTGGCTCTCGGTTATTATGCAACATTTCCTCCAGTTTTAGAGTTGCAATAAGCATAAGCAGATCCTGTGTGCACAAATAAACATATTCTTGTTCTTTCATCCTGTGCGGTGCAGTGATTCTTGTCAAAGTATACATCAATATCACATTCCGCCATCTTGGGTTGTGTGCTCCACCAAAATGAGGCTGGATGGGCATGTTATTCCCCACGTTTGCTTTGTCAATATGGGGGAAAGACATGTATGTGCCATGTGGTTGAAATCTCTTAACGGTATTCCATTTTTTTGACTCAGCTTTCATCGAGAAATAGCTCAAGAAGGGCGGAAAACTCCCAAACAAAGTAGTTACTTGCGGCCATAGTAATTTTGATTCAAGCTATAGTGTTGTATACTTCCATATTCACAATTTACTTCCAGTAAAAGCTCAAGACGCAGGAGTCCTCGTAAGAGCTAAAAGCTATAAATCCAAGCAAAAAAATGAAGAGCCATGGAGCGTACAGGTAATGATAGTACCTTATTGTTTCGTCTGAGCTCGAACCAATCCAACAAAAGTATGTTAAGTTTCCTTTCAGGTGTACATTGTTTAAAATTTGCTTTAGTTTATTGAACTCCTAAGCAATTAGACAAAAATGTAATTGAGTGAAAAAGTAAAAAAGCACACACGCATTGCAAATCAGAAAAAAACACATTTTAAATTTTTTCTTTAGGTTGACATATCAAAGGCTGCAGAAGTTAAAATAACCAGTACCTCATGCAGCTGTGAGGCAGGAGTAAGGCTCTGCAATCATGTAATAGGGCTGGTATACCTCATTGAACATTACAGAAAAGTTAGTTTGAAAAGTGTACCTCCTGCCATGTCCAAAACAAGTCTTCAACAGACATGGCATGTTCCACAGAGGACAGCAGGAATCAATCCCCGCAGCGTACAAGAGGTGCTAGTGCAGCAGGTAAAACCTCCAAGCAGTGATGCTCCAGCAAAAAAGACAGTATGCAGGATAGATGGGGTACAGCCCAATTCCAGAACATATTCGGGAACCCAAAATTATTGATTCCCTGAAAGACATATTCAAAGAATATGAAGACATGCAAATAAATAGCATTATTCCCGAAACTAACAGATTAGACTTTGTGGATAGTAAACTGGGAAAAGTACCTTGTGGCTCAGTTATCTCATACCAGCAGCGCCAAAACACAACAAATGATCCCCAAATTCACATCAACATTGATGGATCAGAAAATGTACCAGCTTTTGATGTGCCATCACTTGGAAACTATTATTCATTTGTTCCCACCTTGGAATAAAAAAACTTTATTGAAGGACTCAGTGTGTCACTAACGCAATCTTGCTTATATGAGGAAGAGACCAGGGAGCAGTCCGACACACAGAAGTGGCATGACTTAAGGGCACAGAGATCATCTTCCAGCAAATTTAAAGATGTGTGTAAACAAAGGGCTGACTTTGAATCACTGGCAGTCAGGCAACTGAAGAAGACCGTGCAAACTGCAGCAATAAACCATGGCATAAATACTGAAGAAGAGGCAGCTTCTGCTTATGCTGACAGTGGAGATTGTAATGTTTTCCCTGCCGGGATTGTTATCAACCCATCTTGCCCACATCTGGCTGCCTCTCCAGATTGAAGAGTCTATGATCCCTCTGAAAACAATCCCTGGGGGCTGCTGGAAATCAAGTGCCCTGTTAATTTCATCCTGAGCGAATTTTTGTGCACCATGTGACGATATGTCCTAACCATCGCACAAAACTTGGATTAGGGCAAAGCAGAAGGTTCAACATCCTGGGGGGGGGACTCCCGTATAAAAGAAGGGGGTGCTTGTCGAACATTTTGAAAAGAACCCCTAAGTGGTACTGAGATCCTGTTTAGTGGGTGTGGCTTAGCAGTTTTTTTCCTCCCCTTAGGGGTACTTATTCTCATGAAGACATGATTCGGCATGATTGATCATCGCAGCTATAAACACAACTTAAGCAGTTGTGAAATTAAAGTCTAAAAGAAAATTCAGACCATAATTTCACAACTGCTTAAGTTGTTTGTATAACTGCGATGATCAATCATGTCTTGATCTCTTTCTCTGTAGTTCAAATATTTGGTATTTCTTATATTCATTTGCACTAATTCTTACATAACACATAACACATAATCTCAAGTCATATTTTTTCGGCTCAATGCCCTAAAAGGTACTGCGAAAGCTACCGCTGTGGACCTTTTGACACGAAGCACCCTAAGAGGTAATGAACCGTGCTTTTGTGACGATCGAGCAACCCCGTCATTTTTATATGGGTTATGGAAGGAATTTCTGCCCATTGTAAAGGCAAAGGACCGTGTCCAAAATGTGAAAGAGGGTTGGGAAAGAAGGGGTCAGAGGTAATCTTACGCAAAATTGGTTCGTGCACGTTCATTCATACAAGTTGGGTCAGGTACCATATGTGTCTGTGGAAAGATAAGGCAGGAGGAAAATATTCCACTCCACAAACATGCGACTTGTTAACCTCATGCGAGTTTCAGGAAAGGTCACGACAGCAGGACACGCAATTAACGTAAAACCAAAACAGATAACAAATTGCAATGTTTCGTTCTGAATGCATTTGTTCTATGCAGATCAACATGAGTATTGAAACATACATTCAACAAGTAAGCTTCTTATTTTAAAATGCTCTCAGCGATGTTTTAGTGTACGCCTGTCTTTGAAAAGATAAAGTCGGAGGAAAATATTCCACCATCATAGAAACACGCAACGCATTAAATTGTTCTAAAACTCCTCCAATCTTAAAGAGAGTTTCAAGGAAGAAAGTGAAGAATAATCATCGCATTACATTTTCCAATTTAAGCAATTGGAAAGAAGCCTGAAAAAAATCAGGGCTTCAACGGGATTCGAACCCGTGACCTCCGCGATACCAGTGCGATGCTCTACCAACTGAGCTATGAAGCCACACATTGGGAACGAGGCCACTTAATTGAGTTCATATCTTCCCGTGAGGAGTGAAATGGTGTGAAGTTTATATGAAATAATTCATATATGAACTGTGGTTGTAGATGAAAGTGAAGAATGATCATCGCAGTAAATTTTCCAATTTAAGCAATTGGAAAGAAGAAGCCTGATAAAAATCAGGCTTCTTCTTTCCAATTGCTTAAATTGGAAAATTTACTGCGATGATCATTCTTCACTTTCATCTACAACCACAGTTCATATATGAATTATTTCATATAAACTTCACATAGTTTCAAGGAAGTTCATGAGTGGAAGCAGAGTGGAATTATATGAAAATAACCTAACAGCAAAAAAGGTAACAAACTGCATTGTCTTCGTTCTAAAACACTCTTCCAATCTAAAATCGAGTTTCGGGGAAGGCGACATGAGCAGAAAAAAACAACACTGAAAGAGATAACAAACAGGCCAATTAGTTTCAATTCTAGAAGCAACTTTTGCAAAAAATAACAGGAATATATGTATGCATTACATGTAAAGACACAAAAAAAATAAGATTACCCCATAAGAAGTAGTGACCTTTAGATGTTGGTTCCATTTTAATGGACATTTCACAACTCTAACATAAGGGAATGGCTGGCTGATACAAAAAGTTCAGCGGTGCATCTCTTTCGGAAGCCACGTTGCTAAGTTGCTTAGTCAAGAGGACAGCCAAGAGTCATGTTTTCTCCTTTTTGAGCGTGACTTTTAATCTTGACAATGTATATGGGTTAACCTATTTAGTGTTTGTGCAAGGGACCATAGGACTGCTTGTAAGTAATCGCTTTTTTGATTTAGTTTGACTTTCTTGCCTTCAATTTCAATTTCACTCTGTGTTTACAGCCTCCAAATTTGTACTTGCAGAAACATCAGCATATGCATCTGTTTCCTGGCTTCTTTATTGGCAGCCTCCATTAAAGACTATGGAAACTTCAATTCAGAAAATTGTATGTTTAGTGGCTATCCTGTTTTGCTTGGGCCTGTGAGTTTAATAGTAAATAATAAAGCTCATGCTGGGTGTACTTTGCAAATTTGCAAACAGCTTTGGTGGAATAACCCTTTTTGCATGTTGTTGCCCACCAAAACTGAAAAATCGCAAATTTTTTTCACATAGAAGACAAGTTCTCCAAATGTCCCAGCTCCCATTAAAGGACATTCCACTGTTGCAAACAATCAACAATGTTTTACCTAATATCATGAAATGTTCATGCTTTCATGTTTTGGTGTAGGAGATATGAGATCCACTCTCCGTCACCCCTCAGGTCCTAGTTTTTCTGGTAAATTTGACCAAATTTGCAAGCCAGCAAAAAGTGTAAAATTTAACGGAACAAAATTTGTGTTTTGTATCTGATATAAATGGACATAGAACTGCTTATAAAAAGCCAGAGATGTGCGCAATAAGCACAAGTCAGTCTAAACCATTTAGTTTTCGAATACAGTAAAAACCTGCATGTAAGAACCTAGGGATTTAAGAACCTTCAGGCAGAAATTTGCTTTTTTAATACCCCAAAATATAAGAACCTGTTTAGCCGAACAAATTCCAACAGGTTCTTATATGTGGGGTTTAACTATTTAATTTATATTTTTTTTTACCAAAAACCAAAAAGGTGAGCGAGAGTTAAGAAAATTGAACTGTTAAATGAAACTCAAAATGCACAATGTATGTTAAATTTGAACTGTTATTATGAAACAATTATTACTACAATTTACAGAATGTATCATTTCTATGTAATCTTAGTCTTGGTTCAAATGCTCCATGCATGTATCCTCTTGCATTTTGATCATTGTCTTAATATAACTTTAACCAGTAACACTGGACACTTCAAGAGCTCCTTGGACTATGAACAAGACATCAACTGTGTCTGGCACTAGATAAATATTTTCAATATATTCATACAGTATTATATATATTGAAAGATATTTCTAATTTTTTTGCAATTTCTATCAATTCAATTTGTTTCTGTTACAGCAGTGTTTCCATATTGACAGTTCTTGATGGAAAGATACATTTTATATACAGTACTGTATCATTGATCAATTAATGATCAATTTAACGTTAAATCTGTGAGCCCAAAAATTAAACATTGCACATTCGCAGGATTTTAGTCATATCCTGCACGCAACTCTGTAGGTGTTTTTTGCTGTTCACACCCTAGTTGGAACGGGATTTGTACTCTAAAGAATAGGTATAAAATAAGCTCCTTTATGTATCTTGTTCAAACTCCCTGATGAAGTCTGTATGATCAGATGAAACTGGTCGGAGAAAATAAAGCAAGTTGACAAGATCTGTTGCTGGAGTTTTGCTCACCAGTATCATTTTAAAAAATTGTCTAAGTCACAGCTAGCAGAAGCCACAATATGTTCAGCAACACTTCAGATTGCTCTGGATTCAAGATGACCAAAAGTGCTTTAAAACTTAAAAAACGGCAAGAATCTACAGATAGACAAAGTCAGGCGCGTGAGGAGGTCGTAGAAGATCATCGAACGACAACAGCTGAAGAATCATCTGAATCCGAAATATGGATCAATGACCACTTTCAACGCATGCTAAAAAATCTTGTCCGTAGCTTCATCGAGGCTGAAAATCAGCTTTATGGTCTACAAGAACGCAAACAAAAACTTGAATCCAACAACAGCAACGGGAAGGTACCCAGTGGTTTGAAGATTCGCTGTGTAACCGCTAAAAGCCGTGATACCCAGCTTCTTCAAGAAATATTCAACATCAACAAAGAGGCTGAATTGAAGCTTCTAGACGCCACTATCGACTCCCTAAAAACTGAAGAACAGCAAGCAAAAGCACGGTGCGCTGAAGAGAAGACCGTCTTCACTGCCATTGAGACCTGGAGGAATTCCTTTCAATCTAGTGCTTCTTCTCTTAACACCGAAGCAGACGAATATGTCAAGTCGGCAAAATGTTTTCCTGACAGCTTCTATTTTGAGTGTGCCGCAACACGAGCTTCTAAACGGGTAGCGGAGAACATTAAAAAAGCTTCTAAAGAGGCCAAAAGAACAGAGCAAATGGATACCCAATTTACCATTAACGAACAGTCTGTCCGCAACATGGTGCAACGTGCAACAGGAAGTTTCTAAGCTCAACCCAGCTTCTCTGCCAGGAAATACAGCTCCACCGCCCCGAAAAAATTCCAAAAGCTGTGGTAAAAATAGATCCAGCTCCAGAAATGAGAAACAACAACACTGTCGAGATTCCATCCAGGATGCCCATAACCCACGTAACTCCTTGCCCGCAGCCAAAAGTGCACAAGGGAGACGAAGTTGGTCTAAACAGCAGAGACAGCCCAAAAAACCCAATGTCAGGTTTTCTGATAGCCGCTCTCCCTGTTTCTCGTCGCCAGAAATCAAAAAACGGCAAAGGCTGCGGAAACGACGTCGTAAAATAGATGCGAGAGACAGTTACTCTAAATGGCTTGACAAAATGGCAAAAAAAAACCGATTTTGGACCTTTTACCATGGAATTTGGAATTTCACAATCACTCTCACCCCAGAGCAGTCACGAGCTCTTCGCTTAGGTCTTAAATTTAGACCTACACTTAGACCACCTGCTGCTTGTGTTTTTGACAATCAAATACAGGATTTCTGTTGTAACGTCCGTCTGCATTACAAATTTGCTGATCAACCTGATGACCCACACTTAAATCCTAAACTGTACATTAAAACAGGATGGAATCTGCCTCGGGAAGATCCTGACCTCGAAGAAAACCTGTGTAAAATCCGTCAAGAGCTACTGGAGACCTTCAACCAGATCCCGCCGCGTTGGACAATCATACGTTTGGTGAACGGAGAGGATTGCGTGAGCTCAAGGAAAACCCCATGGTTTGCGTCTTAGCCACAGACAAAAATCTTGGACCTGCTCTCGTATCTACAGACTGGGTAGAAAAAGAGACTCTTAAACACCTCAATGACACTAAATCGTATGCTAGAGTCACAAAAGATGACTGGACATTTAGACGTCAAAAGGTAATTGAGACCAGAGATAAACTTGTAAATAGTTACTCTAGATTTTTACCACCCAACTCTCTCAAGTTCCTCTGTAGCCTAGACGACAGTCCTAGGAGTATCGATCCCGCTAAATTTTATATTATTCCTAAGATTCATAAGTCACCTATAGCTGGGAGGCCTATCACGGCTTCTCACTCTTATATCACCAGGCCCATTAGTATTCTTGTTGACGAATTAGTCAAACCTAACATTACTATGCCTACGGTACTGCGTGACTCGGGTGAACTGATCCAATGTTTAGAGAAAGTTGAGCTACCCACAAATTACCTTCTTGTTATGGCGGATGTGTCATCACTCTATCCTAACATTGACACAAAGAAAGCAATTATTCCTCTTGACCTCTCGCTTAGAGAGGGCAAGGTAGCACAAACACCTCTCGGTTCAGTTAACTCGTGTAATCTTTGAGAATAATTTCCTTAAATCTGAATTTAGTAGCGATATATACCATCAAACATTTGGTATCGCCATGGGTACTCCCTTCGCGGTTACAGCTGCAAACGCTTTTATGTATTATCACAAGAGGGATATTATTGAATTGTATTCTCGAAATTTAACCCTCTACAAGCGTTTTATTGATGATATTTCTGTCATCTGGGAAGGTCCTTGGGAGACCCTCCTTGAATTTCTCAGTGCCATTAATACTAAGGATGAACGCATTAAGATAACTTATGAAATTAGTGATTCTAAGATTTCCTTTCTAGACTTGCTACTTTTCAAAGATTCTGTCAGAAACAAACTGCAATACTCTACTTTTCAGAAACCACTTAACAAGTATTTATATATACCATTTGAGTCATTTCATCCTGCTAGCAACAAAAAAGCTTTTATCAAAGGCGAGCTCATGCGTTAAGCCAGAAATAGCTCGACTTTTCGCTCATTCGATGAGACACGTCAACTATTCTGGAAGTGCTTATGCCTTCGGGGTTATCCAGCTAGGTTTTCACTGCTTGTTTTCAGGGAGATAAACTATAGTAACAGGAGTAAATGGTTCTCTAATCCTGGTCAGTTATCTAGACATAGGACAGTGGTGTTCAAATCCATGTTTAACTGCAGTCATGTTGGAATCAAAAAAGTTATTCTTAAGCATTTACCGAACCTTAGTTCTATTGTTAGTTACAAATCTACCAATACGTTAGCACATCTGTGTAAGTAAATGCTTTTGGGGCTCATGGATTTAACTTTAAATCTGTGAGCCCCAAAATTAAACATTGCACATTCGCAGGATTTTAGTCATATCCTGCACACAATTCTGTAGGTGTTTTTCGCTGTTCACACCCTAGTTGGAATGTGATTTGTACTCTAAAGAATAGATATAAAATAAGTTCCTTTACGTATCTTGTTCAAACTCCCTGATGAAGTCTGTATGATCAGACGAAACCAGTCAGAGAAAATAAAGCAAGTTGACAAGATCTGTTGCTGAAGTGCTGCTCACTAGTATTATTTTAAAAAAAATTTAAAAAAAATTTTAAAAATCTGTGTTTCAATATCATATCTTTATTGTCATTTGTTAAATGTACATAGGAGCTGTGCGATCTGTAGTTTCAAAGGATGAAAGAACTTTCCAGAAAGTGTGACATGTTGCGTGACATATCGTTACATCGTTACGTCATTTAGTTCCCGTATGTTAGATGGCGTCAGTTCCATGTGGACTTCACTTGAAATAAAGCCTGTGCTTGTGTTTTCTTGCCGGACTTCTGTTGTCCCGTCTTTCTTGAGTTTAGCTGATTGATACATGGTGGCAGCGGTTGAGAATCTGCTCAGAACCGCTGCAAGTCATGCCTGCAACCGGAGTTGAAGCTGACGCCGTTTCTGCACCAACCTTGAGCGCTGCTCAACCGAATCGCCCGCCATTACCACATGTAAAACGTCCTGCTCCACTCAATCTTGCGGACTGTTCACCGAAAAAGTGGAAATTATGGAAACAAACCTGGATTAACTACGCGGTTGTAGCGAAGATTACCAGCCAAGATGCTCAATATCAAAAAGCCCTTTTTCTCTGTACCATCGGTCAAGGTGCATTGGAGATCTTCAACGCCTTTCGGTACAACACCGGCGAAGACCCCGAAAAGGTCGACACCATAATAGCAAAGTTTGACGAGTACTTCACGGGTGAAGTCAACGAGACGTATGAACGCTTCAAGTTCAACCAAAGAAATCAAGAAGTCGGCGAAAGCTTCGATGCATACCTGATCGCACTACGAAACATGGCTGAAACATGTAACTTTTGCACTTGCCCTCGAATGACTGATTCTCTTCTTCGAGACCGTATTGTTCTCGGCATCAGAAATGGCGATGCCAGAAAAAGGCTCCTTCAAGAACGAAAGCTGGATTTAACGAGATGTATTGATATTTGCCGCACATCTGAAAGTGCCATAACTCAACTGCAGGCAATTGGTGCAAGTGAAAAAGTTGAGGAAGTCCACTGGGTAAACCAATCACGTAGAGCGAATGGCAAACGGAGTGACCCCCCTGAACCATCATCTGACAGGAAAACCACGCAGTCACGAAAGCTCAAGTGCAAATTCTGCTTGCAGACTCATGTTCTGAAAAAAGAATTGTGTCCTGCATGGGGTAAACGGTGCAATGCATGCGGGAAAATGAATCACTGGAAGGGCTCTGTGGTCTGTGAGACGAAAGGAAAGGTGCACCTAGTGAATCAGGCCTGTGACTCCTCTGACTCCGACTCGGATGTGGCCTCTGTAAAGACCCTTAATGCTTTTGTCAATGGTGTTGCATCTAGGAAGGATAAGCCAATCTATTGTGAAATGAACATTAACTCCAGCCCAGTCAAACTGCAAATAGACTGTGGAGCTACTGTCAGCATCATTCCCAGAAATTGCATAGGCAACAGTGAAATTCAGCCATCCAACATTTCCCTCGAAATGTGGAACAAAGCAAAAATGAAAGCACTTGGTACCCGTAAACTTCTCCTAGAGAACCCCAAAACCTCCAAGAAGTACATGGTGAAGTTTGTTGTTGAAGCTGAACTAACCCCACTGCTGAGTCGCAAGGCAGCTGAGAAGATGAAGCTGATCACAGTCAACTATGATAAGTTTGAAAGTGTTAATGGAGTAGTTGAAGGCCAGCAAGACGTCTTAAAAGCTTTTCCTGATGTATTCAATGGCGACATTGGCACCTTATCTGGCTCTGTACGTCTGACCATCAAGCCCGATACAGAGCCGGTACTTCGTCCACCAAAAAGGCTGCCTGTTGAGCTGCGAGACCAGGTTAAGCAGGAGCTTGACAGACTGGTCGGGGTAGGAGTTCTCGCTCCCGTAGATGAAACCACCGACTGGGTAAATCAGATGGCAATTGCAACCAAAAAGGATGGAAGTCTTTGGATCTGCATAGATCCACGATCCCTTAACCTCGCGCTAAAGCGGGAACACTACCAGCTTCCTGTACTGGATGACATCCTCCCTGACCTTGCAAAGGCGAAAGTTTTCAGCAAAGTTGATCTGAGTCATGGTTATTGGCACTGTACCTTGGAAGAAGAGTCCAGTCTGCTTACCACTTTCTCTACCCCATTCGGGAGGTACAGGTGGAGACGTCTTCCCTTTGGACTCTCTGTTAGCTCTGAGATCTTCCAAAAACGACTCCATCAAGCCCTGGAAGGACTGGTGGGTGTTGCCTGTATAGCTGATGACATATTGATCTATGGTGTTGGAGACACCATTGAGGATGCCACGCAGGACCATGACAGAAACCTCACATCACTCTTCCAGCGCTGCGAAGAGAAATCCATCCGCCTCAACAAGGAGAAAGTGACCCTGAGAGTGAAACAACTGGATTTCATGGGGCACCAACTCACTACAGAGGGTCTGAAACCAGATCCAAGTAAGGTAGAAGCTATCCTAAAGCTGCAAACACCAAAGACCAAGGAGGACATTGAAAGACTTAACGGAACTGTTAATTATCTTGCAAAATTCCTTCCAAAGCTTTCCCAAGTAATGGAACCACTCAGAAGACTTACACAAAAGGGAGTCGAATGGTACTGGGGCGATGCTGAAGACAAAGCTTTCAATGAAGTGAAACAACTAGTCACCCAGGCTCCAATCCTTGCCTACTACAGTCCTGACAAAGAGCTTGTTATACAGTGTGATGCCAGCAGCCTGGGAATTGGTGCCGCACTTATGCAAGAAGGTCGACCACTGACATACGCTAGCAGAGCACTTACAGATCCTGAGACCCATTATGCCACCATAGAAAAGGAGATGCTTGCTATTGTCTTTGCACTGGAGAAGTGGCACCACTTTGCCTTTGGTCGCCGCATAGTTGTCAGATCGGACCACAAGCCACTTGAAGCCATCACCAAAAAACCGCTTGACAGGGCACCGAAACGTCTACAAGGCATGTTGCTCAGAAGTCTGGCCTATGACATAGAAGTGCAGTATTCTCCGGGTCACACACAGCACTTGGCAGACATTATGAGCCGATCATACCTACCAGCTGATGGCCAAGAAACCTGCAATGAATTTGAAGTTGTCAATGCCGTCCAATTCCTGTCCATTGGACAAGGGAAGTTACAGAAGTTTCGAGTGGAGACTGAACAAGACGACACCTTACAAGCCCTGAAGAGCACCATACTGAAAGGCTGGCCTGAGGACAAGTCCAACGTTCCTTCCCAACTGGTCCCCTACTACAGCATGAGAGATGAGCTTAGCATTTATGATGGGCTCGTTTTCAAAGGTGAGCGCCTTGTTGTACCCCAGGGACTTAGGCTCGAAGTAAAGAGAGACATACATGCATCCCATGCTGGCGTTGAAGGCTGTCTCAGGAGGGCACGGGAAAGTGTGTATTGGCCTGGCATGAACTCTGAACTCAGACACTGGATTTCAACCTGCGAGCCCTGTAGGCTGTTTGAAATCTCGCATGGCAAAGAGACCCTCATGTCCCATGAAGTGCCACAGAGGCCGTGGGAGAAAGTAGCTGTTGATC
>NC_138154.1:624200-770980 GCF_964199315.1 Orbicella franksi | reverse complement strand
CAAAAAGTCCGTCATCCAAGAAAGATACGTCCAAGAAGCCTGCAGTCAAGAAGCCATCAGGCACAAAGTCACCAACAAAGCCGAAGGTAGCTGCGAAGAAACCTAGCACAAAGAAAGAAGTTAAAAAGCCGGCCGCAGTCAAGAAAGCTAAGGTGACCAAGAAGAAGTAAACGAAGAGATATCTTCGCCCGGCGTCCAGTAAACCAAACGGCTCTTTTAGGAGCCACCAAATAAACAAAAGCAATGACCAACTTGAAAAAAAAAACAAAACATATATTTCCCTCCATATATTTGACGAAATAACAAAGTAAAACTAGGTGCAACACACACACTCGCACTCACACAGGATAAAAAAAAAAAAAAAAACAGGCAATCGAAGATCAACGCCCGAAAGCTGCAAAGAAAATGCTCTTGTCAATAAGACGTAAGATAGATCTCGCAAAAAAAAAAAACCAAACAAAAGAGATCTTGAGCGTTGTTTAATAAGTTTCTCTGATGCTTGACCAGAGATGGAGTGAAACACTCGAGCGCGTGCGGAGAACGTGAACTTAGCCGTGAACTTCGGTCTAAAAAATCAAAAGAAAATAAAAACTGAAAACCGATAAGGTTGAAAAATGTCAAAGGTTCAGCATCTTGTGAAAAGTTACAAACTCTTCGGGCATAGGCTTTCTTCAGTGTGAAAACCATTACATGATACTTCGTGCGAGTGTTCATTGCAACGTAACAAACGGAAGCTAAGCGCGCGGAAACTGCCTGTTAAATTATGCGCGCGCGGAGAACATGACATTAGGTGCCACTGGCTTGTTGATTTTCGCGGGGAGTCTTATAATAGTCCACGATAAACGTTGACGGCACACGGAAAGTTTGCGTGAAAAACTGACAGGCAGCGTTCCGAGCTATCCTTTATAAAGAAAAGCATAAAGAACTTGAACTGGGCCATTCATTGCTGTAAACAGTTTTATTTTGCAAAAAAAAAAACACACACACACAAAAACTCTATGTATATATTTCTCTTAAATCTAATAGTTATCTCAAATCTGAAAGCTTAAAAGAAAGCCTTGTGTAGTGTGGCGATTAAAGGAGCAGAAGGGGTTAATAACTAAAGAACTGACACGTTGGACATTGCTTTTTATGACATGTGGTGGCTCCTAAAGGAGCCGTTTTTGTTGTGAATCAACGCTGGAGTCGATGTTTACTTGCTGCTGGTATACTTGGTGACAGCCTTAGTGCCTTCGCTGACAGCATGCTTTGCAAGTTCTCCGGGCAGAAGCAACCTGATGGCGGTCTGGATCTCGCGGGAGCTGATGGTCGACTTCTTGTTGTAGTGCGCCAGGCGGGAAGACTCATTGGCGATACGCTCGAAGATATCATTCACAAACGAATTCATGATACCCATGGCCTTGCTAGAAATACCCGTATCGGGATGAACTTGCTTAAGGACCTTGTAGATGTAGATCGCATAGCTCTCCTTTCTCTTTCCCTTCCTCTTTTTCTTGGCCGAACCATCAACTGCCGCCGACTTAGTTTTTCCCGCTCGCTTCTCGCCTTTCTTTGCTGCTGGAACTTTCGGTGCCATGTTTATCTGGCTTCTCTGAAAAATTGGTTGGAATTCTAGATGATCCGATGAGATCAGCTTTGAACATGCCACGGTAACTTAACTGCTATTTATTACAAATTATCCAGGAGGATTAATTAGTATGCGGATCGAAATTGCCTTTCGCCGATTGGTTATTTCATTAACTGACAACTACCCATAGGCCGACGCTACCGACAGCGCATTTTGCCTGCTAATTATCTTTTGTTCGGAGTACGGCGCGGTTTTGATTGGTGCGCTTTGATCCTCTGATTTGAAGAAAAATCAAATAAAAATCCGGGTCATAGTTTCGGGCTGACTAGACTAGAACAAAATCGTTCAACTCAACTTTGCCAGAGATAACAAGCAAAGAGAACATTCAGAAAGTGAAAATGACAGGTCGAGGAAAAGGCAAAGCTCCGGGCACCAAGTCTAAGAGCCGTTCATCCCGGGCAGGACTTCAGTTTCCTGTTGGTCGTATCCATCGTCTCCTTCGCAAAGGCAACTACGGCGAGCGTGTCGGCGCAGGTGCTCCAGTCTACTTGGCTGCCGTACTGGAGTATCTGAGTGCTGAGATTCTCGAGTTAGCTGGAAATGCTGCTCGGGACAACAAGAAAACCAGGATCATCCCTCGTCACCTGCAGTTAGCCGTTCGAAACGATGAAGAGTTAAACAAACTTCTTGCTGGTGTGACTATCGCTCAGGGTGGAGTTCTTCCCAACATACAAGCAGTGCTTCTACCCAAGAAGGCGGAGAAGAAACAACATTAAGCTCCCAGCTTAATAACAAACTCAAAACGGCTCTTTTAGGAGCCACCAAATGTTGATAACAGTCATGTTCCAATACAAAGATAAGCGGCCTTATAGCAATACATCAAAGTTACCAAAAACTACCTCCTGTTAGGCATTCGCTTCAACTACAAAACAAAACTAATGAAATCAATGTAAAGTTGCCTGCAGTACACACATAGAGAAAAACACAAGGCGTACAATAATTAGGCATGCGCGCGTTGGTTTTAAACCGAAAGTCCAGTGTATTATATTTATCAGCTGGAAGTCGATAAAAGTGACTTAAAACAGTCTTAGCGAGTTAATCTCTTGTGTGACTTTCATATATATTCTCTACGGCTTTTATTACAAGATCTAATAAGTACCTACGAGTGTTCGAGACGTTGTCTAGTGGTCCTGCTCGGTTCGGCCAGGAAGGCGGCAAAAGCGAAAGAGCAATCCAAATGTCCGGCAGTAAACTTATTTACTATGTGGGTGTATTCATCATGCAGTTTGCAAATCTAGATATTCGCTGGCGCGTGCTACAGAAAGAATGCAACAGTTATGAATAAGAACTACTGCTGATTACTACAAGCCGAGATGTGTGTCATGCAATAGGAAAACCATTGTTAATGTTATACAAAGCGTGCCCGTAAGTAGTTGGGTTAGTTTACATTTTTTTGTCACCCTTATTTTATGCTTGTCATCTAATCGACAGAGTAGCGGAATAAAAACGTTCTTAACCGACTCTCAACCCGAGGAATGTTCTGGGAGAATGTTCTTAAAATCTTGGTTAATCTCAGCCTTAACGTTCTTATAAAAAAAAAAGTTATAGTTGTCTCAGTCATCTCATTTGCCTACTGAAAGACTATTCCAACTTAAAATTGTTAACAGATTGGTCTTGAAAACACACACCATAATTTAACTCTTATCTCGACGGCCTTGTTTGCAAGCGCTTAATTTGATCAACGCTCGACACCTAAAACCCAACACTTTACATACACAGAACTTTGATCAAAAAAAATGTCAGCTATTATTGCAACTCTTAACTTCTGTTTTACATCACTAAGGTAACGCAAATTAAAGTTCAACATAGAACTGTGTGTTGCTGTTGTTAAAAATGAATCGCATTTATTGCTGGTCGGGACTTTCGTTAGACTTGTTGGCTCCTAAAGGAGCCGTTTTTTTAAGGGGGAGCTTGTAGTCAGGCACTTCCCTAACCACCAAATCCGTAGAGAGTACGTCCTTGGCGTTTGAGAGCGTAGACCACGTCCATGGCTGTCACTGTCTTTCGTTTGGCGTGCTCGGTGTAGGTCACAGCATCACGTATGACGTTCTCAAGGAAGACTTTCAGGACTCCGCGAGTCTCTTCGTAGATCAGACCAGAGATACGCTTCACACCACCGCGGCGAGCTAGACGACGGATAGCAGGCTTGGTTATGCCCTGGATGTTGTCTCTTAAAATTTTACGATGACGCTTAGCGCCGCCCTTTCCTAGACCTTTGCCTCCTTTACCGCGTCCAGACATGACTTGTTTTAGATAATCCAGTAGCGAAACTGCGAGTTAACGAACCCTGCCGACTTTGCTGGCGCTTTAGTTTGTCCAGTTGTACCTCTCGGGAAACGTAACTTTCAAAACAAAGCAAAGGCGAACGCTTTGCCGACAGTCTCATGAATATTTATACTCGGCATGCCTTACTTTGGATAACTTACTTGCCCGTTAAGGAAAACTGTTACGAGAAATTCTCATTTCTTGTTAACAAAGTCAGACTTAAACTAAACAGGAAATATATATATATCTATATCACAGTGCCCACAATTCCGTAATATTCCGCATGCTTTCGAGTCATTTTCAAATTTCTAGCAACAAGCTGCCTAAGATCGAAAGTTCAGCCGCATCTTCTTCACAACAGAAAAGCAAATTTCTCACAGCCAATCACATGCGTCATTAATCAGCCAATCGGATCACGGGCTTTCTGTTATAAATCGATTTTACTCAATGGTGGTGAAACAAATCAAAACTTTTTGATCGCTTTCAAAACGTCAAATCTCTACTTTCAGTCATGGCTCGTACCAAGCAAACGGCTCGAAAATCGACTGGTGGAAAAGCTCCTCGTAAGCAGCTAGCTACAAAAGCAGCCCGGAAGAGCGCTCCTGCTACTGGTGGTGTCAAGAAACCTCATCGTTACAGACCCGGAACAGTTGCTCTCCGAGAAATTCGCCGTTATCAGAAATCTACAGAACTACTCATCCGCAAGCTGCCTTTTCAGCGTCTTGTGCGAGAGATTGCGCAGGATTTCAAAACGGACCTGCGCTTTCAAAGCTCTGCCGTCCTAGCTCTCCAAGAGGCCAGTGAAGCCTATCTAGTGGGCTTGTTTGAGGATACCAACCTGTGCGCTATCCACGCCAAACGTGTCACCATTATGCCAAAGGATATCCAGTTGGCCAGACGAATCAGAGGCGAGCGTGCTTAAGTGAGCTTACGCTTCACATACTTAAAACTAAAACGGCTCCTTTAGGAGCCACCACTTGAAGATAAAGTCAATGACCAATAAATTGTACCCTTAACTTTTAGCAAGGTTCTGTCTTAACACGTTCCACATTTCTTTTTCTGACGTCAAAGCTGTGTTGAAAACGAACAAACAAATGAACGAAAAATCCAACAAACGAAGGATAGAACTAACGAATACGCGAACCAGTCAACAAACAGACGATGGAAAGAACTAACAAATAAACGAACCAACAAACGAAGGAAAGAACGAACAATGAGCGAAGGAACGAACGAACAAACAAACCAACGAACAAACGAAGGATAGAACTAACAAATCAACGAATAAACCAATGAAACTAACCAACCAACAAACTGACCAAACGTCAACAAAACATCAGTCCAATATCATTCTTTCTAGCGTTTCTTCGCATTAGACAGCGTTTGCCTTTACATGTCGGTCGATTCACTTCGAGTTTTATCGTGTTGTTGGAAAAAAGACTGTACCTCGGTCTCTTTAAAAAGGTTTTAATAAAGTATTTCAATGAAAAACTCAAATAAAACTGTGTACCAAGCAATTTATTCCCAAGTATTTGCATGAAAGAAACACAGAATAACAACGTCCGTTACTAACTTTGCCGGGCTTGTTCTCTCTGCGGTCCGCATTTACAAGTAAAAACTTACAATGCTAACAACGTGCCTCGAATTTCTCGAAAGAGTCACACAATTCACAGTTCAGTAGACCGACAGAAACTAGCAGAATGTCAGACAACGCTAAGCGAAAGATGACCAAAACCCCTGCCGAACATCCGAAATACGAAGAGATGATTAAGACTGCTATTCTCACGTTGAAAGATCGCAACGGTTCTTCACGCCAAGCGATCGAGAAGTACGTTAAGGCCAACTACAAGGTGGGAGATACAGCATCTCATCACGTCAAGACAGCTCTGAAGAAGGGTACAGCCAATGGAACCTTCATCCACACCAAGGGAGTGGGAGCTTCAGGATCATTTAAGCTACCAAAAGAGCAGAAAAAGCCGACCAGAAAGTCTGCTGCGCCGAGTAAAAAGCCGCTGGCTAAGCCAAAGAAACCCGCTGCTACAACGAAAGCTTCCACAAAGAAACCTGCGGCCAAGAAAGAGACTTCTTCTACGAAAAACTCTTCTACAAAAAGTCCGTCATCCAAGAAAGATACGTCCAAGAAGCCTGCAGTCAAGAAGCCATCAGGCACAAAGTCACCAACAAAGCCGAAGGTAGCTGCGAAGAAACCTAGCACAAAGAAAGAAGTTAAAAAGCCGGCCGCAGTCAAGAAAGCTAAGGTGACCAAGAAGAAGTAAACGAAGAGATATCTTCGCCCGGCGTCCAGTAAACCAAACGGCTCTTTTAGGAGCCACCAAATAAACAAAAGCAATGACCAACTTGAAAAAAAAAACAAAACATATATTTCCCTCCATATATTTGACGAAATAACAAAGTAAAACTAGGTGCAACACACACACTCGCACTCACACAGGATAAAAAAAAAAAAAAAAACAGGCAATCGAAGATCAACGCCCGAAAGCTGCAAAGAAAATGCTCTTGTCAATAAGACGTAAGATAGATCTCGCAAAAAAAAAAAACCAAACAAAAGAGATCTTGAGCGTTGTTTAATAAGTTTCTCTGATGCTTGACCAGAGATGGAGTGAAACACTCGAGCGCGTGCGGAGAACGTGAACTTAGCCGTGAACTTCGGTCTAAAAAATCAAAAGAAAATAAAAACTGAAAACCGATAAGGTTGAAAAATGTCAAAGGTTCAGCATCTTGTGAAAAGTTACAAACTCTTCGGGCATAGGCTTTCTTCAGTGTGAAAACCATTACATGATACTTCGTGCGAGTGTTCATTGCAACGTAACAAACGGAAGCTAAGCGCGCGGAAACTGCCTGTTAAATTATGCGCGCGCGGAGAACATGACATTAGGTGCCACTGGCTTGTTGATTTTCGCGGGGAGTCTTATAATAGTCCACGATAAACGTTGACGGCACACGGAAAGTTTGCGTGAAAAACTGACAGGCAGCGTTCCGAGCTATCCTTTATAAAGAAAAGCATAAAGAACTTGAACTGGGCCATTCATTGCTGTAAACAGTTTTATTTTGCAAAAAAAAAAACACACACACACAAAAACTCTATGTATATATTTCTCTTAAATCTAATAGTTATCTCAAATCTGAAAGCTTAAAAGAAAGCCTTGTGTAGTGTGGCGATTAAAGGAGCAGAAGGGGTTAATAACTAAAGAACTGACACGTTGGACATTGCTTTTTATGACATGTGGTGGCTCCTAAAGGAGCCGTTTTTGTTGTGAATCAACGCTGGAGTCGATGTTTACTTGCTGCTGGTATACTTGGTGACAGCCTTAGTGCCTTCGCTGACAGCATGCTTTGCAAGTTCTCCGGGCAGAAGCAACCTGATGGCGGTCTGGATCTCGCGGGAGCTGATGGTCGACTTCTTGTTGTAGTGCGCCAGGCGGGAAGACTCATTGGCGATACGCTCGAAGATATCATTCACAAACGAATTCATGATACCCATGGCCTTGCTAGAAATACCCGTATCGGGATGAACTTGCTTAAGGACCTTGTAGATGTAGATCGCATAGCTCTCCTTTCTCTTTCCCTTCCTCTTTTTCTTGGCCGAACCATCAACTGCCGCCGACTTAGTTTTTCCCGCTCGCTTCTCGCCTTTCTTTGCTGCTGGAACTTTCGGTGCCATGTTTATCTGGCTTCTCTGAAAAATTGGTTGGAATTCTAGATGATCCGATGAGATCAGCTTTGAACATGCCACGGTAACTTAACTGCTATTTATTACAAATTATCCAGGAGGATTAATTAGTATGCGGATCGAAATTGCCTTTCGCCGATTGGTTATTTCATTAACTGACAACTACCCATAGGCCGACGCTACCGACAGCGCATTTTGCCTGCTAATTATCTTTTGTTCGGAGTACGGCGCGGTTTTGATTGGTGCGCTTTGATCCTCTGATTTGAAGAAAAATCAAATAAAAATCCGGGTCATAGTTTCGGGCTGACTAGACTAGAACAAAATCGTTCAACTCAACTTTGCCAGAGATAACAAGCAAAGAGAACATTCAGAAAGTGAAAATGACAGGTCGAGGAAAAGGCAAAGCTCCGGGCACCAAGTCTAAGAGCCGTTCATCCCGGGCAGGACTTCAGTTTCCTGTTGGTCGTATCCATCGTCTCCTTCGCAAAGGCAACTACGGCGAGCGTGTCGGCGCAGGTGCTCCAGTCTACTTGGCTGCCGTACTGGAGTATCTGAGTGCTGAGATTCTCGAGTTAGCTGGAAATGCTGCTCGGGACAACAAGAAAACCAGGATCATCCCTCGTCACCTGCAGTTAGCCGTTCGAAACGATGAAGAGTTAAACAAACTTCTTGCTGGTGTGACTATCGCTCAGGGTGGAGTTCTTCCCAACATACAAGCAGTGCTTCTACCCAAGAAGGCGGAGAAGAAACAACATTAAGCTCCCAGCTTAATAACAAACTCAAAACGGCTCTTTTAGGAGCCACCAAATGTTGATAACAGTCATGTTCCAATACAAAGATAAGCGGCCTTATAGCAATACATCAAAGTTACCAAAAACTACCTCCTGTTAGGCATTCGCTTCAACTACAAAACAAAACTAATGAAATCAATGTAAAGTTGCCTGCAGTACACACATAGAGAAAAACACAAGGCGTACAATAATTAGGCATGCGCGCGTTGGTTTTAAACCGAAAGTCCAGTGTATTATATTTATCAGCTGGAAGTCGATAAAAGTGACTTAAAACAGTCTTAGCGAGTTAATCTCTTGTGTGACTTTCATATATATTCTCTACGGCTTTTATTACAAGATCTAATAAGTACCTACGAGTGTTCGAGACGTTGTCTAGTGGTCCTGCTCGGTTCGGCCAGGAAGGCGGCAAAAGCGAAAGAGCAATCCAAATGTCCGGCAGTAAACTTATTTACTATGTGGGTGTATTCATCATGCAGTTTGCAAATCTAGATATTCGCTGGCGCGTGCTACAGAAAGAATGCAACAGTTATGAATAAGAACTACTGCTGATTACTACAAGCCGAGATGTGTGTCATGCAATAGGAAAACCATTGTTAATGTTATACAAAGCGTGCCCGTAAGTAGTTGGGTTAGTTTACATTTTTTTGTCACCCTTATTTTATGCTTGTCATCTAATCGACAGAGTAGCGGAATAAAAACGTTCTTAACCGACTCTCAACCCGAGGAATGTTCTGGGAGAATGTTCTTAAAATCTTGGTTAATCTCAGCCTTAACGTTCTTATAAAAAAAAAAGTTATAGTTGTCTCAGTCATCTCATTTGCCTACTGAAAGACTATTCCAACTTAAAATTGTTAACAGATTGGTCTTGAAAACACACACCATAATTTAACTCTTATCTCGACGGCCTTGTTTGCAAGCGCTTAATTTGATCAACGCTCGACACCTAAAACCCAACACTTTACATACACAGAACTTTGATCAAAAAAAATGTCAGCTATTATTGCAACTCTTAACTTCTGTTTTACATCACTAAGGTAACGCAAATTAAAGTTCAACATAGAACTGTGTGTTGCTGTTGTTAAAAATGAATCGCATTTATTGCTGGTCGGGACTTTCGTTAGACTTGTTGGCTCCTAAAGGAGCCGTTTTTTTAAGGGGGAGCTTGTAGTCAGGCACTTCCCTAACCACCAAATCCGTAGAGAGTACGTCCTTGGCGTTTGAGAGCGTAGACCACGTCCATGGCTGTCACTGTCTTTCGTTTGGCGTGCTCGGTGTAGGTCACAGCATCACGTATGACGTTCTCAAGGAAGACTTTCAGGACTCCGCGAGTCTCTTCGTAGATCAGACCAGAGATACGCTTCACACCACCGCGGCGAGCTAGACGACGGATAGCAGGCTTGGTTATGCCCTGGATGTTGTCTCTTAAAATTTTACGATGACGCTTAGCGCCGCCCTTTCCTAGACCTTTGCCTCCTTTACCGCGTCCAGACATGACTTGTTTTAGATAATCCAGTAGCGAAACTGCGAGTTAACGAACCCTGCCGACTTTGCTGGCGCTTTAGTTTGTCCAGTTGTACCTCTCGGGAAACGTAACTTTCAAAACAAAGCAAAGGCGAACGCTTTGCCGACAGTCTCATGAATATTTATACTCGGCATGCCTTACTTTGGATAACTTACTTGCCCGTTAAGGAAAACTGTTACGAGAAATTCTCATTTCTTGTTAACAAAGTCAGACTTAAACTAAACAGGAAATATATATATATCTATATCACAGTGCCCACAATTCCGTAATATTCCGCATGCTTTCGAGTCATTTTCAAATTTCTAGCAACAAGCTGCCTAAGATCGAAAGTTCAGCCGCATCTTCTTCACAACAGAAAAGCAAATTTCTCACAGCCAATCACATGCGTCATTAATCAGCCAATCGGATCACGGGCTTTCTGTTATAAATCGATTTTACTCAATGGTGGTGAAACAAATCAAAACTTTTTGATCGCTTTCAAAACGTCAAATCTCTACTTTCAGTCATGGCTCGTACCAAGCAAACGGCTCGAAAATCGACTGGTGGAAAAGCTCCTCGTAAGCAGCTAGCTACAAAAGCAGCCCGGAAGAGCGCTCCTGCTACTGGTGGTGTCAAGAAACCTCATCGTTACAGACCCGGAACAGTTGCTCTCCGAGAAATTCGCCGTTATCAGAAATCTACAGAACTACTCATCCGCAAGCTGCCTTTTCAGCGTCTTGTGCGAGAGATTGCGCAGGATTTCAAAACGGACCTGCGCTTTCAAAGCTCTGCCGTCCTAGCTCTCCAAGAGGCCAGTGAAGCCTATCTAGTGGGCTTGTTTGAGGATACCAACCTGTGCGCTATCCACGCCAAACGTGTCACCATTATGCCAAAGGATATCCAGTTGGCCAGACGAATCAGAGGCGAGCGTGCTTAAGTGAGCTTACGCTTCACATACTTAAAACTAAAACGGCTCCTTTAGGAGCCACCACTTGAAGATAAAGTCAATGACCAATAAATTGTACCCTTAACTTTTAGCAAGGTTCTGTCTTAACACGTTCCACATTTCTTTTTCTGACGTCAAAGCTGTGTTGAAAACGAACAAACAAATGAACGAAAAATCCAACAAACGAAGGATAGAACTAACGAATACGCGAACCAGTCAACAAACAGACGATGGAAAGAACTAACAAATAAACGAACCAACAAACGAAGGAAAGAACGAACAATGAGCGAAGGAACGAACGAACAAACAAACCAACGAACAAACGAAGGATAGAACTAACAAATCAACGAATAAACCAATGAAACTAACCAACCAACAAACTGACCAAACGTCAACAAAACATCAGTCCAATATCATTCTTTCTAGCGTTTCTTCGCATTAGACAGCGTTTGCCTTTACATGTCGGTCGATTCACTTCGAGTTTTATCGTGTTGTTGGAAAAAAGACTGTACCTCGGTCTCTTTAAAAAGGTTTTAATAAAGTATTTCAATGAAAAACTCAAATAAAACTGTGTACCAAGCAATTTATTCCCAAGTATTTGCATGAAAGAAACACAGAATAACAACGTCCGTTACTAACTTTGCCGGGCTTGTTCTCTCTGCGGTCCGCATTTACAAGTAAAAACTTACAATGCTAACAACGTGCCTCGAATTTCTCGAAAGAGTCACACAATTCACAGTTCAGTAGACCGACAGAAACTAGCAGAATGTCAGACAACGCTAAGCGAAAGATGACCAAAACCCCTGCCGAACATCCGAAATACGAAGAGATGATTAAGACTGCTATTCTCACGTTGAAAGATCGCAACGGTTCTTCACGCCAAGCGATCGAGAAGTACGTTAAGGCCAACTACAAGGTGGGAGATACAGCATCTCATCACGTCAAGACAGCTCTGAAGAAGGGTACAGCCAATGGAACCTTCATCCACACCAAGGGAGTGGGAGCTTCAGGATCATTTAAGCTACCAAAAGAGCAGAAAAAGCCGACCAGAAAGTCTGCTGCGCCGAGTAAAAAGCCGCTGGCTAAGCCAAAGAAACCCGCTGCTACAACGAAAGCTTCCACAAAGAAACCTGCGGCCAAGAAAGAGACTTCTTCTACGAAAAACTCTTCTACAAAAAGTCCGTCATCCAAGAAAGATACGTCCAAGAAGCCTGCAGTCAAGAAGCCATCAGGCACAAAGTCACCAACAAAGCCGAAGGTAGCTGCGAAGAAACCTAGCACAAAGAAAGAAGTTAAAAAGCCGGCCGCAGTCAAGAAAGCTAAGGTGACCAAGAAGAAGTAAACGAAGAGATATCTTCGCCCGGCGTCCAGTAAACCAAACGGCTCTTTTAGGAGCCACCAAATAAACAAAAGCAATGACCAACTTGAAAAAAAAAACAAAACATATATTTCCCTCCATATATTTGACGAAATAACAAAGTAAAACTAGGTGCAACACACACACTCGCACTCACACAGGATAAAAAAAAAAAAAAAAACAGGCAATCGAAGATCAACGCCCGAAAGCTGCAAAGAAAATGCTCTTGTCAATAAGACGTAAGATAGATCTCGCAAAAAAAAAAAACCAAACAAAAGAGATCTTGAGCGTTGTTTAATAAGTTTCTCTGATGCTTGACCAGAGATGGAGTGAAACACTCGAGCGCGTGCGGAGAACGTGAACTTAGCCGTGAACTTCGGTCTAAAAAATCAAAAGAAAATAAAAACTGAAAACCGATAAGGTTGAAAAATGTCAAAGGTTCAGCATCTTGTGAAAAGTTACAAACTCTTCGGGCATAGGCTTTCTTCAGTGTGAAAACCATTACATGATACTTCGTGCGAGTGTTCATTGCAACGTAACAAACGGAAGCTAAGCGCGCGGAAACTGCCTGTTAAATTATGCGCGCGCGGAGAACATGACATTAGGTGCCACTGGCTTGTTGATTTTCGCGGGGAGTCTTATAATAGTCCACGATAAACGTTGACGGCACACGGAAAGTTTGCGTGAAAAACTGACAGGCAGCGTTCCGAGCTATCCTTTATAAAGAAAAGCATAAAGAACTTGAACTGGGCCATTCATTGCTGTAAACAGTTTTATTTTGCAAAAAAAAAAACACACACACACAAAAACTCTATGTATATATTTCTCTTAAATCTAATAGTTATCTCAAATCTGAAAGCTTAAAAGAAAGCCTTGTGTAGTGTGGCGATTAAAGGAGCAGAAGGGGTTAATAACTAAAGAACTGACACGTTGGACATTGCTTTTTATGACATGTGGTGGCTCCTAAAGGAGCCGTTTTTGTTGTGAATCAACGCTGGAGTCGATGTTTACTTGCTGCTGGTATACTTGGTGACAGCCTTAGTGCCTTCGCTGACAGCATGCTTTGCAAGTTCTCCGGGCAGAAGCAACCTGATGGCGGTCTGGATCTCGCGGGAGCTGATGGTCGACTTCTTGTTGTAGTGCGCCAGGCGGGAAGACTCATTGGCGATACGCTCGAAGATATCATTCACAAACGAATTCATGATACCCATGGCCTTGCTAGAAATACCCGTATCGGGATGAACTTGCTTAAGGACCTTGTAGATGTAGATCGCATAGCTCTCCTTTCTCTTTCCCTTCCTCTTTTTCTTGGCCGAACCATCAACTGCCGCCGACTTAGTTTTTCCCGCTCGCTTCTCGCCTTTCTTTGCTGCTGGAACTTTCGGTGCCATGTTTATCTGGCTTCTCTGAAAAATTGGTTGGAATTCTAGATGATCCGATGAGATCAGCTTTGAACATGCCACGGTAACTTAACTGCTATTTATTACAAATTATCCAGGAGGATTAATTAGTATGCGGATCGAAATTGCCTTTCGCCGATTGGTTATTTCATTAACTGACAACTACCCATAGGCCGACGCTACCGACAGCGCATTTTGCCTGCTAATTATCTTTTGTTCGGAGTACGGCGCGGTTTTGATTGGTGCGCTTTGATCCTCTGATTTGAAGAAAAATCAAATAAAAATCCGGGTCATAGTTTCGGGCTGACTAGACTAGAACAAAATCGTTCAACTCAACTTTGCCAGAGATAACAAGCAAAGAGAACATTCAGAAAGTGAAAATGACAGGTCGAGGAAAAGGCAAAGCTCCGGGCACCAAGTCTAAGAGCCGTTCATCCCGGGCAGGACTTCAGTTTCCTGTTGGTCGTATCCATCGTCTCCTTCGCAAAGGCAACTACGGCGAGCGTGTCGGCGCAGGTGCTCCAGTCTACTTGGCTGCCGTACTGGAGTATCTGAGTGCTGAGATTCTCGAGTTAGCTGGAAATGCTGCTCGGGACAACAAGAAAACCAGGATCATCCCTCGTCACCTGCAGTTAGCCGTTCGAAACGATGAAGAGTTAAACAAACTTCTTGCTGGTGTGACTATCGCTCAGGGTGGAGTTCTTCCCAACATACAAGCAGTGCTTCTACCCAAGAAGGCGGAGAAGAAACAACATTAAGCTCCCAGCTTAATAACAAACTCAAAACGGCTCTTTTAGGAGCCACCAAATGTTGATAACAGTCATGTTCCAATACAAAGATAAGCGGCCTTATAGCAATACATCAAAGTTACCAAAAACTACCTCCTGTTAGGCATTCGCTTCAACTACAAAACAAAACTAATGAAATCAATGTAAAGTTGCCTGCAGTACACACATAGAGAAAAACACAAGGCGTACAATAATTAGGCATGCGCGCGTTGGTTTTAAACCGAAAGTCCAGTGTATTATATTTATCAGCTGGAAGTCGATAAAAGTGACTTAAAACAGTCTTAGCGAGTTAATCTCTTGTGTGACTTTCATATATATTCTCTACGGCTTTTATTACAAGATCTAATAAGTACCTACGAGTGTTCGAGACGTTGTCTAGTGGTCCTGCTCGGTTCGGCCAGGAAGGCGGCAAAAGCGAAAGAGCAATCCAAATGTCCGGCAGTAAACTTATTTACTATGTGGGTGTATTCATCATGCAGTTTGCAAATCTAGATATTCGCTGGCGCGTGCTACAGAAAGAATGCAACAGTTATGAATAAGAACTACTGCTGATTACTACAAGCCGAGATGTGTGTCATGCAATAGGAAAACCATTGTTAATGTTATACAAAGCGTGCCCGTAAGTAGTTGGGTTAGTTTACATTTTTTTGTCACCCTTATTTTATGCTTGTCATCTAATCGACAGAGTAGCGGAATAAAAACGTTCTTAACCGACTCTCAACCCGAGGAATGTTCTGGGAGAATGTTCTTAAAATCTTGGTTAATCTCAGCCTTAACGTTCTTATAAAAAAAAAAGTTATAGTTGTCTCAGTCATCTCATTTGCCTACTGAAAGACTATTCCAACTTAAAATTGTTAACAGATTGGTCTTGAAAACACACACCATAATTTAACTCTTATCTCGACGGCCTTGTTTGCAAGCGCTTAATTTGATCAACGCTCGACACCTAAAACCCAACACTTTACATACACAGAACTTTGATCAAAAAAAATGTCAGCTATTATTGCAACTCTTAACTTCTGTTTTACATCACTAAGGTAACGCAAATTAAAGTTCAACATAGAACTGTGTGTTGCTGTTGTTAAAAATGAATCGCATTTATTGCTGGTCGGGACTTTCGTTAGACTTGTTGGCTCCTAAAGGAGCCGTTTTTTTAAGGGGGAGCTTGTAGTCAGGCACTTCCCTAACCACCAAATCCGTAGAGAGTACGTCCTTGGCGTTTGAGAGCGTAGACCACGTCCATGGCTGTCACTGTCTTTCGTTTGGCGTGCTCGGTGTAGGTCACAGCATCACGTATGACGTTCTCAAGGAAGACTTTCAGGACTCCGCGAGTCTCTTCGTAGATCAGACCAGAGATACGCTTCACACCACCGCGGCGAGCTAGACGACGGATAGCAGGCTTGGTTATGCCCTGGATGTTGTCTCTTAAAATTTTACGATGACGCTTAGCGCCGCCCTTTCCTAGACCTTTGCCTCCTTTACCGCGTCCAGACATGACTTGTTTTAGATAATCCAGTAGCGAAACTGCGAGTTAACGAACCCTGCCGACTTTGCTGGCGCTTTAGTTTGTCCAGTTGTACCTCTCGGGAAACGTAACTTTCAAAACAAAGCAAAGGCGAACGCTTTGCCGACAGTCTCATGAATATTTATACTCGGCATGCCTTACTTTGGATAACTTACTTGCCCGTTAAGGAAAACTGTTACGAGAAATTCTCATTTCTTGTTAACAAAGTCAGACTTAAACTAAACAGGAAATATATATATATCTATATCACAGTGCCCACAATTCCGTAATATTCCGCATGCTTTCGAGTCATTTTCAAATTTCTAGCAACAAGCTGCCTAAGATCGAAAGTTCAGCCGCATCTTCTTCACAACAGAAAAGCAAATTTCTCACAGCCAATCACATGCGTCATTAATCAGCCAATCGGATCACGGGCTTTCTGTTATAAATCGATTTTACTCAATGGTGGTGAAACAAATCAAAACTTTTTGATCGCTTTCAAAACGTCAAATCTCTACTTTCAGTCATGGCTCGTACCAAGCAAACGGCTCGAAAATCGACTGGTGGAAAAGCTCCTCGTAAGCAGCTAGCTACAAAAGCAGCCCGGAAGAGCGCTCCTGCTACTGGTGGTGTCAAGAAACCTCATCGTTACAGACCCGGAACAGTTGCTCTCCGAGAAATTCGCCGTTATCAGAAATCTACAGAACTACTCATCCGCAAGCTGCCTTTTCAGCGTCTTGTGCGAGAGATTGCGCAGGATTTCAAAACGGACCTGCGCTTTCAAAGCTCTGCCGTCCTAGCTCTCCAAGAGGCCAGTGAAGCCTATCTAGTGGGCTTGTTTGAGGATACCAACCTGTGCGCTATCCACGCCAAACGTGTCACCATTATGCCAAAGGATATCCAGTTGGCCAGACGAATCAGAGGCGAGCGTGCTTAAGTGAGCTTACGCTTCACATACTTAAAACTAAAACGGCTCCTTTAGGAGCCACCACTTGAAGATAAAGTCAATGACCAATAAATTGTACCCTTAACTTTTAGCAAGGTTCTGTCTTAACACGTTCCACATTTCTTTTTCTGACGTCAAAGCTGTGTTGAAAACGAACAAACAAATGAACGAAAAATCCAACAAACGAAGGATAGAACTAACGAATACGCGAACCAGTCAACAAACAGACGATGGAAAGAACTAACAAATAAACGAACCAACAAACGAAGGAAAGAACGAACAATGAGCGAAGGAACGAACGAACAAACAAACCAACGAACAAACGAAGGATAGAACTAACAAATCAACGAATAAACCAATGAAACTAACCAACCAACAAACTGACCAAACGTCAACAAAACATCAGTCCAATATCATTCTTTCTAGCGTTTCTTCGCATTAGACAGCGTTTGCCTTTACATGTCGGTCGATTCACTTCGAGTTTTATCGTGTTGTTGGAAAAAAGACTGTACCTCGGTCTCTTTAAAAAGGTTTTAATAAAGTATTTCAATGAAAAACTCAAATAAAACTGTGTACCAAGCAATTTATTCCCAAGTATTTGCATGAAAGAAACACAGAATAACAACGTCCGTTACTAACTTTGCCGGGCTTGTTCTCTCTGCGGTCCGCATTTACAAGTAAAAACTTACAATGCTAACAACGTGCCTCGAATTTCTCGAAAGAGTCACACAATTCACAGTTCAGTAGACCGACAGAAACTAGCAGAATGTCAGACAACGCTAAGCGAAAGATGACCAAAACCCCTGCCGAACATCCGAAATACGAAGAGATGATTAAGACTGCTATTCTCACGTTGAAAGATCGCAACGGTTCTTCACGCCAAGCGATCGAGAAGTACGTTAAGGCCAACTACAAGGTGGGAGATACAGCATCTCATCACGTCAAGACAGCTCTGAAGAAGGGTACAGCCAATGGAACCTTCATCCACACCAAGGGAGTGGGAGCTTCAGGATCATTTAAGCTACCAAAAGAGCAGAAAAAGCCGACCAGAAAGTCTGCTGCGCCGAGTAAAAAGCCGCTGGCTAAGCCAAAGAAACCCGCTGCTACAACGAAAGCTTCCACAAAGAAACCTGCGGCCAAGAAAGAGACTTCTTCTACGAAAAACTCTTCTACAAAAAGTCCGTCATCCAAGAAAGATACGTCCAAGAAGCCTGCAGTCAAGAAGCCATCAGGCACAAAGTCACCAACAAAGCCGAAGGTAGCTGCGAAGAAACCTAGCACAAAGAAAGAAGTTAAAAAGCCGGCCGCAGTCAAGAAAGCTAAGGTGACCAAGAAGAAGTAAACGAAGAGATATCTTCGCCCGGCGTCCAGTAAACCAAACGGCTCTTTTAGGAGCCACCAAATAAACAAAAGCAATGACCAACTTGAAAAAAAAAACAAAACATATATTTCCCTCCATATATTTGACGAAATAACAAAGTAAAACTAGGTGCAACACACACACTCGCACTCACACAGGATAAAAAAAAAAAAAAAAACAGGCAATCGAAGATCAACGCCCGAAAGCTGCAAAGAAAATGCTCTTGTCAATAAGACGTAAGATAGATCTCGCAAAAAAAAAAAACCAAACAAAAGAGATCTTGAGCGTTGTTTAATAAGTTTCTCTGATGCTTGACCAGAGATGGAGTGAAACACTCGAGCGCGTGCGGAGAACGTGAACTTAGCCGTGAACTTCGGTCTAAAAAATCAAAAGAAAATAAAAACTGAAAACCGATAAGGTTGAAAAATGTCAAAGGTTCAGCATCTTGTGAAAAGTTACAAACTCTTCGGGCATAGGCTTTCTTCAGTGTGAAAACCATTACATGATACTTCGTGCGAGTGTTCATTGCAACGTAACAAACGGAAGCTAAGCGCGCGGAAACTGCCTGTTAAATTATGCGCGCGCGGAGAACATGACATTAGGTGCCACTGGCTTGTTGATTTTCGCGGGGAGTCTTATAATAGTCCACGATAAACGTTGACGGCACACGGAAAGTTTGCGTGAAAAACTGACAGGCAGCGTTCCGAGCTATCCTTTATAAAGAAAAGCATAAAGAACTTGAACTGGGCCATTCATTGCTGTAAACAGTTTTATTTTGCAAAAAAAAAAACACACACACACAAAAACTCTATGTATATATTTCTCTTAAATCTAATAGTTATCTCAAATCTGAAAGCTTAAAAGAAAGCCTTGTGTAGTGTGGCGATTAAAGGAGCAGAAGGGGTTAATAACTAAAGAACTGACACGTTGGACATTGCTTTTTATGACATGTGGTGGCTCCTAAAGGAGCCGTTTTTGTTGTGAATCAACGCTGGAGTCGATGTTTACTTGCTGCTGGTATACTTGGTGACAGCCTTAGTGCCTTCGCTGACAGCATGCTTTGCAAGTTCTCCGGGCAGAAGCAACCTGATGGCGGTCTGGATCTCGCGGGAGCTGATGGTCGACTTCTTGTTGTAGTGCGCCAGGCGGGAAGACTCATTGGCGATACGCTCGAAGATATCATTCACAAACGAATTCATGATACCCATGGCCTTGCTAGAAATACCCGTATCGGGATGAACTTGCTTAAGGACCTTGTAGATGTAGATCGCATAGCTCTCCTTTCTCTTTCCCTTCCTCTTTTTCTTGGCCGAACCATCAACTGCCGCCGACTTAGTTTTTCCCGCTCGCTTCTCGCCTTTCTTTGCTGCTGGAACTTTCGGTGCCATGTTTATCTGGCTTCTCTGAAAAATTGGTTGGAATTCTAGATGATCCGATGAGATCAGCTTTGAACATGCCACGGTAACTTAACTGCTATTTATTACAAATTATCCAGGAGGATTAATTAGTATGCGGATCGAAATTGCCTTTCGCCGATTGGTTATTTCATTAACTGACAACTACCCATAGGCCGACGCTACCGACAGCGCATTTTGCCTGCTAATTATCTTTTGTTCGGAGTACGGCGCGGTTTTGATTGGTGCGCTTTGATCCTCTGATTTGAAGAAAAATCAAATAAAAATCCGGGTCATAGTTTCGGGCTGACTAGACTAGAACAAAATCGTTCAACTCAACTTTGCCAGAGATAACAAGCAAAGAGAACATTCAGAAAGTGAAAATGACAGGTCGAGGAAAAGGCAAAGCTCCGGGCACCAAGTCTAAGAGCCGTTCATCCCGGGCAGGACTTCAGTTTCCTGTTGGTCGTATCCATCGTCTCCTTCGCAAAGGCAACTACGGCGAGCGTGTCGGCGCAGGTGCTCCAGTCTACTTGGCTGCCGTACTGGAGTATCTGAGTGCTGAGATTCTCGAGTTAGCTGGAAATGCTGCTCGGGACAACAAGAAAACCAGGATCATCCCTCGTCACCTGCAGTTAGCCGTTCGAAACGATGAAGAGTTAAACAAACTTCTTGCTGGTGTGACTATCGCTCAGGGTGGAGTTCTTCCCAACATACAAGCAGTGCTTCTACCCAAGAAGGCGGAGAAGAAACAACATTAAGCTCCCAGCTTAATAACAAACTCAAAACGGCTCTTTTAGGAGCCACCAAATGTTGATAACAGTCATGTTCCAATACAAAGATAAGCGGCCTTATAGCAATACATCAAAGTTACCAAAAACTACCTCCTGTTAGGCATTCGCTTCAACTACAAAACAAAACTAATGAAATCAATGTAAAGTTGCCTGCAGTACACACATAGAGAAAAACACAAGGCGTACAATAATTAGGCATGCGCGCGTTGGTTTTAAACCGAAAGTCCAGTGTATTATATTTATCAGCTGGAAGTCGATAAAAGTGACTTAAAACAGTCTTAGCGAGTTAATCTCTTGTGTGACTTTCATATATATTCTCTACGGCTTTTATTACAAGATCTAATAAGTACCTACGAGTGTTCGAGACGTTGTCTAGTGGTCCTGCTCGGTTCGGCCAGGAAGGCGGCAAAAGCGAAAGAGCAATCCAAATGTCCGGCAGTAAACTTATTTACTATGTGGGTGTATTCATCATGCAGTTTGCAAATCTAGATATTCGCTGGCGCGTGCTACAGAAAGAATGCAACAGTTATGAATAAGAACTACTGCTGATTACTACAAGCCGAGATGTGTGTCATGCAATAGGAAAACCATTGTTAATGTTATACAAAGCGTGCCCGTAAGTAGTTGGGTTAGTTTACATTTTTTTGTCACCCTTATTTTATGCTTGTCATCTAATCGACAGAGTAGCGGAATAAAAACGTTCTTAACCGACTCTCAACCCGAGGAATGTTCTGGGAGAATGTTCTTAAAATCTTGGTTAATCTCAGCCTTAACGTTCTTATAAAAAAAAAAGTTATAGTTGTCTCAGTCATCTCATTTGCCTACTGAAAGACTATTCCAACTTAAAATTGTTAACAGATTGGTCTTGAAAACACACACCATAATTTAACTCTTATCTCGACGGCCTTGTTTGCAAGCGCTTAATTTGATCAACGCTCGACACCTAAAACCCAACACTTTACATACACAGAACTTTGATCAAAAAAAATGTCAGCTATTATTGCAACTCTTAACTTCTGTTTTACATCACTAAGGTAACGCAAATTAAAGTTCAACATAGAACTGTGTGTTGCTGTTGTTAAAAATGAATCGCATTTATTGCTGGTCGGGACTTTCGTTAGACTTGTTGGCTCCTAAAGGAGCCGTTTTTTTAAGGGGGAGCTTGTAGTCAGGCACTTCCCTAACCACCAAATCCGTAGAGAGTACGTCCTTGGCGTTTGAGAGCGTAGACCACGTCCATGGCTGTCACTGTCTTTCGTTTGGCGTGCTCGGTGTAGGTCACAGCATCACGTATGACGTTCTCAAGGAAGACTTTCAGGACTCCGCGAGTCTCTTCGTAGATCAGACCAGAGATACGCTTCACACCACCGCGGCGAGCTAGACGACGGATAGCAGGCTTGGTTATGCCCTGGATGTTGTCTCTTAAAATTTTACGATGACGCTTAGCGCCGCCCTTTCCTAGACCTTTGCCTCCTTTACCGCGTCCAGACATGACTTGTTTTAGATAATCCAGTAGCGAAACTGCGAGTTAACGAACCCTGCCGACTTTGCTGGCGCTTTAGTTTGTCCAGTTGTACCTCTCGGGAAACGTAACTTTCAAAACAAAGCAAAGGCGAACGCTTTGCCGACAGTCTCATGAATATTTATACTCGGCATGCCTTACTTTGGATAACTTACTTGCCCGTTAAGGAAAACTGTTACGAGAAATTCTCATTTCTTGTTAACAAAGTCAGACTTAAACTAAACAGGAAATATATATATATCTATATCACAGTGCCCACAATTCCGTAATATTCCGCATGCTTTCGAGTCATTTTCAAATTTCTAGCAACAAGCTGCCTAAGATCGAAAGTTCAGCCGCATCTTCTTCACAACAGAAAAGCAAATTTCTCACAGCCAATCACATGCGTCATTAATCAGCCAATCGGATCACGGGCTTTCTGTTATAAATCGATTTTACTCAATGGTGGTGAAACAAATCAAAACTTTTTGATCGCTTTCAAAACGTCAAATCTCTACTTTCAGTCATGGCTCGTACCAAGCAAACGGCTCGAAAATCGACTGGTGGAAAAGCTCCTCGTAAGCAGCTAGCTACAAAAGCAGCCCGGAAGAGCGCTCCTGCTACTGGTGGTGTCAAGAAACCTCATCGTTACAGACCCGGAACAGTTGCTCTCCGAGAAATTCGCCGTTATCAGAAATCTACAGAACTACTCATCCGCAAGCTGCCTTTTCAGCGTCTTGTGCGAGAGATTGCGCAGGATTTCAAAACGGACCTGCGCTTTCAAAGCTCTGCCGTCCTAGCTCTCCAAGAGGCCAGTGAAGCCTATCTAGTGGGCTTGTTTGAGGATACCAACCTGTGCGCTATCCACGCCAAACGTGTCACCATTATGCCAAAGGATATCCAGTTGGCCAGACGAATCAGAGGCGAGCGTGCTTAAGTGAGCTTACGCTTCACATACTTAAAACTAAAACGGCTCCTTTAGGAGCCACCACTTGAAGATAAAGTCAATGACCAATAAATTGTACCCTTAACTTTTAGCAAGGTTCTGTCTTAACACGTTCCACATTTCTTTTTCTGACGTCAAAGCTGTGTTGAAAACGAACAAACAAATGAACGAAAAATCCAACAAACGAAGGATAGAACTAACGAATACGCGAACCAGTCAACAAACAGACGATGGAAAGAACTAACAAATAAACGAACCAACAAACGAAGGAAAGAACGAACAATGAGCGAAGGAACGAACGAACAAACAAACCAACGAACAAACGAAGGATAGAACTAACAAATCAACGAATAAACCAATGAAACTAACCAACCAACAAACTGACCAAACGTCAACAAAACATCAGTCCAATATCATTCTTTCTAGCGTTTCTTCGCATTAGACAGCGTTTGCCTTTACATGTCGGTCGATTCACTTCGAGTTTTATCGTGTTGTTGGAAAAAAGACTGTACCTCGGTCTCTTTAAAAAGGTTTTAATAAAGTATTTCAATGAAAAACTCAAATAAAACTGTGTACCAAGCAATTTATTCCCAAGTATTTGCATGAAAGAAACACAGAATAACAACGTCCGTTACTAACTTTGCCGGGCTTGTTCTCTCTGCGGTCCGCATTTACAAGTAAAAACTTACAATGCTAACAACGTGCCTCGAATTTCTCGAAAGAGTCACACAATTCACAGTTCAGTAGACCGACAGAAACTAGCAGAATGTCAGACAACGCTAAGCGAAAGATGACCAAAACCCCTGCCGAACATCCGAAATACGAAGAGATGATTAAGACTGCTATTCTCACGTTGAAAGATCGCAACGGTTCTTCACGCCAAGCGATCGAGAAGTACGTTAAGGCCAACTACAAGGTGGGAGATACAGCATCTCATCACGTCAAGACAGCTCTGAAGAAGGGTACAGCCAATGGAACCTTCATCCACACCAAGGGAGTGGGAGCTTCAGGATCATTTAAGCTACCAAAAGAGCAGAAAAAGCCGACCAGAAAGTCTGCTGCGCCGAGTAAAAAGCCGCTGGCTAAGCCAAAGAAACCCGCTGCTACAACGAAAGCTTCCACAAAGAAACCTGCGGCCAAGAAAGAGACTTCTTCTACGAAAAACTCTTCTACAAAAAGTCCGTCATCCAAGAAAGATACGTCCAAGAAGCCTGCAGTCAAGAAGCCATCAGGCACAAAGTCACCAACAAAGCCGAAGGTAGCTGCGAAGAAACCTAGCACAAAGAAAGAAGTTAAAAAGCCGGCCGCAGTCAAGAAAGCTAAGGTGACCAAGAAGAAGTAAACGAAGAGATATCTTCGCCCGGCGTCCAGTAAACCAAACGGCTCTTTTAGGAGCCACCAAATAAACAAAAGCAATGACCAACTTGAAAAAAAAAACAAAACATATATTTCCCTCCATATATTTGACGAAATAACAAAGTAAAACTAGGTGCAACACACACACTCGCACTCACACAGGATAAAAAAAAAAAAAAAAACAGGCAATCGAAGATCAACGCCCGAAAGCTGCAAAGAAAATGCTCTTGTCAATAAGACGTAAGATAGATCTCGCAAAAAAAAAAAACCAAACAAAAGAGATCTTGAGCGTTGTTTAATAAGTTTCTCTGATGCTTGACCAGAGATGGAGTGAAACACTCGAGCGCGTGCGGAGAACGTGAACTTAGCCGTGAACTTCGGTCTAAAAAATCAAAAGAAAATAAAAACTGAAAACCGATAAGGTTGAAAAATGTCAAAGGTTCAGCATCTTGTGAAAAGTTACAAACTCTTCGGGCATAGGCTTTCTTCAGTGTGAAAACCATTACATGATACTTCGTGCGAGTGTTCATTGCAACGTAACAAACGGAAGCTAAGCGCGCGGAAACTGCCTGTTAAATTATGCGCGCGCGGAGAACATGACATTAGGTGCCACTGGCTTGTTGATTTTCGCGGGGAGTCTTATAATAGTCCACGATAAACGTTGACGGCACACGGAAAGTTTGCGTGAAAAACTGACAGGCAGCGTTCCGAGCTATCCTTTATAAAGAAAAGCATAAAGAACTTGAACTGGGCCATTCATTGCTGTAAACAGTTTTATTTTGCAAAAAAAAAAACACACACACACAAAAACTCTATGTATATATTTCTCTTAAATCTAATAGTTATCTCAAATCTGAAAGCTTAAAAGAAAGCCTTGTGTAGTGTGGCGATTAAAGGAGCAGAAGGGGTTAATAACTAAAGAACTGACACGTTGGACATTGCTTTTTATGACATGTGGTGGCTCCTAAAGGAGCCGTTTTTGTTGTGAATCAACGCTGGAGTCGATGTTTACTTGCTGCTGGTATACTTGGTGACAGCCTTAGTGCCTTCGCTGACAGCATGCTTTGCAAGTTCTCCGGGCAGAAGCAACCTGATGGCGGTCTGGATCTCGCGGGAGCTGATGGTCGACTTCTTGTTGTAGTGCGCCAGGCGGGAAGACTCATTGGCGATACGCTCGAAGATATCATTCACAAACGAATTCATGATACCCATGGCCTTGCTAGAAATACCCGTATCGGGATGAACTTGCTTAAGGACCTTGTAGATGTAGATCGCATAGCTCTCCTTTCTCTTTCCCTTCCTCTTTTTCTTGGCCGAACCATCAACTGCCGCCGACTTAGTTTTTCCCGCTCGCTTCTCGCCTTTCTTTGCTGCTGGAACTTTCGGTGCCATGTTTATCTGGCTTCTCTGAAAAATTGGTTGGAATTCTAGATGATCCGATGAGATCAGCTTTGAACATGCCACGGTAACTTAACTGCTATTTATTACAAATTATCCAGGAGGATTAATTAGTATGCGGATCGAAATTGCCTTTCGCCGATTGGTTATTTCATTAACTGACAACTACCCATAGGCCGACGCTACCGACAGCGCATTTTGCCTGCTAATTATCTTTTGTTCGGAGTACGGCGCGGTTTTGATTGGTGCGCTTTGATCCTCTGATTTGAAGAAAAATCAAATAAAAATCCGGGTCATAGTTTCGGGCTGACTAGACTAGAACAAAATCGTTCAACTCAACTTTGCCAGAGATAACAAGCAAAGAGAACATTCAGAAAGTGAAAATGACAGGTCGAGGAAAAGGCAAAGCTCCGGGCACCAAGTCTAAGAGCCGTTCATCCCGGGCAGGACTTCAGTTTCCTGTTGGTCGTATCCATCGTCTCCTTCGCAAAGGCAACTACGGCGAGCGTGTCGGCGCAGGTGCTCCAGTCTACTTGGCTGCCGTACTGGAGTATCTGAGTGCTGAGATTCTCGAGTTAGCTGGAAATGCTGCTCGGGACAACAAGAAAACCAGGATCATCCCTCGTCACCTGCAGTTAGCCGTTCGAAACGATGAAGAGTTAAACAAACTTCTTGCTGGTGTGACTATCGCTCAGGGTGGAGTTCTTCCCAACATACAAGCAGTGCTTCTACCCAAGAAGGCGGAGAAGAAACAACATTAAGCTCCCAGCTTAATAACAAACTCAAAACGGCTCTTTTAGGAGCCACCAAATGTTGATAACAGTCATGTTCCAATACAAAGATAAGCGGCCTTATAGCAATACATCAAAGTTACCAAAAACTACCTCCTGTTAGGCATTCGCTTCAACTACAAAACAAAACTAATGAAATCAATGTAAAGTTGCCTGCAGTACACACATAGAGAAAAACACAAGGCGTACAATAATTAGGCATGCGCGCGTTGGTTTTAAACCGAAAGTCCAGTGTATTATATTTATCAGCTGGAAGTCGATAAAAGTGACTTAAAACAGTCTTAGCGAGTTAATCTCTTGTGTGACTTTCATATATATTCTCTACGGCTTTTATTACAAGATCTAATAAGTACCTACGAGTGTTCGAGACGTTGTCTAGTGGTCCTGCTCGGTTCGGCCAGGAAGGCGGCAAAAGCGAAAGAGCAATCCAAATGTCCGGCAGTAAACTTATTTACTATGTGGGTGTATTCATCATGCAGTTTGCAAATCTAGATATTCGCTGGCGCGTGCTACAGAAAGAATGCAACAGTTATGAATAAGAACTACTGCTGATTACTACAAGCCGAGATGTGTGTCATGCAATAGGAAAACCATTGTTAATGTTATACAAAGCGTGCCCGTAAGTAGTTGGGTTAGTTTACATTTTTTTGTCACCCTTATTTTATGCTTGTCATCTAATCGACAGAGTAGCGGAATAAAAACGTTCTTAACCGACTCTCAACCCGAGGAATGTTCTGGGAGAATGTTCTTAAAATCTTGGTTAATCTCAGCCTTAACGTTCTTATAAAAAAAAAAGTTATAGTTGTCTCAGTCATCTCATTTGCCTACTGAAAGACTATTCCAACTTAAAATTGTTAACAGATTGGTCTTGAAAACACACACCATAATTTAACTCTTATCTCGACGGCCTTGTTTGCAAGCGCTTAATTTGATCAACGCTCGACACCTAAAACCCAACACTTTACATACACAGAACTTTGATCAAAAAAAATGTCAGCTATTATTGCAACTCTTAACTTCTGTTTTACATCACTAAGGTAACGCAAATTAAAGTTCAACATAGAACTGTGTGTTGCTGTTGTTAAAAATGAATCGCATTTATTGCTGGTCGGGACTTTCGTTAGACTTGTTGGCTCCTAAAGGAGCCGTTTTTTTAAGGGGGAGCTTGTAGTCAGGCACTTCCCTAACCACCAAATCCGTAGAGAGTACGTCCTTGGCGTTTGAGAGCGTAGACCACGTCCATGGCTGTCACTGTCTTTCGTTTGGCGTGCTCGGTGTAGGTCACAGCATCACGTATGACGTTCTCAAGGAAGACTTTCAGGACTCCGCGAGTCTCTTCGTAGATCAGACCAGAGATACGCTTCACACCACCGCGGCGAGCTAGACGACGGATAGCAGGCTTGGTTATGCCCTGGATGTTGTCTCTTAAAATTTTACGATGACGCTTAGCGCCGCCCTTTCCTAGACCTTTGCCTCCTTTACCGCGTCCAGACATGACTTGTTTTAGATAATCCAGTAGCGAAACTGCGAGTTAACGAACCCTGCCGACTTTGCTGGCGCTTTAGTTTGTCCAGTTGTACCTCTCGGGAAACGTAACTTTCAAAACAAAGCAAAGGCGAACGCTTTGCCGACAGTCTCATGAATATTTATACTCGGCATGCCTTACTTTGGATAACTTACTTGCCCGTTAAGGAAAACTGTTACGAGAAATTCTCATTTCTTGTTAACAAAGTCAGACTTAAACTAAACAGGAAATATATATATATCTATATCACAGTGCCCACAATTCCGTAATATTCCGCATGCTTTCGAGTCATTTTCAAATTTCTAGCAACAAGCTGCCTAAGATCGAAAGTTCAGCCGCATCTTCTTCACAACAGAAAAGCAAATTTCTCACAGCCAATCACATGCGTCATTAATCAGCCAATCGGATCACGGGCTTTCTGTTATAAATCGATTTTACTCAATGGTGGTGAAACAAATCAAAACTTTTTGATCGCTTTCAAAACGTCAAATCTCTACTTTCAGTCATGGCTCGTACCAAGCAAACGGCTCGAAAATCGACTGGTGGAAAAGCTCCTCGTAAGCAGCTAGCTACAAAAGCAGCCCGGAAGAGCGCTCCTGCTACTGGTGGTGTCAAGAAACCTCATCGTTACAGACCCGGAACAGTTGCTCTCCGAGAAATTCGCCGTTATCAGAAATCTACAGAACTACTCATCCGCAAGCTGCCTTTTCAGCGTCTTGTGCGAGAGATTGCGCAGGATTTCAAAACGGACCTGCGCTTTCAAAGCTCTGCCGTCCTAGCTCTCCAAGAGGCCAGTGAAGCCTATCTAGTGGGCTTGTTTGAGGATACCAACCTGTGCGCTATCCACGCCAAACGTGTCACCATTATGCCAAAGGATATCCAGTTGGCCAGACGAATCAGAGGCGAGCGTGCTTAAGTGAGCTTACGCTTCACATACTTAAAACTAAAACGGCTCCTTTAGGAGCCACCACTTGAAGATAAAGTCAATGACCAATAAATTGTACCCTTAACTTTTAGCAAGGTTCTGTCTTAACACGTTCCACATTTCTTTTTCTGACGTCAAAGCTGTGTTGAAAACGAACAAACAAATGAACGAAAAATCCAACAAACGAAGGATAGAACTAACGAATACGCGAACCAGTCAACAAACAGACGATGGAAAGAACTAACAAATAAACGAACCAACAAACGAAGGAAAGAACGAACAATGAGCGAAGGAACGAACGAACAAACAAACCAACGAACAAACGAAGGATAGAACTAACAAATCAACGAATAAACCAATGAAACTAACCAACCAACAAACTGACCAAACGTCAACAAAACATCAGTCCAATATCATTCTTTCTAGCGTTTCTTCGCATTAGACAGCGTTTGCCTTTACATGTCGGTCGATTCACTTCGAGTTTTATCGTGTTGTTGGAAAAAAGACTGTACCTCGGTCTCTTTAAAAAGGTTTTAATAAAGTATTTCAATGAAAAACTCAAATAAAACTGTGTACCAAGCAATTTATTCCCAAGTATTTGCATGAAAGAAACACAGAATAACAACGTCCGTTACTAACTTTGCCGGGCTTGTTCTCTCTGCGGTCCGCATTTACAAGTAAAAACTTACAATGCTAACAACGTGCCTCGAATTTCTCGAAAGAGTCACACAATTCACAGTTCAGTAGACCGACAGAAACTAGCAGAATGTCAGACAACGCTAAGCGAAAGATGACCAAAACCCCTGCCGAACATCCGAAATACGAAGAGATGATTAAGACTGCTATTCTCACGTTGAAAGATCGCAACGGTTCTTCACGCCAAGCGATCGAGAAGTACGTTAAGGCCAACTACAAGGTGGGAGATACAGCATCTCATCACGTCAAGACAGCTCTGAAGAAGGGTACAGCCAATGGAACCTTCATCCACACCAAGGGAGTGGGAGCTTCAGGATCATTTAAGCTACCAAAAGAGCAGAAAAAGCCGACCAGAAAGTCTGCTGCGCCGAGTAAAAAGCCGCTGGCTAAGCCAAAGAAACCCGCTGCTACAACGAAAGCTTCCACAAAGAAACCTGCGGCCAAGAAAGAGACTTCTTCTACGAAAAACTCTTCTACAAAAAGTCCGTCATCCAAGAAAGATACGTCCAAGAAGCCTGCAGTCAAGAAGCCATCAGGCACAAAGTCACCAACAAAGCCGAAGGTAGCTGCGAAGAAACCTAGCACAAAGAAAGAAGTTAAAAAGCCGGCCGCAGTCAAGAAAGCTAAGGTGACCAAGAAGAAGTAAACGAAGAGATATCTTCGCCCGGCGTCCAGTAAACCAAACGGCTCTTTTAGGAGCCACCAAATAAACAAAAGCAATGACCAACTTGAAAAAAAAAACAAAACATATATTTCCCTCCATATATTTGACGAAATAACAAAGTAAAACTAGGTGCAACACACACACTCGCACTCACACAGGATAAAAAAAAAAAAAAAAACAGGCAATCGAAGATCAACGCCCGAAAGCTGCAAAGAAAATGCTCTTGTCAATAAGACGTAAGATAGATCTCGCAAAAAAAAAAAACCAAACAAAAGAGATCTTGAGCGTTGTTTAATAAGTTTCTCTGATGCTTGACCAGAGATGGAGTGAAACACTCGAGCGCGTGCGGAGAACGTGAACTTAGCCGTGAACTTCGGTCTAAAAAATCAAAAGAAAATAAAAACTGAAAACCGATAAGGTTGAAAAATGTCAAAGGTTCAGCATCTTGTGAAAAGTTACAAACTCTTCGGGCATAGGCTTTCTTCAGTGTGAAAACCATTACATGATACTTCGTGCGAGTGTTCATTGCAACGTAACAAACGGAAGCTAAGCGCGCGGAAACTGCCTGTTAAATTATGCGCGCGCGGAGAACATGACATTAGGTGCCACTGGCTTGTTGATTTTCGCGGGGAGTCTTATAATAGTCCACGATAAACGTTGACGGCACACGGAAAGTTTGCGTGAAAAACTGACAGGCAGCGTTCCGAGCTATCCTTTATAAAGAAAAGCATAAAGAACTTGAACTGGGCCATTCATTGCTGTAAACAGTTTTATTTTGCAAAAAAAAAAACACACACACAAAAACTCTATGTATATATTTCTCTTAAATCTAATAGTTATCTCAAATCTGAAAGCTTAAAAGAAAGCCTTGTGTAGTGTGGCGATTAAAGGAGCAGAAGGGGTTAATAACTAAAGAACTGACACGTTGGACATTGCTTTTTATGACATGTGGTGGCTCCTAAAGGAGCCGTTTTTGTTGTGAATCAACGCTGGAGTCGATGTTTACTTGCTGCTGGTATACTTGGTGACAGCCTTAGTGCCTTCGCTGACAGCATGCTTTGCAAGTTCTCCGGGCAGAAGCAACCTGATGGCGGTCTGGATCTCGCGGGAGCTGATGGTCGACTTCTTGTTGTAGTGCGCCAGGCGGGAAGACTCATTGGCGATACGCTCGAAGATATCATTCACAAACGAATTCATGATACCCATGGCCTTGCTAGAAATACCCGTATCGGGATGAACTTGCTTAAGGACCTTGTAGATGTAGATCGCATAGCTCTCCTTTCTCTTTCCCTTCCTCTTTTTCTTGGCCGAACCATCAACTGCCGCCGACTTAGTTTTTCCCGCTCGCTTCTCGCCTTTCTTTGCTGCTGGAACTTTCGGTGCCATGTTTATCTGGCTTCTCTGAAAAATTGGTTGGAATTCTAGATGATCCGATGAGATCAGCTTTGAACATGCCACGGTAACTTAACTGCTATTTATTACAAATTATCCAGGAGGATTAATTAGTATGCGGATCGAAATTGCCTTTCGCCGATTGGTTATTTCATTAACTGACAACTACCCATAGGCCGACGCTACCGACAGCGCATTTTGCCTGCTAATTATCTTTTGTTCGGAGTACGGCGCGGTTTTGATTGGTGCGCTTTGATCCTCTGATTTGAAGAAAAATCAAATAAAAATCCGGGTCATAGTTTCGGGCTGACTAGACTAGAACAAAATCGTTCAACTCAACTTTGCCAGAGATAACAAGCAAAGAGAACATTCAGAAAGTGAAAATGACAGGTCGAGGAAAAGGCAAAGCTCCGGGCACCAAGTCTAAGAGCCGTTCATCCCGGGCAGGACTTCAGTTTCCTGTTGGTCGTATCCATCGTCTCCTTCGCAAAGGCAACTACGGCGAGCGTGTCGGCGCAGGTGCTCCAGTCTACTTGGCTGCCGTACTGGAGTATCTGAGTGCTGAGATTCTCGAGTTAGCTGGAAATGCTGCTCGGGACAACAAGAAAACCAGGATCATCCCTCGTCACCTGCAGTTAGCCGTTCGAAACGATGAAGAGTTAAACAAACTTCTTGCTGGTGTGACTATCGCTCAGGGTGGAGTTCTTCCCAACATACAAGCAGTGCTTCTACCCAAGAAGGCGGAGAAGAAACAACATTAAGCTCCCAGCTTAATAACAAACTCAAAACGGCTCTTTTAGGAGCCACCAAATGTTGATAACAGTCATGTTCCAATACAAAGATAAGCGGCCTTATAGCAATACATCAAAGTTACCAAAAACTACCTCCTGTTAGGCATTCGCTTCAACTACAAAACAAAACTAATGAAATCAATGTAAAGTTGCCTGCAGTACACACATAGAGAAAAACACAAGGCGTACAATAATTAGGCATGCGCGCGTTGGTTTTAAACCGAAAGTCCAGTGTATTATATTTATCAGCTGGAAGTCGATAAAAGTGACTTAAAACAGTCTTAGCGAGTTAATCTCTTGTGTGACTTTCATATATATTCTCTACGGCTTTTATTACAAGATCTAATAAGTACCTACGAGTGTTCGAGACGTTGTCTAGTGGTCCTGCTCGGTTCGGCCAGGAAGGCGGCAAAAGCGAAAGAGCAATCCAAATGTCCGGCAGTAAACTTATTTACTATGTGGGTGTATTCATCATGCAGTTTGCAAATCTAGATATTCGCTGGCGCGTGCTACAGAAAGAATGCAACAGTTATGAATAAGAACTACTGCTGATTACTACAAGCCGAGATGTGTGTCATGCAATAGGAAAACCATTGTTAATGTTATACAAAGCGTGCCCGTAAGTAGTTGGGTTAGTTTACATTTTTTTGTCACCCTTATTTTATGCTTGTCATCTAATCGACAGAGTAGCGGAATAAAAACGTTCTTAACCGACTCTCAACCCGAGGAATGTTCTGGGAGAATGTTCTTAAAATCTTGGTTAATCTCAGCCTTAACGTTCTTATAAAAAAAAAAGTTATAGTTGTCTCAGTCATCTCATTTGCCTACTGAAAGACTATTCCAACTTAAAATTGTTAACAGATTGGTCTTGAAAACACACACCATAATTTAACTCTTATCTCGACGGCCTTGTTTGCAAGCGCTTAATTTGATCAACGCTCGACACCTAAAACCCAACACTTTACATACACAGAACTTTGATCAAAAAAAATGTCAGCTATTATTGCAACTCTTAACTTCTGTTTTACATCACTAAGGTAACGCAAATTAAAGTTCAACATAGAACTGTGTGTTGCTGTTGTTAAAAATGAATCGCATTTATTGCTGGTCGGGACTTTCGTTAGACTTGTTGGCTCCTAAAGGAGCCGTTTTTTTAAGGGGGAGCTTGTAGTCAGGCACTTCCCTAACCACCAAATCCGTAGAGAGTACGTCCTTGGCGTTTGAGAGCGTAGACCACGTCCATGGCTGTCACTGTCTTTCGTTTGGCGTGCTCGGTGTAGGTCACAGCATCACGTATGACGTTCTCAAGGAAGACTTTCAGGACTCCGCGAGTCTCTTCGTAGATCAGACCAGAGATACGCTTCACACCACCGCGGCGAGCTAGACGACGGATAGCAGGCTTGGTTATGCCCTGGATGTTGTCTCTTAAAATTTTACGATGACGCTTAGCGCCGCCCTTTCCTAGACCTTTGCCTCCTTTACCGCGTCCAGACATGACTTGTTTTAGATAATCCAGTAGCGAAACTGCGAGTTAACGAACCCTGCCGACTTTGCTGGCGCTTTAGTTTGTCCAGTTGTACCTCTCGGGAAACGTAACTTTCAAAACAAAGCAAAGGCGAACGCTTTGCCGACAGTCTCATGAATATTTATACTCGGCATGCCTTACTTTGGATAACTTACTTGCCCGTTAAGGAAAACTGTTACGAGAAATTCTCATTTCTTGTTAACAAAGTCAGACTTAAACTAAACAGGAAATATATATATATCTATATCACAGTGCCCACAATTCCGTAATATTCCGCATGCTTTCGAGTCATTTTCAAATTTCTAGCAACAAGCTGCCTAAGATCGAAAGTTCAGCCGCATCTTCTTCACAACAGAAAAGCAAATTTCTCACAGCCAATCACATGCGTCATTAATCAGCCAATCGGATCACGGGCTTTCTGTTATAAATCGATTTTACTCAATGGTGGTGAAACAAATCAAAACTTTTTGATCGCTTTCAAAACGTCAAATCTCTACTTTCAGTCATGGCTCGTACCAAGCAAACGGCTCGAAAATCGACTGGTGGAAAAGCTCCTCGTAAGCAGCTAGCTACAAAAGCAGCCCGGAAGAGCGCTCCTGCTACTGGTGGTGTCAAGAAACCTCATCGTTACAGACCCGGAACAGTTGCTCTCCGAGAAATTCGCCGTTATCAGAAATCTACAGAACTACTCATCCGCAAGCTGCCTTTTCAGCGTCTTGTGCGAGAGATTGCGCAGGATTTCAAAACGGACCTGCGCTTTCAAAGCTCTGCCGTCCTAGCTCTCCAAGAGGCCAGTGAAGCCTATCTAGTGGGCTTGTTTGAGGATACCAACCTGTGCGCTATCCACGCCAAACGTGTCACCATTATGCCAAAGGATATCCAGTTGGCCAGACGAATCAGAGGCGAGCGTGCTTAAGTGAGCTTACGCTTCACATACTTAAAACTAAAACGGCTCCTTTAGGAGCCACCACTTGAAGATAAAGTCAATGACCAATAAATTGTACCCTTAACTTTTAGCAAGGTTCTGTCTTAACACGTTCCACATTTCTTTTTCTGACGTCAAAGCTGTGTTGAAAACGAACAAACAAATGAACGAAAAATCCAACAAACGAAGGATAGAACTAACGAATACGCGAACCAGTCAACAAACAGACGATGGAAAGAACTAACAAATAAACGAACCAACAAACGAAGGAAAGAACGAACAATGAGCGAAGGAACGAACGAACAAACAAACCAACGAACAAACGAAGGATAGAACTAACAAATCAACGAATAAACCAATGAAACTAACCAACCAACAAACTGACCAAACGTCAACAAAACATCAGTCCAATATCATTCTTTCTAGCGTTTCTTCGCATTAGACAGCGTTTGCCTTTACATGTCGGTCGATTCACTTCGAGTTTTATCGTGTTGTTGGAAAAAAGACTGTACCTCGGTCTCTTTAAAAAGGTTTTAATAAAGTATTTCAATGAAAAACTCAAATAAAACTGTGTACCAAGCAATTTATTCCCAAGTATTTGCATGAAAGAAACACAGAATAACAACGTCCGTTACTAACTTTGCCGGGCTTGTTCTCTCTGCGGTCCGCATTTACAAGTAAAAACTTACAATGCTAACAACGTGCCTCGAATTTCTCGAAAGAGTCACACAATTCACAGTTCAGTAGACCGACAGAAACTAGCAGAATGTCAGACAACGCTAAGCGAAAGATGACCAAAACCCCTGCCGAACATCCGAAATACGAAGAGATGATTAAGACTGCTATTCTCACGTTGAAAGATCGCAACGGTTCTTCACGCCAAGCGATCGAGAAGTACGTTAAGGCCAACTACAAGGTGGGAGATACAGCATCTCATCACGTCAAGACAGCTCTGAAGAAGGGTACAGCCAATGGAACCTTCATCCACACCAAGGGAGTGGGAGCTTCAGGATCATTTAAGCTACCAAAAGAGCAGAAAAAGCCGACCAGAAAGTCTGCTGCGCCGAGTAAAAAGCCGCTGGCTAAGCCAAAGAAACCCGCTGCTACAACGAAAGCTTCCACAAAGAAACCTGCGGCCAAGAAAGAGACTTCTTCTACGAAAAACTCTTCTACAAAAAGTCCGTCATCCAAGAAAGATACGTCCAAGAAGCCTGCAGTCAAGAAGCCATCAGGCACAAAGTCACCAACAAAGCCGAAGGTAGCTGCGAAGAAACCTAGCACAAAGAAAGAAGTTAAAAAGCCGGCCGCAGTCAAGAAAGCTAAGGTGACCAAGAAGAAGTAAACGAAGAGATATCTTCGCCCGGCGTCCAGTAAACCAAACGGCTCTTTTAGGAGCCACCAAATAAACAAAAGCAATGACCAACTTGAAAAAAAAAACAAAACATATATTTCCCTCCATATATTTGACGAAATAACAAAGTAAAACTAGGTGCAACACACACACTCGCACTCACACAGGATAAAAAAAAAAAAAAAAACAGGCAATCGAAGATCAACGCCCGAAAGCTGCAAAGAAAATGCTCTTGTCAATAAGACGTAAGATAGATCTCGCAAAAAAAAAAAACCAAACAAAAGAGATCTTGAGCGTTGTTTAATAAGTTTCTCTGATGCTTGACCAGAGATGGAGTGAAACACTCGAGCGCGTGCGGAGAACGTGAACTTAGCCGTGAACTTCGGTCTAAAAAATCAAAAGAAAATAAAAACTGAAAACCGATAAGGTTGAAAAATGTCAAAGGTTCAGCATCTTGTGAAAAGTTACAAACTCTTCGGGCATAGGCTTTCTTCAGTGTGAAAACCATTACATGATACTTCGTGCGAGTGTTCATTGCAACGTAACAAACGGAAGCTAAGCGCGCGGAAACTGCCTGTTAAATTATGCGCGCGCGGAGAACATGACATTAGGTGCCACTGGCTTGTTGATTTTCGCGGGGAGTCTTATAATAGTCCACGATAAACGTTGACGGCACACGGAAAGTTTGCGTGAAAAACTGACAGGCAGCGTTCCGAGCTATCCTTTATAAAGAAAAGCATAAAGAACTTGAACTGGGCCATTCATTGCTGTAAACAGTTTTATTTTGCAAAAAAAAAAACACACACACACAAAAACTCTATGTATATATTTCTCTTAAATCTAATAGTTATCTCAAATCTGAAAGCTTAAAAGAAAGCCTTGTGTAGTGTGGCGATTAAAGGAGCAGAAGGGGTTAATAACTAAAGAACTGACACGTTGGACATTGCTTTTTATGACATGTGGTGGCTCCTAAAGGAGCCGTTTTTGTTGTGAATCAACGCTGGAGTCGATGTTTACTTGCTGCTGGTATACTTGGTGACAGCCTTAGTGCCTTCGCTGACAGCATGCTTTGCAAGTTCTCCGGGCAGAAGCAACCTGATGGCGGTCTGGATCTCGCGGGAGCTGATGGTCGACTTCTTGTTGTAGTGCGCCAGGCGGGAAGACTCATTGGCGATACGCTCGAAGATATCATTCACAAACGAATTCATGATACCCATGGCCTTGCTAGAAATACCCGTATCGGGATGAACTTGCTTAAGGACCTTGTAGATGTAGATCGCATAGCTCTCCTTTCTCTTTCCCTTCCTCTTTTTCTTGGCCGAACCATCAACTGCCGCCGACTTAGTTTTTCCCGCTCGCTTCTCGCCTTTCTTTGCTGCTGGAACTTTCGGTGCCATGTTTATCTGGCTTCTCTGAAAAATTGGTTGGAATTCTAGATGATCCGATGAGATCAGCTTTGAACATGCCACGGTAACTTAACTGCTATTTATTACAAATTATCCAGGAGGATTAATTAGTATGCGGATCGAAATTGCCTTTCGCCGATTGGTTATTTCATTAACTGACAACTACCCATAGGCCGACGCTACCGACAGCGCATTTTGCCTGCTAATTATCTTTTGTTCGGAGTACGGCGCGGTTTTGATTGGTGCGCTTTGATCCTCTGATTTGAAGAAAAATCAAATAAAAATCCGGGTCATAGTTTCGGGCTGACTAGACTAGAACAAAATCGTTCAACTCAACTTTGCCAGAGATAACAAGCAAAGAGAACATTCAGAAAGTGAAAATGACAGGTCGAGGAAAAGGCAAAGCTCCGGGCACCAAGTCTAAGAGCCGTTCATCCCGGGCAGGACTTCAGTTTCCTGTTGGTCGTATCCATCGTCTCCTTCGCAAAGGCAACTACGGCGAGCGTGTCGGCGCAGGTGCTCCAGTCTACTTGGCTGCCGTACTGGAGTATCTGAGTGCTGAGATTCTCGAGTTAGCTGGAAATGCTGCTCGGGACAACAAGAAAACCAGGATCATCCCTCGTCACCTGCAGTTAGCCGTTCGAAACGATGAAGAGTTAAACAAACTTCTTGCTGGTGTGACTATCGCTCAGGGTGGAGTTCTTCCCAACATACAAGCAGTGCTTCTACCCAAGAAGGCGGAGAAGAAACAACATTAAGCTCCCAGCTTAATAACAAACTCAAAACGGCTCTTTTAGGAGCCACCAAATGTTGATAACAGTCATGTTCCAATACAAAGATAAGCGGCCTTATAGCAATACATCAAAGTTACCAAAAACTACCTCCTGTTAGGCATTCGCTTCAACTACAAAACAAAACTAATGAAATCAATGTAAAGTTGCCTGCAGTACACACATAGAGAAAAACACAAGGCGTACAATAATTAGGCATGCGCGCGTTGGTTTTAAACCGAAAGTCCAGTGTATTATATTTATCAGCTGGAAGTCGATAAAAGTGACTTAAAACAGTCTTAGCGAGTTAATCTCTTGTGTGACTTTCATATATATTCTCTACGGCTTTTATTACAAGATCTAATAAGTACCTACGAGTGTTCGAGACGTTGTCTAGTGGTCCTGCTCGGTTCGGCCAGGAAGGCGGCAAAAGCGAAAGAGCAATCCAAATGTCCGGCAGTAAACTTATTTACTATGTGGGTGTATTCATCATGCAGTTTGCAAATCTAGATATTCGCTGGCGCGTGCTACAGAAAGAATGCAACAGTTATGAATAAGAACTACTGCTGATTACTACAAGCCGAGATGTGTGTCATGCAATAGGAAAACCATTGTTAATGTTATACAAAGCGTGCCCGTAAGTAGTTGGGTTAGTTTACATTTTTTTGTCACCCTTATTTTATGCTTGTCATCTAATCGACAGAGTAGCGGAATAAAAACGTTCTTAACCGACTCTCAACCCGAGGAATGTTCTGGGAGAATGTTCTTAAAATCTTGGTTAATCTCAGCCTTAACGTTCTTATAAAAAAAAAAGTTATAGTTGTCTCAGTCATCTCATTTGCCTACTGAAAGACTATTCCAACTTAAAATTGTTAACAGATTGGTCTTGAAAACACACACCATAATTTAACTCTTATCTCGACGGCCTTGTTTGCAAGCGCTTAATTTGATCAACGCTCGACACCTAAAACCCAACACTTTACATACACAGAACTTTGATCAAAAAAAATGTCAGCTATTATTGCAACTCTTAACTTCTGTTTTACATCACTAAGGTAACGCAAATTAAAGTTCAACATAGAACTGTGTGTTGCTGTTGTTAAAAATGAATCGCATTTATTGCTGGTCGGGACTTTCGTTAGACTTGTTGGCTCCTAAAGGAGCCGTTTTTTTAAGGGGGAGCTTGTAGTCAGGCACTTCCCTAACCACCAAATCCGTAGAGAGTACGTCCTTGGCGTTTGAGAGCGTAGACCACGTCCATGGCTGTCACTGTCTTTCGTTTGGCGTGCTCGGTGTAGGTCACAGCATCACGTATGACGTTCTCAAGGAAGACTTTCAGGACTCCGCGAGTCTCTTCGTAGATCAGACCAGAGATACGCTTCACACCACCGCGGCGAGCTAGACGACGGATAGCAGGCTTGGTTATGCCCTGGATGTTGTCTCTTAAAATTTTACGATGACGCTTAGCGCCGCCCTTTCCTAGACCTTTGCCTCCTTTACCGCGTCCAGACATGACTTGTTTTAGATAATCCAGTAGCGAAACTGCGAGTTAACGAACCCTGCCGACTTTGCTGGCGCTTTAGTTTGTCCAGTTGTACCTCTCGGGAAACGTAACTTTCAAAACAAAGCAAAGGCGAACGCTTTGCCGACAGTCTCATGAATATTTATACTCGGCATGCCTTACTTTGGATAACTTACTTGCCCGTTAAGGAAAACTGTTACGAGAAATTCTCATTTCTTGTTAACAAAGTCAGACTTAAACTAAACAGGAAATATATATATATCTATATCACAGTGCCCACAATTCCGTAATATTCCGCATGCTTTCGAGTCATTTTCAAATTTCTAGCAACAAGCTGCCTAAGATCGAAAGTTCAGCCGCATCTTCTTCACAACAGAAAAGCAAATTTCTCACAGCCAATCACATGCGTCATTAATCAGCCAATCGGATCACGGGCTTTCTGTTATAAATCGATTTTACTCAATGGTGGTGAAACAAATCAAAACTTTTTGATCGCTTTCAAAACGTCAAATCTCTACTTTCAGTCATGGCTCGTACCAAGCAAACGGCTCGAAAATCGACTGGTGGAAAAGCTCCTCGTAAGCAGCTAGCTACAAAAGCAGCCCGGAAGAGCGCTCCTGCTACTGGTGGTGTCAAGAAACCTCATCGTTACAGACCCGGAACAGTTGCTCTCCGAGAAATTCGCCGTTATCAGAAATCTACAGAACTACTCATCCGCAAGCTGCCTTTTCAGCGTCTTGTGCGAGAGATTGCGCAGGATTTCAAAACGGACCTGCGCTTTCAAAGCTCTGCCGTCCTAGCTCTCCAAGAGGCCAGTGAAGCCTATCTAGTGGGCTTGTTTGAGGATACCAACCTGTGCGCTATCCACGCCAAACGTGTCACCATTATGCCAAAGGATATCCAGTTGGCCAGACGAATCAGAGGCGAGCGTGCTTAAGTGAGCTTACGCTTCACATACTTAAAACTAAAACGGCTCCTTTAGGAGCCACCACTTGAAGATAAAGTCAATGACCAATAAATTGTACCCTTAACTTTTAGCAAGGTTCTGTCTTAACACGTTCCACATTTCTTTTTCTGACGTCAAAGCTGTGTTGAAAACGAACAAACAAATGAACGAAAAATCCAACAAACGAAGGATAGAACTAACGAATACGCGAACCAGTCAACAAACAGACGATGGAAAGAACTAACAAATAAACGAACCAACAAACGAAGGAAAGAACGAACAATGAGCGAAGGAACGAACGAACAAACAAACCAACGAACAAACGAAGGATAGAACTAACAAATCAACGAATAAACCAATGAAACTAACCAACCAACAAACTGACCAAACGTCAACAAAACATCAGTCCAATATCATTCTTTCTAGCGTTTCTTCGCATTAGACAGCGTTTGCCTTTACATGTCGGTCGATTCACTTCGAGTTTTATCGTGTTGTTGGAAAAAAGACTGTACCTCGGTCTCTTTAAAAAGGTTTTAATAAAGTATTTCAATGAAAAACTCAAATAAAACTGTGTACCAAGCAATTTATTCCCAAGTATTTGCATGAAAGAAACACAGAATAACAACGTCCGTTACTAACTTTGCCGGGCTTGTTCTCTCTGCGGTCCGCATTTACAAGTAAAAACTTACAATGCTAACAACGTGCCTCGAATTTCTCGAAAGAGTCACACAATTCACAGTTCAGTAGACCGACAGAAACTAGCAGAATGTCAGACAACGCTAAGCGAAAGATGACCAAAACCCCTGCCGAACATCCGAAATACGAAGAGATGATTAAGACTGCTATTCTCACGTTGAAAGATCGCAACGGTTCTTCACGCCAAGCGATCGAGAAGTACGTTAAGGCCAACTACAAGGTGGGAGATACAGCATCTCATCACGTCAAGACAGCTCTGAAGAAGGGTACAGCCAATGGAACCTTCATCCACACCAAGGGAGTGGGAGCTTCAGGATCATTTAAGCTACCAAAAGAGCAGAAAAAGCCGACCAGAAAGTCTGCTGCGCCGAGTAAAAAGCCGCTGGCTAAGCCAAAGAAACCCGCTGCTACAACGAAAGCTTCCACAAAGAAACCTGCGGCCAAGAAAGAGACTTCTTCTACGAAAAACTCTTCTACAAAAAGTCCGTCATCCAAGAAAGATACGTCCAAGAAGCCTGCAGTCAAGAAGCCATCAGGCACAAAGTCACCAACAAAGCCGAAGGTAGCTGCGAAGAAACCTAGCACAAAGAAAGAAGTTAAAAAGCCGGCCGCAGTCAAGAAAGCTAAGGTGACCAAGAAGAAGTAAACGAAGAGATATCTTCGCCCGGCGTCCAGTAAACCAAACGGCTCTTTTAGGAGCCACCAAATAAACAAAAGCAATGACCAACTTGAAAAAAAAAACAAAACATATATTTCCCTCCATATATTTGACGAAATAACAAAGTAAAACTAGGTGCAACACACACACTCGCACTCACACAGGATAAAAAAAAAAAAAAAAACAGGCAATCGAAGATCAACGCCCGAAAGCTGCAAAGAAAATGCTCTTGTCAATAAGACGTAAGATAGATCTCGCAAAAAAAAAAAACCAAACAAAAGAGATCTTGAGCGTTGTTTAATAAGTTTCTCTGATGCTTGACCAGAGATGGAGTGAAACACTCGAGCGCGTGCGGAGAACGTGAACTTAGCCGTGAACTTCGGTCTAAAAAATCAAAAGAAAATAAAAACTGAAAACCGATAAGGTTGAAAAATGTCAAAGGTTCAGCATCTTGTGAAAAGTTACAAACTCTTCGGGCATAGGCTTTCTTCAGTGTGAAAACCATTACATGATACTTCGTGCGAGTGTTCATTGCAACGTAACAAACGGAAGCTAAGCGCGCGGAAACTGCCTGTTAAATTATGCGCGCGCGGAGAACATGACATTAGGTGCCACTGGCTTGTTGATTTTCGCGGGGAGTCTTATAATAGTCCACGATAAACGTTGACGGCACACGGAAAGTTTGCGTGAAAAACTGACAGGCAGCGTTCCGAGCTATCCTTTATAAAGAAAAGCATAAAGAACTTGAACTGGGCCATTCATTGCTGTAAACAGTTTTATTTTGCAAAAAAAAAAACACACACACACAAAAACTCTATGTATATATTTCTCTTAAATCTAATAGTTATCTCAAATCTGAAAGCTTAAAAGAAAGCCTTGTGTAGTGTGGCGATTAAAGGAGCAGAAGGGGTTAATAACTAAAGAACTGACACGTTGGACATTGCTTTTTATGACATGTGGTGGCTCCTAAAGGAGCCGTTTTTGTTGTGAATCAACGCTGGAGTCGATGTTTACTTGCTGCTGGTATACTTGGTGACAGCCTTAGTGCCTTCGCTGACAGCATGCTTTGCAAGTTCTCCGGGCAGAAGCAACCTGATGGCGGTCTGGATCTCGCGGGAGCTGATGGTCGACTTCTTGTTGTAGTGCGCCAGGCGGGAAGACTCATTGGCGATACGCTCGAAGATATCATTCACAAACGAATTCATGATACCCATGGCCTTGCTAGAAATACCCGTATCGGGATGAACTTGCTTAAGGACCTTGTAGATGTAGATCGCATAGCTCTCCTTTCTCTTTCCCTTCCTCTTTTTCTTGGCCGAACCATCAACTGCCGCCGACTTAGTTTTTCCCGCTCGCTTCTCGCCTTTCTTTGCTGCTGGAACTTTCGGTGCCATGTTTATCTGGCTTCTCTGAAAAATTGGTTGGAATTCTAGATGATCCGATGAGATCAGCTTTGAACATGCCACGGTAACTTAACTGCTATTTATTACAAATTATCCAGGAGGATTAATTAGTATGCGGATCGAAATTGCCTTTCGCCGATTGGTTATTTCATTAACTGACAACTACCCATAGGCCGACGCTACCGACAGCGCATTTTGCCTGCTAATTATCTTTTGTTCGGAGTACGGCGCGGTTTTGATTGGTGCGCTTTGATCCTCTGATTTGAAGAAAAATCAAATAAAAATCCGGGTCATAGTTTCGGGCTGACTAGACTAGAACAAAATCGTTCAACTCAACTTTGCCAGAGATAACAAGCAAAGAGAACATTCAGAAAGTGAAAATGACAGGTCGAGGAAAAGGCAAAGCTCCGGGCACCAAGTCTAAGAGCCGTTCATCCCGGGCAGGACTTCAGTTTCCTGTTGGTCGTATCCATCGTCTCCTTCGCAAAGGCAACTACGGCGAGCGTGTCGGCGCAGGTGCTCCAGTCTACTTGGCTGCCGTACTGGAGTATCTGAGTGCTGAGATTCTCGAGTTAGCTGGAAATGCTGCTCGGGACAACAAGAAAACCAGGATCATCCCTCGTCACCTGCAGTTAGCCGTTCGAAACGATGAAGAGTTAAACAAACTTCTTGCTGGTGTGACTATCGCTCAGGGTGGAGTTCTTCCCAACATACAAGCAGTGCTTCTACCCAAGAAGGCGGAGAAGAAACAACATTAAGCTCCCAGCTTAATAACAAACTCAAAACGGCTCTTTTAGGAGCCACCAAATGTTGATAACAGTCATGTTCCAATACAAAGATAAGCGGCCTTATAGCAATACATCAAAGTTACCAAAAACTACCTCCTGTTAGGCATTCGCTTCAACTACAAAACAAAACTAATGAAATCAATGTAAAGTTGCCTGCAGTACACACATAGAGAAAAACACAAGGCGTACAATAATTAGGCATGCGCGCGTTGGTTTTAAACCGAAAGTCCAGTGTATTATATTTATCAGCTGGAAGTCGATAAAAGTGACTTAAAACAGTCTTAGCGAGTTAATCTCTTGTGTGACTTTCATATATATTCTCTACGGCTTTTATTACAAGATCTAATAAGTACCTACGAGTGTTCGAGACGTTGTCTAGTGGTCCTGCTCGGTTCGGCCAGGAAGGCGGCAAAAGCGAAAGAGCAATCCAAATGTCCGGCAGTAAACTTATTTACTATGTGGGTGTATTCATCATGCAGTTTGCAAATCTAGATATTCGCTGGCGCGTGCTACAGAAAGAATGCAACAGTTATGAATAAGAACTACTGCTGATTACTACAAGCCGAGATGTGTGTCATGCAATAGGAAAACCATTGTTAATGTTATACAAAGCGTGCCCGTAAGTAGTTGGGTTAGTTTACATTTTTTTGTCACCCTTATTTTATGCTTGTCATCTAATCGACAGAGTAGCGGAATAAAAACGTTCTTAACCGACTCTCAACCCGAGGAATGTTCTGGGAGAATGTTCTTAAAATCTTGGTTAATCTCAGCCTTAACGTTCTTATAAAAAAAAAAGTTATAGTTGTCTCAGTCATCTCATTTGCCTACTGAAAGACTATTCCAACTTAAAATTGTTAACAGATTGGTCTTGAAAACACACACCATAATTTAACTCTTATCTCGACGGCCTTGTTTGCAAGCGCTTAATTTGATCAACGCTCGACACCTAAAACCCAACACTTTACATACACAGAACTTTGATCAAAAAAAATGTCAGCTATTATTGCAACTCTTAACTTCTGTTTTACATCACTAAGGTAACGCAAATTAAAGTTCAACATAGAACTGTGTGTTGCTGTTGTTAAAAATGAATCGCATTTATTGCTGGTCGGGACTTTCGTTAGACTTGTTGGCTCCTAAAGGAGCCGTTTTTTTAAGGGGGAGCTTGTAGTCAGGCACTTCCCTAACCACCAAATCCGTAGAGAGTACGTCCTTGGCGTTTGAGAGCGTAGACCACGTCCATGGCTGTCACTGTCTTTCGTTTGGCGTGCTCGGTGTAGGTCACAGCATCACGTATGACGTTCTCAAGGAAGACTTTCAGGACTCCGCGAGTCTCTTCGTAGATCAGACCAGAGATACGCTTCACACCACCGCGGCGAGCTAGACGACGGATAGCAGGCTTGGTTATGCCCTGGATGTTGTCTCTTAAAATTTTACGATGACGCTTAGCGCCGCCCTTTCCTAGACCTTTGCCTCCTTTACCGCGTCCAGACATGACTTGTTTTAGATAATCCAGTAGCGAAACTGCGAGTTAACGAACCCTGCCGACTTTGCTGGCGCTTTAGTTTGTCCAGTTGTACCTCTCGGGAAACGTAACTTTCAAAACAAAGCAAAGGCGAACGCTTTGCCGACAGTCTCATGAATATTTATACTCGGCATGCCTTACTTTGGATAACTTACTTGCCCGTTAAGGAAAACTGTTACGAGAAATTCTCATTTCTTGTTAACAAAGTCAGACTTAAACTAAACAGGAAATATATATATATCTATATCACAGTGCCCACAATTCCGTAATATTCCGCATGCTTTCGAGTCATTTTCAAATTTCTAGCAACAAGCTGCCTAAGATCGAAAGTTCAGCCGCATCTTCTTCACAACAGAAAAGCAAATTTCTCACAGCCAATCACATGCGTCATTAATCAGCCAATCGGATCACGGGCTTTCTGTTATAAATCGATTTTACTCAATGGTGGTGAAACAAATCAAAACTTTTTGATCGCTTTCAAAACGTCAAATCTCTACTTTCAGTCATGGCTCGTACCAAGCAAACGGCTCGAAAATCGACTGGTGGAAAAGCTCCTCGTAAGCAGCTAGCTACAAAAGCAGCCCGGAAGAGCGCTCCTGCTACTGGTGGTGTCAAGAAACCTCATCGTTACAGACCCGGAACAGTTGCTCTCCGAGAAATTCGCCGTTATCAGAAATCTACAGAACTACTCATCCGCAAGCTGCCTTTTCAGCGTCTTGTGCGAGAGATTGCGCAGGATTTCAAAACGGACCTGCGCTTTCAAAGCTCTGCCGTCCTAGCTCTCCAAGAGGCCAGTGAAGCCTATCTAGTGGGCTTGTTTGAGGATACCAACCTGTGCGCTATCCACGCCAAACGTGTCACCATTATGCCAAAGGATATCCAGTTGGCCAGACGAATCAGAGGCGAGCGTGCTTAAGTGAGCTTACGCTTCACATACTTAAAACTAAAACGGCTCCTTTAGGAGCCACCACTTGAAGATAAAGTCAATGACCAATAAATTGTACCCTTAACTTTTAGCAAGGTTCTGTCTTAACACGTTCCACATTTCTTTTTCTGACGTCAAAGCTGTGTTGAAAACGAACAAACAAATGAACGAAAAATCCAACAAACGAAGGATAGAACTAACGAATACGCGAACCAGTCAACAAACAGACGATGGAAAGAACTAACAAATAAACGAACCAACAAACGAAGGAAAGAACGAACAATGAGCGAAGGAACGAACGAACAAACAAACCAACGAACAAACGAAGGATAGAACTAACAAATCAACGAATAAACCAATGAAACTAACCAACCAACAAACTGACCAAACGTCAACAAAACATCAGTCCAATATCATTCTTTCTAGCGTTTCTTCGCATTAGACAGCGTTTGCCTTTACATGTCGGTCGATTCACTTCGAGTTTTATCGTGTTGTTGGAAAAAAGACTGTACCTCGGTCTCTTTAAAAAGGTTTTAATAAAGTATTTCAATGAAAAACTCAAATAAAACTGTGTACCAAGCAATTTATTCCCAAGTATTTGCATGAAAGAAACACAGAATAACAACGTCCGTTACTAACTTTGCCGGGCTTGTTCTCTCTGCGGTCCGCATTTACAAGTAAAAACTTACAATGCTAACAACGTGCCTCGAATTTCTCGAAAGAGTCACACAATTCACAGTTCAGTAGACCGACAGAAACTAGCAGAATGTCAGACAACGCTAAGCGAAAGATGACCAAAACCCCTGCCGAACATCCGAAATACGAAGAGATGATTAAGACTGCTATTCTCACGTTGAAAGATCGCAACGGTTCTTCACGCCAAGCGATCGAGAAGTACGTTAAGGCCAACTACAAGGTGGGAGATACAGCATCTCATCACGTCAAGACAGCTCTGAAGAAGGGTACAGCCAATGGAACCTTCATCCACACCAAGGGAGTGGGAGCTTCAGGATCATTTAAGCTACCAAAAGAGCAGAAAAAGCCGACCAGAAAGTCTGCTGCGCCGAGTAAAAAGCCGCTGGCTAAGCCAAAGAAACCCGCTGCTACAACGAAAGCTTCCACAAAGAAACCTGCGGCCAAGAAAGAGACTTCTTCTACGAAAAACTCTTCTACAAAAAGTCCGTCATCCAAGAAAGATACGTCCAAGAAGCCTGCAGTCAAGAAGCCATCAGGCACAAAGTCACCAACAAAGCCGAAGGTAGCTGCGAAGAAACCTAGCACAAAGAAAGAAGTTAAAAAGCCGGCCGCAGTCAAGAAAGCTAAGGTGACCAAGAAGAAGTAAACGAAGAGATATCTTCGCCCGGCGTCCAGTAAACCAAACGGCTCTTTTAGGAGCCACCAAATAAACAAAAGCAATGACCAACTTGAAAAAAAAAACAAAACATATATTTCCCTCCATATATTTGACGAAATAACAAAGTAAAACTAGGTGCAACACACACACTCGCACTCACACAGGATAAAAAAAAAAAAAAAAACAGGCAATCGAAGATCAACGCCCGAAAGCTGCAAAGAAAATGCTCTTGTCAATAAGACGTAAGATAGATCTCGCAAAAAAAAAAAACCAAACAAAAGAGATCTTGAGCGTTGTTTAATAAGTTTCTCTGATGCTTGACCAGAGATGGAGTGAAACACTCGAGCGCGTGCGGAGAACGTGAACTTAGCCGTGAACTTCGGTCTAAAAAATCAAAAGAAAATAAAAACTGAAAACCGATAAGGTTGAAAAATGTCAAAGGTTCAGCATCTTGTGAAAAGTTACAAACTCTTCGGGCATAGGCTTTCTTCAGTGTGAAAACCATTACATGATACTTCGTGCGAGTGTTCATTGCAACGTAACAAACGGAAGCTAAGCGCGCGGAAACTGCCTGTTAAATTATGCGCGCGCGGAGAACATGACATTAGGTGCCACTGGCTTGTTGATTTTCGCGGGGAGTCTTATAATAGTCCACGATAAACGTTGACGGCACACGGAAAGTTTGCGTGAAAAACTGACAGGCAGCGTTCCGAGCTATCCTTTATAAAGAAAAGCATAAAGAACTTGAACTGGGCCATTCATTGCTGTAAACAGTTTTATTTTGCAAAAAAAAAAACACACACACACAAAAACTCTATGTATATATTTCTCTTAAATCTAATAGTTATCTCAAATCTGAAAGCTTAAAAGAAAGCCTTGTGTAGTGTGGCGATTAAAGGAGCAGAAGGGGTTAATAACTAAAGAACTGACACGTTGGACATTGCTTTTTATGACATGTGGTGGCTCCTAAAGGAGCCGTTTTTGTTGTGAATCAACGCTGGAGTCGATGTTTACTTGCTGCTGGTATACTTGGTGACAGCCTTAGTGCCTTCGCTGACAGCATGCTTTGCAAGTTCTCCGGGCAGAAGCAACCTGATGGCGGTCTGGATCTCGCGGGAGCTGATGGTCGACTTCTTGTTGTAGTGCGCCAGGCGGGAAGACTCATTGGCGATACGCTCGAAGATATCATTCACAAACGAATTCATGATACCCATGGCCTTGCTAGAAATACCCGTATCGGGATGAACTTGCTTAAGGACCTTGTAGATGTAGATCGCATAGCTCTCCTTTCTCTTTCCCTTCCTCTTTTTCTTGGCCGAACCATCCAACTGCCGCCGACTTAGTTTTTCCCGCTCGCTTCTCGCCTTTCTTTGCTGCTGGAACTTTCGGTGCCATGTTTATCTGGCTTCTCTGAAAAATTGTTTGGAATTCTAGATGATCCGATGAGATCAGCTTTGAACATGCCACGGTAACTTAACTGCTATTTATTACAAATTATCCAGGAGGATTAATTAGTATGCGGATCGAAATTGCCTTTCGCCGATTGGTTATTTCATTAACTGACAACTACCCATAGGCCGACGCTACCGACAGCGCATTTTGCCTGCTAATTATCTTTTGTTCGGAGTACGGCGCGGTTTTGATTGGTGCGCTTTGATCCTCTGATTTGAAGAAAAATCAAATAAAAATCCGGGTCATAGTTTCGGGCTGACTAGACTAGAACAAAATCGTTCAACTCAACTTTGCCAGAGATAACAAGCAAAGAGAACATTCAGAAAGTGAAAATGACAGGTCGAGGAAAAGGCAAAGCTCCGGGCACCAAGTCTAAGAGCCGTTCATCCCGGGCAGGACTTCAGTTTCCTGTTGGTCGTATCCATCGTCTCCTTCGCAAAGGCAACTACGGCGAGCGTGTCGGCGCAGGTGCTCCAGTCTACTTGGCTGCCGTACTGGAGTATCTGAGTGCTGAGATTCTCGAGTTAGCTGGAAATGCTGCTCGGGACAACAAGAAAACCAGGATCATCCCTCGTCACCTGCAGTTAGCCGTTCGAAACGATGAAGAGTTAAACAAACTTCTTGCTGGTGTGACTATCGCTCAGGGTGGAGTTCTTCCCAACATACAAGCAGTGCTTCTACCCAAGAAGGCGGAGAAGAAACAACATTAAGCTCCCAGCTTAATAACAAACTCAAAACGGCTCTTTTAGGAGCCACCAAATGTTGATAACAGTCATGTTCCAATACAAAGATAAGCGGCCTTATAGCAATACATCAAAGTTACCAAAAACTACCTCCTGTTAGGCATTCGCTTCAACTACAAAACAAAACTAATGAAATCAATGTAAAGTTGCCTGCAGTACACACATAGAGAAAAACACAAGGCGTACAATAATTAGGCATGCGCGCGTTGGTTTTAAACCGAAAGTCCAGTGTATTATATTTATCAGCTGGAAGTCGATAAAAGTGACTTAAAACAGTCTTAGCGAGTTAATCTCTTGTGTGACTTTCATATATATTCTCTACGGCTTTTATTACAAGATCTAATAAGTACCTACGAGTGTTCGAGACGTTGTCTAGTGGTCCTGCTCGGTTCGGCCAGGAAGGCGGCAAAAGCGAAAGAGCAATCCAAATGTCCGGCAGTAAACTTATTTACTATGTGGGTGTATTCATCATGCAGTTTGCAAATCTAGATATTCGCTGGCGCGTGCTACAGAAAGAATGCAACAGTTATGAATAAGAACTACTGCTGATTACTACAAGCCGAGATGTGTGTCATGCAATAGGAAAACCATTGTTAATGTTATACAAAGCGTGCCCGTAAGTAGTTGGGTTAGTTTACATTTTTTTGTCACCCTTATTTTATGCTTGTCATCTAATCGACAGAGTAGCGGAATAAAAACGTTCTTAACCGACTCTCAACCCGAGGAATGTTCTGGGAGAATGTTCTTAAAATCTTGGTTAATCTCAGCCTTAACGTTCTTATAAAAAAAAAAGTTATAGTTGTCTCAGTCATCTCATTTGCCTACTGAAAGACTATTCCAACTTAAAATTGTTAACAGATTGGTCTTGAAAACACACACCATAATTTAACTCTTATCTCGACGGCCTTGTTTGCAAGCGCTTAATTTGATCAACGCTCGACACCTAAAACCCAACACTTTACATACACAGAACTTTGATCAAAAAAAATGTCAGCTATTATTGCAACTCTTAACTTCTGTTTTACATCACTAAGGTAACGCAAATTAAAGTTCAACATAGAACTGTGTGTTGCTGTTGTTAAAAATGAATCGCATTTATTGCTGGTCGGGACTTTCGTTAGACTTGTTGGCTCCTAAAGGAGCCGTTTTTTTAAGGGGGAGCTTGTAGTCAGGCACTTCCCTAACCACCAAATCCGTAGAGAGTACGTCCTTGGCGTTTGAGAGCGTAGACCACGTCCATGGCTGTCACTGTCTTTCGTTTGGCGTGCTCGGTGTAGGTCACAGCATCACGTATGACGTTCTCAAGGAAGACTTTCAGGACTCCGCGAGTCTCTTCGTAGATCAGACCAGAGATACGCTTCACACCACCGCGGCGAGCTAGACGACGGATAGCAGGCTTGGTTATGCCCTGGATGTTGTCTCTTAAAATTTTACGATGACGCTTAGCGCCGCCCTTTCCTAGACCTTTGCCTCCTTTACCGCGTCCAGACATGACTTGTTTTAGATAATCCAGTAGCGAAACTGCGAGTTAACGAACCCTGCCGACTTTGCTGGCGCTTTAGTTTGTCCAGTTGTACCTCTCGGGAAACGTAACTTTCAAAACAAAGCAAAGGCGAACGCTTTGCCGACAGTCTCATGAATATTTATACTCGGCATGCCTTACTTTGGATAACTTACTTGCCCGTTAAGGAAAACTGTTACGAGAAATTCTCATTTCTTGTTAACAAAGTCAGACTTAAACTAAACAGGAAATATATATATATCTATATCACAGTGCCCACAATTCCGTAATATTCCGCATGCTTTCGAGTCATTTTCAAATTTCTAGCAACAAGCTGCCTAAGATCGAAAGTTCAGCCGCATCTTCTTCACAACAGAAAAGCAAATTTCTCACAGCCAATCACATGCGTCATTAATCAGCCAATCGGATCACGGGCTTTCTGTTATAAATCGATTTTACTCAATGGTGGTGAAACAAATCAAAACTTTTTGATCGCTTTCAAAACGTCAAATCTCTACTTTCAGTCATGGCTCGTACCAAGCAAACGGCTCGAAAATCGACTGGTGGAAAAGCTCCTCGTAAGCAGCTAGCTACAAAAGCAGCCCGGAAGAGCGCTCCTGCTACTGGTGGTGTCAAGAAACCTCATCGTTACAGACCCGGAACAGTTGCTCTCCGAGAAATTCGCCGTTATCAGAAATCTACAGAACTACTCATCCGCAAGCTGCCTTTTCAGCGTCTTGTGCGAGAGATTGCGCAGGATTTCAAAACGGACCTGCGCTTTCAAAGCTCTGCCGTCCTAGCTCTCCAAGAGGCCAGTGAAGCCTATCTAGTGGGCTTGTTTGAGGATACCAACCTGTGCGCTATCCACGCCAAACGTGTCACCATTATGCCAAAGGATATCCAGTTGGCCAGACGAATCAGAGGCGAGCGTGCTTAAGTGAGCTTACGCTTCACATACTTAAAACTAAAACGGCTCCTTTAGGAGCCACCACTTGAAGATAAAGTCAATGACCAATAAATTGTACCCTTAACTTTTAGCAAGGTTCTGTCTTAACACGTTCCACATTTCTTTTTCTGACGTCAAAGCTGTGTTGAAAACGAACAAACAAATGAACGAAAAATCCAACAAACGAAGGATAGAACTAACGAATACGCGAACCAGTCAACAAACAGACGATGGAAAGAACTAACAAATAAACGAACCAACAAACGAAGGAAAGAACGAACAATGAGCGAAGGAACGAACGAACAAACAAACCAACGAACAAACGAAGGATAGAACTAACAAATCAACGAATAAACCAATGAAACTAACCAACCAACAAACTGACCAAACGTCAACAAAACATCAGTCCAATATCATTCTTTCTAGCGTTTCTTCGCATTAGACAGCGTTTGCCTTTACATGTCGGTCGATTCACTTCGAGTTTTATCGTGTTGTTGGAAAAAAGACTGTACCTCGGTCTCTTTAAAAAGGTTTTAATAAAGTATTTCAATGAAAAACTCAAATAAAACTGTGTACCAAGCAATTTATTCCCAAGTATTTGCATGAAAGAAACACAGAATAACAACGTCCGTTACTAACTTTGCCGGGCTTGTTCTCTCTGCGGTCCGCATTTACAAGTAAAAACTTACAATGCTAACAACGTGCCTCGAATTTCTCGAAAGAGTCACACAATTCACAGTTCAGTAGACCGACAGAAACTAGCAGAATGTCAGACAACGCTAAGCGAAAGATGACCAAAACCCCTGCCGAACATCCGAAATACGAAGAGATGATTAAGACTGCTATTCTCACGTTGAAAGATCGCAACGGTTCTTCACGCCAAGCGATCGAGAAGTACGTTAAGGCCAACTACAAGGTGGGAGATACAGCATCTCATCACGTCAAGACAGCTCTGAAGAAGGGTACAGCCAATGGAACCTTCATCCACACCAAGGGAGTGGGAGCTTCAGGATCATTTAAGCTACCAAAAGAGCAGAAAAAGCCGACCAGAAAGTCTGCTGCGCCGAGTAAAAAGCCGCTGGCTAAGCCAAAGAAACCCGCTGCTACAACGAAAGCTTCCACAAAGAAACCTGCGGCCAAGAAAGAGACTTCTTCTACGAAAAACTCTTCTACAAAAAGTCCGTCATCCAAGAAAGATACGTCCAAGAAGCCTGCAGTCAAGAAGCCATCAGGCACAAAGTCACCAACAAAGCCGAAGGTAGCTGCGAAGAAACCTAGCACAAAGAAAGAAGTTAAAAAGCCGGCCGCAGTCAAGAAAGCTAAGGTGACCAAGAAGAAGTAAACGAAGAGATATCTTCGCCCGGCGTCCAGTAAACCAAACGGCTCTTTTAGGAGCCACCAAATAAACAAAAGCAATGACCAACTTGAAAAAAAAAACAAAACATATATTTCCCTCCATATATTTGACGAAATAACAAAGTAAAACTAGGTGCAACACACACACTCGCACTCACACAGGATAAAAAAAAAAAAAAAAACAGGCAATCGAAGATCAACGCCCGAAAGCTGCAAAGAAAATGCTCTTGTCAATAAGACGTAAGATAGATCTCGCAAAAAAAAAAAACCAAACAAAAGAGATCTTGAGCGTTGTTTAATAAGTTTCTCTGATGCTTGACCAGAGATGGAGTGAAACACTCGAGCGCGTGCGGAGAACGTGAACTTAGCCGTGAACTTCGGTCTAAAAAATCAAAAGAAAATAAAAACTGAAAACCGATAAGGTTGAAAAATGTCAAAGGTTCAGCATCTTGTGAAAAGTTACAAACTCTTCGGGCATAGGCTTTCTTCAGTGTGAAAACCATTACATGATACTTCGTGCGAGTGTTCATTGCAACGTAACAAACGGAAGCTAAGCGCGCGGAAACTGCCTGTTAAATTATGCGCGCGCGGAGAACATGACATTAGGTGCCACTGGCTTGTTGATTTTCGCGGGGAGTCTTATAATAGTCCACGATAAACGTTGACGGCACACGGAAAGTTTGCGTGAAAAACTGACAGGCAGCGTTCCGAGCTATCCTTTATAAAGAAAAGCATAAAGAACTTGAACTGGGCCATTCATTGCTGTAAACAGTTTTATTTTGCAAAAAAAAAAACACACACACACAAAAACTCTATGTATATATTTCTCTTAAATCTAATAGTTATCTCAAATCTGAAAGCTTAAAAGAAAGCCTTGTGTAGTGTGGCGATTAAAGGAGCAGAAGGGGTTAATAACTAAAGAACTGACACGTTGGACATTGCTTTTTATGACATGTGGTGGCTCCTAAAGGAGCCGTTTTTGTTGTGAATCAACGCTGGAGTCGATGTTTACTTGCTGCTGGTATACTTGGTGACAGCCTTAGTGCCTTCGCTGACAGCATGCTTTGCAAGTTCTCCGGGCAGAAGCAACCTGATGGCGGTCTGGATCTCGCGGGAGCTGATGGTCGACTTCTTGTTGTAGTGCGCCAGGCGGGAAGACTCATTGGCGATACGCTCGAAGATATCATTCACAAACGAATTCATGATACCCATGGCCTTGCTAGAAATACCCGTATCGGGATGAACTTGCTTAAGGACCTTGTAGATGTAGATCGCATAGCTCTCCTTTCTCTTTCCCTTCCTCTTTTTCTTGGCCGAACCATCAACTGCCGCCGACTTAGTTTTTCCCGCTCGCTTCTCGCCTTTCTTTGCTGCTGGAACTTTCGGTGCCATGTTTATCTGGCTTCTCTGAAAAATTGGTTGGAATTCTAGATGATCCGATGAGATCAGCTTTGAACATGCCACGGTAACTTAACTGCTATTTATTACAAATTATCCAGGAGGATTAATTAGTATGCGGATCGAAATTGCCTTTCGCCGATTGGTTATTTCATTAACTGACAACTACCCATAGGCCGACGCTACCGACAGCGCATTTTGCCTGCTAATTATCTTTTGTTCGGAGTACGGCGCGGTTTTGATTGGTGCGCTTTGATCCTCTGATTTGAAGAAAAATCAAATAAAAATCCGGGTCATAGTTTCGGGCTGACTAGACTAGAACAAAATCGTTCAACTCAACTTTGCCAGAGATAACAAGCAAAGAGAACATTCAGAAAGTGAAAATGACAGGTCGAGGAAAAGGCAAAGCTCCGGGCACCAAGTCTAAGAGCCGTTCATCCCGGGCAGGACTTCAGTTTCCTGTTGGTCGTATCCATCGTCTCCTTCGCAAAGGCAACTACGGCGAGCGTGTCGGCGCAGGTGCTCCAGTCTACTTGGCTGCCGTACTGGAGTATCTGAGTGCTGAGATTCTCGAGTTAGCTGGAAATGCTGCTCGGGACAACAAGAAAACCAGGATCATCCCTCGTCACCTGCAGTTAGCCGTTCGAAACGATGAAGAGTTAAACAAACTTCTTGCTGGTGTGACTATCGCTCAGGGTGGAGTTCTTCCCAACATACAAGCAGTGCTTCTACCCAAGAAGGCGGAGAAGAAACAACATTAAGCTCCCAGCTTAATAACAAACTCAAAACGGCTCTTTTAGGAGCCACCAAATGTTGATAACAGTCATGTTCCAATACAAAGATAAGCGGCCTTATAGCAATACATCAAAGTTACCAAAAACTACCTCCTGTTAGGCATTCGCTTCAACTACAAAACAAAACTAATGAAATCAATGTAAAGTTGCCTGCAGTACACACATAGAGAAAAACACAAGGCGTACAATAATTAGGCATGCGCGCGTTGGTTTTAAACCGAAAGTCCAGTGTATTATATTTATCAGCTGGAAGTCGATAAAAGTGACTTAAAACAGTCTTAGCGAGTTAATCTCTTGTGTGACTTTCATATATATTCTCTACGGCTTTTATTACAAGATCTAATAAGTACCTACGAGTGTTCGAGACGTTGTCTAGTGGTCCTGCTCGGTTCGGCCAGGAAGGCGGCAAAAGCGAAAGAGCAATCCAAATGTCCGGCAGTAAACTTATTTACTATGTGGGTGTATTCATCATGCAGTTTGCAAATCTAGATATTCGCTGGCGCGTGCTACAGAAAGAATGCAACAGTTATGAATAAGAACTACTGCTGATTACTACAAGCCGAGATGTGTGTCATGCAATAGGAAAACCATTGTTAATGTTATACAAAGCGTGCCCGTAAGTAGTTGGGTTAGTTTACATTTTTTTGTCACCCTTATTTTATGCTTGTCATCTAATCGACAGAGTAGCGGAATAAAAACGTTCTTAACCGACTCTCAACCCGAGGAATGTTCTGGGAGAATGTTCTTAAAATCTTGGTTAATCTCAGCCTTAACGTTCTTATAAAAAAAAAAGTTATAGTTGTCTCAGTCATCTCATTTGCCTACTGAAAGACTATTCCAACTTAAAATTGTTAACAGATTGGTCTTGAAAACACACACCATAATTTAACTCTTATCTCGACGGCCTTGTTTGCAAGCGCTTAATTTGATCAACGCTCGACACCTAAAACCCAACACTTTACATACACAGAACTTTGATCAAAAAAAATGTCAGCTATTATTGCAACTCTTAACTTCTGTTTTACATCACTAAGGTAACGCAAATTAAAGTTCAACATAGAACTGTGTGTTGCTGTTGTTAAAAATGAATCGCATTTATTGCTGGTCGGGACTTTCGTTAGACTTGTTGGCTCCTAAAGGAGCCGTTTTTTTAAGGGGGAGCTTGTAGTCAGGCACTTCCCTAACCACCAAATCCGTAGAGAGTACGTCCTTGGCGTTTGAGAGCGTAGACCACGTCCATGGCTGTCACTGTCTTTCGTTTGGCGTGCTCGGTGTAGGTCACAGCATCACGTATGACGTTCTCAAGGAAGACTTTCAGGACTCCGCGAGTCTCTTCGTAGATCAGACCAGAGATACGCTTCACACCACCGCGGCGAGCTAGACGACGGATAGCAGGCTTGGTTATGCCCTGGATGTTGTCTCTTAAAATTTTACGATGACGCTTAGCGCCGCCCTTTCCTAGACCTTTGCCTCCTTTACCGCGTCCAGACATGACTTGTTTTAGATAATCCAGTAGCGAAACTGCGAGTTAACGAACCCTGCCGACTTTGCTGGCGCTTTAGTTTGTCCAGTTGTACCTCTCGGGAAACGTAACTTTCAAAACAAAGCAAAGGCGAACGCTTTGCCGACAGTCTCATGAATATTTATACTCGGCATGCCTTACTTTGGATAACTTACTTGCCCGTTAAGGAAAACTGTTACGAGAAATTCTCATTTCTTGTTAACAAAGTCAGACTTAAACTAAACAGGAAATATATATATATCTATATCACAGTGCCCACAATTCCGTAATATTCCGCATGCTTTCGAGTCATTTTCAAATTTCTAGCAACAAGCTGCCTAAGATCGAAAGTTCAGCCGCATCTTCTTCACAACAGAAAAGCAAATTTCTCACAGCCAATCACATGCGTCATTAATCAGCCAATCGGATCACGGGCTTTCTGTTATAAATCGATTTTACTCAATGGTGGTGAAACAAATCAAAACTTTTTGATCGCTTTCAAAACGTCAAATCTCTACTTTCAGTCATGGCTCGTACCAAGCAAACGGCTCGAAAATCGACTGGTGGAAAAGCTCATCGTAAGCAGCTAGCTACAAAAGCAGCCCGGAAGAGCGCTCCTGCTACTGGTGGTGTCAAGAAACCTCATCGTTACAGACCCGGAACAGTTGCTCTCCGAGAAATTCGCCGTTATCAGAAATCTACAGAACTACTCATCCGCAAGCTGCCTTTTCAGCGTCTTGTGCGAGAGATTGCGCAGGATTTCAAAACGGACCTGCGCTTTCAAAGCTCTGCCGTCCTAGCTCTCCAAGAGGCCAGTGAAGCCTATCTAGTGGGCTTGTTTGAGGATACCAACCTGTGCGCTATCCACGCCAAACGTGTCACCATTATGCCAAAGGATATCCAGTTGGCCAGACGAATCAGAGGCGAGCGTGCTTAAGTGAGCTTACGCTTCACATACTTAAAACTAAAACGGCTCCTTTAGGAGCCACCACTTGAAGATAAAGTCAATGACCAATAAATTGTACCCTTAACTTTTAGCAAGGTTCTGTCTTAACACGTTCCACATTTCTTTTTCTGACGTCAAAGCTGTGTTGAAAACGAACAAACAAATGAACGAAAAATCCAACAAACGAAGGATAGAACTAACGAATACGCGAACCAGTCAACAAACAGACGATGGAAAGAACTAACAAATAAACGAACCAACAAACGAAGGAAAGAACGAACAATGAGCGAAGGAACGAACGAACAAACAAACCAACGAACAAACGAAGGATAGAACTAACAAATCAACGAATAAACCAATGAAACTAACCAACCAACAAACTGACCAAACGTCAACAAAACATCAGTCCAATATCATTCTTTCTAGCGTTTCTTCGCATTAGACAGCGTTTGCCTTTACATGTCGGTCGATTCACTTCGAGTTTTATCGTGTTGTTGGAAAAAAGACTGTACCTCGGTCTCTTTAAAAAGGTTTTAATAAAGTATTTCAATGAAAAACTCAAATAAAACTGTGTACCAAGCAATTTATTCCCAAGTATTTGCATGAAAGAAACACAGAATAACAACGTCCGTTACTAACTTTGCCGGGCTTGTTCTCTCTGCGGTCCGCATTTACAAGTAAAAACTTACAATGCTAACAACGTGCCTCGAATTTCTCGAAAGAGTCACACAATTCACAGTTCAGTAGACCGACAGAAACTAGCAGAATGTCAGACAACGCTAAGCGAAAGATGACCAAAACCCCTGCCGAACATCCGAAATACGAAGAGATGATTAAGACTGCTATTCTCACGTTGAAAGATCGCAACGGTTCTTCACGCCAAGCGATCGAGAAGTACGTTAAGGCCAACTACAAGGTGGGAGATACAGCATCTCATCACGTCAAGACAGCTCTGAAGAAGGGTACAGCCAATGGAACCTTCATCCACACCAAGGGAGTGGGAGCTTCAGGATCATTTAAGCTACCAAAAGAGCAGAAAAAGCCGACCAGAAAGTCTGCTGCGCCGAGTAAAAAGCCGCTGGCTAAGCCAAAGAAACCCGCTGCTACAACGAAAGCTTCCACAAAGAAACCTGCGGCCAAGAAAGAGACTTCTTCTACGAAAAACTCTTCTACAAAAAGTCCGTCATCCAAGAAAGATACGTCCAAGAAGCCTGCAGTCAAGAAGCCATCAGGCACAAAGTCACCAACAAAGCCGAAGGTAGCTGCGAAGAAACCTAGCACAAAGAAAGAAGTTAAAAAGCCGGCCGCAGTCAAGAAAGCTAAGGTGACCAAGAAGAAGTAAACGAAGAGATATCTTCGCCCGGCGTCCAGTAAACCAAACGGCTCTTTTAGGAGCCACCAAATAAACAAAAGCAATGACCAACTTGAAAAAAAAAACAAAACATATATTTCCCTCCATATATTTGACGAAATGACAAAGTAAAACTAGGTGCAACACACACACTCGCACTCACACAGGATAAAAAAAAAAAAAAAAACAGGCAATCGAAGATCAACGCCCGAAAGCTGCAAAGAAAATGCTCTTGTCAATAAGACGTAAGATAGATCTCGCAAAAAAAAAAAACCAAACAAAAGAGATCTTGAGCGTTGTTTAATAAGTTTCTCTGATGCTTGACCAGAGATGGAGTGAAACACTCGAGCGCGTGCGGAGAACGTGAACTTAGCCGTGAACTTCGGTCTAAAAAATCAAAAGAAAATAAAAACTGAAAACCGATAAGGTTGAAAAATGTCAAAGGTTCAGCATCTTGTGAAAAGTTACAAACTCTTCGGGCATAGGCTTTCTTCAGTGTGAAAACCATTACATGATACTTCGTGCGAGTGTTCATTGCAACGTAACAAACGGAAGCTAAGCGCGCGGAAACTGCCTGTTAAATTATGCGCGCGCGGAGAACATGACATTAGGTGCCACTGGCTTGTTGATTTTCGCGGGGAGTCTTATAATAGTCCACGATAAACGTTGACGGCACACGGAAAGTTTGCGTGAAAAACTGACAGGCAGCGTTCCGAGCTATCCTTTATAAAGAAAAGCATAAAGAACTTGAACTGGGCCATTCATTGCTGTAAACAGTTTTATTTTGCAAAAAAAAAAACACACACACACAAAAACTCTATGTATATATTTCTCTTAAATCTAATAGTTATCTCAAATCTGAAAGCTTAAAAGAAAGCCTTGTGTAGTGTGGCGATTAAAGGAGCAGAAGGGGTTAATAACTAAAGAACTGACACGTTGGACATTGCTTTTTATGACATGTGGTGGCTCCTAAAGGAGCCGTTTTTGTTGTGAATCAACGCTGGAGTCGATGTTTACTTGCTGCTGGTATACTTGGTGACAGCCTTAGTGCCTTCGCTGACAGCATGCTTTGCAAGTTCTCCGGGCAGAAGCAACCTGATGGCGGTCTGGATCTCGCGGGAGCTGATGGTCGACTTCTTGTTGTAGTGCGCCAGGCGGGAAGACTCATTGGCGATACGCTCGAAGATATCATTCACAAACGAATTCATGATACCCATGGCCTTGCTAGAAATACCCGTATCGGGATGAACTTGCTTAAGGACCTTGTAGATGTAGATCGCATAGCTCTCCTTTCTCTTTCCCTTCCTCTTTTTCTTGGCCGAACCATCAACTGCCGCCGACTTAGTTTTTCCCGCTCGCTTCTCGCCTTTCTTTGCTGCTGGAACTTTCGGTGCCATGTTTATCTGGCTTCTCTGAAAAATTGTTTGGAATTCTAGATGATCCGATGAGATCAGCTTTCAACATGCCACGGTAACTTAACTGCTATTTATTACAAATTATCCAGGAGGATTAATTAGTATGCGGATCGAAATTGCCTTTCGCCGATTGGTTATTTCATTAACTGACAACTACCCATAGGCCGACGCTACCGACAGCGCATTTTGCCTGCTAATTATCTTTTGTTCGGAGTACGGCGCGGTTTTGATTGGTGCGCTTTGATCCTCTGATTTGAAGAAAAATCAAATAAAAATCCGGGTCATAGTTTCGGGCTGACTAGACTAGAACAAAATCGTTCAACTCAACTTTGCCAGAGATAACAAGCAAAGAGAACATTCAGAAAGTGAAAATGACAGGTCGAGGAAAAGGCAAAGCTCCGGGCACCAAGTCTAAGAGCCGTTCATCCCGGGCAGGACTTCAGTTTCCTGTTGGTCGTATCCATCGTCTCCTTCGCAAAGGCAACTACGGCGAGCGTGTCGGCGCAGGTGCTCCAGTCTACTTGGCTGCCGTACTGGAGTATCTGAGTGCTGAGATTCTCGAGTTAGCTGGAAATGCTGCTCGGGACAACAAGAAAACCAGGATCATCCCTCGTCACCTGCAGTTAGCCGTTCGAAACGATGAAGAGTTAAACAAACTTCTTGCTGGTGTGACTATCGCTCAGGGTGGAGTTCTTCCCAACATACAAGCAGTGCTTCTACCCAAGAAGGCGGAGAAGAAACAACATTAAGCTCCCAGCTTAATAACAAACTCAAAACGGCTCTTTTAGGAGCCACCAAATGTTGATAACAGTCATGTTCCAATACAAAGATAAGCGGCCTTATAGCAATACATCAAAGTTACCAAAAACTACCTCCTGTTAGGCATTCGCTTCAACTACAAAACAAAACTAATGAAATCAATGTAAAGTTGCCTGCAGTACACACATAGAGAAAAACACAAGGCGTACAATAATTAGGCATGCGCGCGTTGGTTTTAAACCGAAAGTCCAGTGTATTATATTTATCAGCTGGAAGTCGATAAAAGTGACTTAAAACAGTCTTAGCGAGTTAATCTCTTGTGTGACTTTCATATATATTCTCTACGGCTTTTATTACAAGATCTAATAAGTACCTACGAGTGTTCGAGACGTTGTCTAGTGGTCCTGCTCGGTTCGGCCAGGAAGGCGGCAAAAGCGAAAGAGCAATCCAAATGTCCGGCAGTAAACTTATTTACTATGTGGGTGTATTCATCATGCAGTTTGCAAATCTAGATATTCGCTGGCGCGTGCTACAGAAAGAATGCAACAGTTATGAATAAGAACTACTGCTGATTACTACAAGCCGAGATGTGTGTCATGCAATAGGAAAACCATTGTTAATGTTATACAAAGCGTGCCCGTAAGTAGTTGGGTTAGTTTACATTTTTTTGTCACCCTTATTTTATGCTTGTCATCTAATCGACAGAGTAGCGGAATAAAAACGTTCTTAACCGACTCTCAACCCGAGGAATGTTCTGGGAGAATGTTCTTAAAATCTTGGTTAATCTCAGCCTTAACGTTCTTATAAAAAAAAAAGTTATAGTTGTCTCAGTCATCTCATTTGCCTACTGAAAGACTATTCCAACTTAAAATTGTTAACAGATTGGTCTTGAAAACACACACCATAATTTAACTCTTATCTCGACGGCCTTGTTTGCAAGCGCTTAATTTGATCAACGCTCGACACCTAAAACCCAACACTTTACATACACAGAACTTTGATCAAAAAAAATGTCAGCTATTATTGCAACTCTTAACTTCTGTTTTACATCACTAAGGTAACGCAAATTAAAGTTCAACATAGAACTGTGTGTTGCTGTTGTTAAAAATGAATCGCATTTATTGCTGGTCGGGACTTTCGTTAGACTTGTTGGCTCCTAAAGGAGCCGTTTTTTTAAGGGGGAGCTTGTAGTCAGGCACTTCCCTAACCACCAAATCCGTAGAGAGTACGTCCTTGGCGTTTGAGAGCGTAGACCACGTCCATGGCTGTCACTGTCTTTCGTTTGGCGTGCTCGGTGTAGGTCACAGCATCACGTATGACGTTCTCAAGGAAGACTTTCAGGACTCCGCGAGTCTCTTCGTAGATCAGACCAGAGATACGCTTCACACCACCGCGGCGAGCTAGACGACGGATAGCAGGCTTGGTTATGCCCTGGATGTTGTCTCTTAAAATTTTACGATGACGCTTAGCGCCGCCCTTTCCTAGACCTTTGCCTCCTTTACCGCGTCCAGACATGACTTGTTTTAGATAATCCAGTAGCGAAACTGCGAGTTAACGAACCCTGCCGACTTTGCTGGCGCTTTAGTTTGTCCAGTTGTACCTCTCGGGAAACGTAACTTTCAAAACAAAGCAAAGGCGAACGCTTTGCCGACAGTCTCATGAATATTTATACTCGGCATGCCTTACTTTGGATAACTTACTTGCCCGTTAAGGAAAACTGTTACGAGAAATTCTCATTTCTTGTTAACAAAGTCAGACTTAAACTAAACAGGAAATATATATATATCTATATCACAGTGCCCACAATTCCGTAATATTCCGCATGCTTTCGAGTCATTTTCAAATTTCTAGCAACAAGCTGCCTAAGATCGAAAGTTCAGCCGCATCTTCTTCACAACAGAAAAGCAAATTTCTCACAGCCAATCACATGCGTCATTAATCAGCCAATCGGATCACGGGCTTTCTGTTATAAATCGATTTTACTCAATGGTGGTGAAACAAATCAAAACTTTTTGATCGCTTTCAAAACGTCAAATCTCTACTTTCAGTCATGGCTCGTACCAAGCAAACGGCTCGAAAATCGACTGGTGGAAAAGCTCCTCGTAAGCAGCTAGCTACAAAAGCAGCCCGGAAGAGCGCTCCTGCTACTGGTGGTGTCAAGAAACCTCATCGTTACAGACCCGGAACAGTTGCTCTCCGAGAAATTCGCCGTTATCAGAAATCTACAGAACTACTCATCCGCAAGCTGCCTTTTCAGCGTCTTGTGCGAGAGATTGCGCAGGATTTCAAAACGGACCTGCGCTTTCAAAGCTCTGCCGTCCTAGCTCTCCAAGAGGCCAGTGAAGCCTATCTAGTGGGCTTGTTTGAGGATACCAACCTGTGCGCTATCCACGCCAAACGTGTCACCATTATGCCAAAGGATATCCAGTTGGCCAGACGAATCAGAGGCGAGCGTGCTTAAGTGAGCTTACGCTTCACATACTTAAAACTAAAACGGCTCCTTTAGGAGCCACCACTTGAAGATAAAGTCAATGACCAATAAATTGTACCCTTAACTTTTAGCAAGGTTCTGTCTTAACACGTTCCACATTTCTTTTTCTGACGTCAAAGCTGTGTTGAAAACGAACAAACAAATGAACGAAAAATCCAACAAACGAAGGATAGAACTAACGAATACGCGAACCAGTCAACAAACAGACGATGGAAAGAACTAACAAATAAACGAACCAACAAACGAAGGAAAGAACGAACAATGAGCGAAGGAACGAACGAACAAACAAACCAACGAACAAACGAAGGATAGAACTAACAAATCAACGAATAAACCAATGAAACTAACCAACCAACAAACTGACCAAACGTCAACAAAACATCAGTCCAATATCATTCTTTCTAGCGTTTCTTCGCATTAGACAGCGTTTGCCTTTACATGTCGGTCGATTCACTTCGAGTTTTATCGTGTTGTTGGAAAAAAGACTGTACCTCGGTCTCTTTAAAAAGGTTTTAATAAAGTATTTCAATGAAAAACTCAAATAAAACTGTGTACCAAGCAATTTATTCCCAAGTATTTGCATGAAAGAAACACAGAATAACAACGTCCGTTACTAACTTTGCCGGGCTTGTTCTCTCTGCGGTCCGCATTTACAAGTAAAAACTTACAATGCTAACAACGTGCCTCGAATTTCTCGAAAGAGTCACACAATTCACAGTTCAGTAGACCGACAGAAACTAGCAGAATGTCAGACAACGCTAAGCGAAAGATGACCAAAACCCCTGCCGAACATCCGAAATACGAAGAGATGATTAAGACTGCTATTCTCACGTTGAAAGATCGCAACGGTTCTTCACGCCAAGCGATCGAGAAGTACGTTAAGGCCAACTACAAGGTGGGAGATACAGCATCTCATCACGTCAAGACAGCTCTGAAGAAGGGTACAGCCAATGGAACCTTCATCCACACCAAGGGAGTGGGAGCTTCAGGATCATTTAAGCTACCAAAAGAGCAGAAAAAGCCGACCAGAAAGTCTGCTGCGCCGAGTAAAAGGCCGCTGGCTAAGCCAAAGAAACCCGCTGCTACAACGAAAGCTTCCACAAAGAAACCTGCGGCCAAGAAAGAGACTTCTTCTACGAAAAACTCTTCTACAAAAAGTCCGTCATCCAAGAAAGATACGTCCAAGAAGCCTGCAGTCAAGAAGCCATCAGGCACAAAGTCACCAACAAAGCCGAAGGTAGCTGCGAAGAAACCTAGCACAAAGAAAGAAGTTAAAAAGCCGGCCGCAGTCAAGAAAGCTAAGGTGACCAAGAAGAAGTAAACGAAGAGATATCTTCGCCCGGCGTCCAGTAAACCAAACGGCTCTTTTAGGAGCCACCAAATAAACAAAAGCAATGACCAACTTGAAAAAAAAAACAAAACATATATTTCCCTCCATATATTTGACGAAATGACAAAGTAAAACTAGGTGCAACACACACACTCGCACTCACACAGGATAAAAAAAAAAAAAAAAACAGGCAATCGAAGATCAACGCCCGAAAGCTGCAAAGAAAATGCTCTTGTCAATAAGACGTAAGATAGATCTCGCAAAAAAAAAAAACCAAACAAAAGAGATCTTGAGCGTTGTTTAATAAGTTTCTCTGATGCTTGACCAGAGATGGAGTGAAACACTCGAGCGCGTGCGGAGAACGTGAACTTAGCCGTGAACTTCGGTCTAAAAAATCAAAAGAAAATAAAAACTGAAAACCGATAAGGTTGAAAAATGTCAAAGGTTCAGCATCTTGTGAAAAGTTACAAACTCTTCGGGCATAGGCTTTCTTCAGTGTGAAAACCATTACATGATACTTCGTGCGAGTGTTCATTGCAACGTAACAAACGGAAGCTAAGCGCGCGGAAACTGCCTGTTAAATTATGCGCGCGCGGAGAACATGACATTAGGTGCCACTGGCTTGTTGATTTTCGCGGGGAGTCTTATAATAGTCCACGATAAACGTTGACGGCACACGGAAAGTTTGCGTGAAAAACTGACAGGCAGCGTTCCGAGCTATCCTTTATAAAGAAAAGCATAAAGAACTTGAACTGGGCCATTCATTGCTGTAAACAGTTTTATTTTGCAAAAAAAAAACACACACACACACAAAAACTCTATGTATATATTTCTCTTAAATCTAATAGTTATCTCAAATCTGAAAGCTTAAAAGAAAGCCTTGTGTAGTGTGGCGATTAAAGGAGCAGAAGGGGTTAATAACTAAAGAACTGACACGTTGGACATTGCTTTTTATGACATGTGGTGGCTCCTAAAGGAGCCGTTTTTGTTGTGAATCAACGCTGGAGTCGATGTTTACTTGCTGCTGGTATACTTGGTGACAGCCTTAGTGCCTTCGCTGACAGCATGCTTTGCAAGTTCTCCGGGCAGAAGCAACCTGATGGCGGTCTGGATCTCGCGGGAGCTGATGGTCGACTTCTTGTTGTAGTGCGCCAGGCGGGAAGACTCATTGGCGATACGCTCGAAGATATCATTCACAAACGAATTCATGATACCCATGGCCTTGCTAGAAATACCCGTATCGGGATGAACTTGCTTAAGGACCTTGTAGATGTAGATCGCATAGCTCTCCTTTCTCTTTCCCTTCCTCTTTTTCTTGGCCGAACCATCAACTGCCGCCGACTTAGTTTTTCCCGCTCGCTTCTCGCCTTTCTTTGCTGCTGGAACTTTCGGTGCCATGTTTATCTGGCTTCTCTGAAAAATTGTTTGGAATTCTAGATGATCCGATGAGATCAGCTTTGAACATGCCACGGTAACTTAACTGCTATTTATTACAAATTATCCAGGAGGATTAATTAGTATGCGGATCGAAATTGCCTTTCGCCGATTGGTTATTTCATTAACTGACAACTACCCATAGGCCGACGCTACCGACAGCGCATTTTGCCTGCTAATTATCTTTTGTTCGGAGTACGGCGCGGTTTTGATTGGTGCGCTTTGATCCTCTGATTTGAAGAAAAATCAAATAAAAATCCGGGTCATAGTTTCGGGCTGACTAGACTAGAACAAAATCGTTCAACTCAACTTTGCCAGAGATAACAAGCAAAGAGAACATTCAGAAAGTGAAAATGACAGGTCGAGGAAAAGGCAAAGCTCCGGGCACCAAGTCTAAGAGCCGTTCATCCCGGGCAGGACTTCAGTTTCCTGTTGGTCGTATCCATCGTCTCCTTCGCAAAGGCAACTACGGCGAGCGTGTCGGCGCAGGTGCTCCAGTCTACTTGGCTGCCGTACTGGAGTATCTGAGTGCTGAGATTCTCGAGTTAGCTGGAAATGCTGCTCGGGACAACAAGAAAACCAGGATCATCCCTCGTCACCTGCAGTTAGCCGTTCGAAACGATGAAGAGTTAAACAAACTTCTTGCTGGTGTGACTATCGCTCAGGGTGGAGTTCTTCCCAACATACAAGCAGTGCTTCTACCCAAGAAGGCGGAGAAGAAACAACATTAAGCTCCCAGCTTAATAACAAACTCAAAACGGCTCTTTTAGGAGCCACCAAATGTTGATAACAGTCATGTTCCAATACAAAGATAAGCGGCCTTATAGCAATACATCAAAGTTACCAAAAACTACCTCCTGTTAGGCATTCGCTTCAACTACAAAACAAAACTAATGAAATCAATGTAAAGTTGCCTGCAGTACACACATAGAGAAAAACACAAGGCGTACAATAATTAGGCATGCGCGCGTTGGTTTTAAACCGAAAGTCCAGTGTATTATATTTATCAGCTGGAAGTCGATAAAAGTGACTTAAAACAGTCTTAGCGAGTTAATCTCTTGTGTGACTTTCATATATATTCTCTACGGCTTTTATTACAAGATCTAATAAGTACCTACGAGTGTTCGAGACGTTGTCTAGTGGTCCTGCTCGGTTCGGCCAGGAAGGCGGCAAAAGCGAAAGAGCAATCCAAATGTCCGGCAGTAAACTTATTTACTATGTGGGTGTATTCATCATGCAGTTTGCAAATCTAGATATTCGCTGGCGCGTGCTACAGAAAGAATGCAACAGTTATGAATAAGAACTACTGCTGATTACTACAAGCCGAGATGTGTGTCATGCAATAGGAAAACCATTGTTAATGTTATACAAAGCGTGCCCGTAAGTAGTTGGGTTAGTTTACATTTTTTTGTCACCCTTATTTTATGCTTGTCATCTAATCGACAGAGTAGCGGAATAAAAACGTTCTTAACCGACTCTCAACCCGAGGAATGTTCTGGGAGAATGTTCTTAAAATCTTGGTTAATCTCAGCCTTAACGTTCTTATAAAAAAAAAAGTTATAGTTGTCTCAGTCATCTCATTTGCCTACTGAAAGACTATTCCAACTTAAAATTGTTAACAGATTGGTCTTGAAAACACACACCATAATTTAACTCTTATCTCGACGGCCTTGTTTGCAAGCGCTTAATTTGATCAACGCTCGACACCTAAAACCCAACACTTTACATACACAGAACTTTGATCAAAAAAAATGTCAGCTATTATTGCAACTCTTAACTTCTGTTTTACATCACTAAGGTAACGCAAATTAAAGTTCAACATAGAACTGTGTGTTGCTGTTGTTAAAAATGAATCGCATTTATTGCTGGTCGGGACTTTCGTTAGACTTGTTGGCTCCTAAAGGAGCCGTTTTTTTAAGGGGGAGCTTGTAGTCAGGCACTTCCCTAACCACCAAATCCGTAGAGAGTACGTCCTTGGCGTTTGAGAGCGTAGACCACGTCCATGGCTGTCACTGTCTTTCGTTTGGCGTGCTCGGTGTAGGTCACAGCATCACGTATGACGTTCTCAAGGAAGACTTTCAGGACTCCGCGAGTCTCTTCGTAGATCAGACCAGAGATACGCTTCACACCACCGCGGCGAGCTAGACGACGGATAGCAGGCTTGGTTATGCCCTGGATGTTGTCTCTTAAAATTTTACGATGACGCTTAGCGCCGCCCTTTCCTAGACCTTTGCCTCCTTTACCGCGTCCAGACATGACTTGTTTTAGATAATCCAGTAGCGAAACTGCGAGTTAACGAACCCTGCCGACTTTGCTGGCGCTTTAGTTTGTCCAGTTGTACCTCTCGGGAAACGTAACTTTCAAAACAAAGCAAAGGCGAACGCTTTGCCGACAGTCTCATGAATATTTATACTCGGCATGCCTTACTTTGGATAACTTACTTGCCCGTTAAGGAAAACTGTTACGAGAAATTCTCATTTCTTGTTAACAAAGTCAGACTTAAACTAAACAGGAAATATATATATATCTATATCACAGTGCCCACAATTCCGTAATATTCCGCATGCTTTCGAGTCATTTTCAAATTTCTAGCAACAAGCTGCCTAAGATCGAAAGTTCAGCCGCATCTTCTTCACAACAGAAAAGCAAATTTCTCACAGCCAATCACATGCGTCATTAATCAGCCAATCGGATCACGGGCTTTCTGTTATAAATCGATTTTACTCAATGGTGGTGAAACAAATCAAAACTTTTTGATCGCTTTCAAAACGTCAAATCTCTACTTTCAGTCATGGCTCGTACCAAGCAAACGGCTCGAAAATCGACTGGTGGAAAAGCTCCTCGTAAGCAGCTAGCTACAAAAGCAGCCCGGAAGAGCGCTCCTGCTACTGGTGGTGTCAAGAAACCTCATCGTTACAGACCCGGAACAGTTGCTCTCCGAGAAATTCGCCGTTATCAGAAATCTACAGAACTACTCATCCGCAAGCTGCCTTTTCAGCGTCTTGTGCGAGAGATTGCGCAGGATTTCAAAACGGACCTGCGCTTTCAAAGCTCTGCCGTCCTAGCTCTCCAAGAGGCCAGTGAAGCCTATCTAGTGGGCTTGTTTGAGGATACCAACCTGTGCGCTATCCACGCCAAACGTGTCACCATTATGCCAAAGGATATCCAGTTGGCCAGACGAATCAGAGGCGAGCGTGCTTAAGTGAGCTTACGCTTCACATACTTAAAACTAAAACGGCTCCTTTAGGAGCCACCACTTGAAGATAAAGTCAATGACCAATAAATTGTACCCTTAACTTTTAGCAAGGTTCTGTCTTAACACGTTCCACATTTCTTTTTCTGACGTCAAAGCTGTGTTGAAAACGAACAAACAAATGAACGAAAAATCCAACAAACGAAGGATAGAACTAACGAATACGCGAACCAGTCAACAAACAGACGATGGAAAGAACTAACAAATAAACGAACCAACAAACGAAGGAAAGAACGAACAATGAGCGAAGGAACGAACGAACAAACAAACCAACGAACAAACGAAGGATAGAACTAACAAATCAACGAATAAACCAATGAAACTAACCAACCAACAAACTGACCAAACGTCAACAAAACATCAGTCCAATATCATTCTTTCTAGCGTTTCTTCGCATTAGACAGCGTTTGCCTTTACATGTCGGTCGATTCACTTCGAGTTTTATCGTGTTGTTGGAAAAAAGACTGTACCTCGGTCTCTTTAAAAAGGTTTTAATAAAGTATTTCAATGAAAAACTCAAATAAAACTGTGTACCAAGCAATTTATTCCCAAGTATTTGCATGAAAGAAACACAGAATAACAACGTCCGTTACTAACTTTGCCGGGCTTGTTCTCTCTGCGGTCCGCATTTACAAGTAAAAACTTACAATGCTAACAACGTGCCTCGAATTTCTCGAAAGAGTCACACAATTCACAGTTCAGTAGACCGACAGAAACTAGCAGAATGTCAGACAACGCTAAGCGAAAGATGACCAAAACCCCTGCCGAACATCCGAAATACGAAGAGATGATTAAGACTGCTATTCTCACGTTGAAAGATCGCAACGGTTCTTCACGCCAAGCGATCGAGAAGTACGTTAAGGCCAACTACAAGGTGGGAGATACAGCATCTCATCACGTCAAGACAGCTCTGAAGAAGGGTACAGCCAATGGAACCTTCATCCACACCAAGGGAGTGGGAGCTTCAGGATCATTTAAGCTACCAAAAGAGCAGAAAAAGCCGACCAGAAAGTCTGCTGCGCCGAGTAAAAAGCCGCTGGCTAAGCCAAAGAAACCCGCTGCTACAACGAAAGCTTCCACAAAGAAACCTGCGGCCAAGAAAGAGACTTCTTCTACGAAAAACTCTTCTACAAAAAGTCCGTCATCCAAGAAAGATACGTCCAAGAAGCCTGCAGTCAAGAAGCCATCAGGCACAAAGTCACCAACAAAGCCGAAGGTAGCTGCGAAGAAACCTAGCACAAAGAAAGAAGTTAAAAAGCCGGCCGCAGTCAAGAAAGCTAAGGTGACCAAGAAGAAGTAAACGAAGAGATATCTTCGCCCGGCGTCCAGTAAACCAAACGGCTCTTTTAGGAGCCACCAAATAAACAAAAGCAATGACCAACTTGAAAAAAAAAAACAAAACATATATTTCCCTCCATATATTTGACGAAATAACAAAGTAAAACTAGGTGCAACACACACACTCGCACTCACACAGGATAAAAAAAAAAAAAAAAACAGGCAATCGAAGATCAACGCCCGAAAGCTGCAAAGAAAATGCTCTTGTCAATAAGACGTAAGATAGATCTCGCAAAAAAAAAAACCAAACAAAAGAGATCTTGAGCGTTGTTTAATAAGTTTCTCTGATGCTTGACCAGAGATGGAGTGAAACACTCGAGCGCGTGCGGAGAACGTGAACTTAGCCGTGAACTTCGGTCTAAAAAATCAAAAGAAAATAAAAACTGAAAACCGATAAGGTTGAAAAATGTCAAAGGTTCAGCATCTTGTGAAAAGTTACAAACTCTTCGGGCATAGGCTTTCTTCAGTGTGAAAACCATTACATGATACTTCGTGCGAGTGTTCATTGCAACGTAACAAACGGAAGCTAAGCGCGCGGAAACTGCCTGTTAAATTATGCGCGCGCGGAGAACATGACATTAGGTGCCACTGGCTTGTTGATTTTCGCGGGGAGTCTTATAATAGTCCACGATAAACGTTGACGGCACACGGAAAGTTTGCGTGAAAAACTGACAGGCAGCGTTCCGAGCTATCCTTTATAAAGAAAAGCATAAAGAACTTGAACTGGGCCATTCATTGCTGTAAACAGTTTTATTTTGCAAAAAAAAAAACACACACACACAAAAACTCTATGTATATATTTCTCTTAAATCTAATAGTTATCTCAAATCTGAAAGCTTAAAAGAAAGCCTTGTGTAGTGTGGCGATTAAAGGAGCAGAAGGGGTTAATAACTAAAGAACTGACACGTTGGACATTGCTTTTTATGACATGTGGTGGCTCCTAAAGGAGCCGTTTTTGTTGTGAATCAACGCTGGAGTCGATGTTTACTTGCTGCTGGTATACTTGGTGACAGCCTTAGTGCCTTCGCTGACAGCATGCTTTGCAAGTTCTCCGGGCAGAAGCAACCTGATGGCGGTCTGGATCTCGCGGGAGCTGATGGTCGACTTCTTGTTGTAGTGCGCCAGGCGGGAAGACTCATTGGCGATACGCTCGAAGATATCATTCACAAACGAATTCATGATACCCATGGCCTTGCTAGAAATACCCGTATCGGGATGAACTTGCTTAAGGACCTTGTAGATGTAGATCGCATAGCTCTCCTTTCTCTTTCCCTTCCTCTTTTTCTTGGCCGAACCATCAACTGCCGCCGACTTAGTTTTTCCCGCTCGCTTCTCGCCTTTCTTTGCTGCTGGAACTTTCGGTGCCATGTTTATCTGGCTTCTCTGAAAAATTGTTTGGAATTCTAGATGATCCGATGAGATCAGCTTTCAACATGCCACGGTAACTTAACTGCTATTTATTACAAATTATCCAGGAGGATTAATTAGTATGCGGATCGAAATTGCCTTTCGCCGATTGGTTATTTCATTAACTGACAACTACCCATAGGCCGACGCTACCGACAGCGCATTTTGCCTGCTAATTATCTTTTGTTCGGAGTACGGCGCGGTTTTGATTGGTGCGCTTTGATCCTCTGATTTGAAGAAAAATCAAATAAAAATCCGGGTCATAGTTTCGGGCTGACTAGACTAGAACAAAATCGTTCAACTCAACTTTGCCAGAGATAACAAGCAAAGAGAACATTCAGAAAGTGAAAATGACAGGTCGAGGAAAAGGCAAAGCTCCGGGCACCAAGTCTAAGAGCCGTTCATCCCGGGCAGGACTTCAGTTTCCTGTTGGTCGTATCCATCGTCTCCTTCGCAAAGGCAACTACGGCGAGCGTGTCGGCGCAGGTGCTCCAGTCTACTTGGCTGCCGTACTGGAGTATCTGAGTGCTGAGATTCTCGAGTTAGCTGGAAATGCTGCTCGGGACAACAAGAAAACCAGGATCATCCCTCGTCACCTGCAGTTAGCCGTTCGAAACGATGAAGAGTTAAACAAACTTCTTGCTGGTGTGACTATCGCTCAGGGTGGAGTTCTTCCCAACATACAAGCAGTGCTTCTACCCAAGAAGGCGGAGAAGAAATAACATTAAGCTCCCAGCTTAATAACAAACTCAAAACGGCTCTTTTAGGAGCCACCAAATGTTGATAACAGTCGTGTTCCAATACAAAGATAAGCGGCCTTATAGCAATACATCAAAGTTACCAAAAACTACCTCCTGTTAGGCATTCGCTTCAACTACAAAACAAAACTAATGAAATCAATGTAAAGTTGCCTGCAGTACACACATAGAGAAAAACACAAGGCGTACAATAATTAGGCATGCGCGCGTTGGTTTTAAACCGAAAGTCCAGTGTATTATATTTATCAGCTGGAAGTCGATAAAAGTGACTTAAAACAGTCTTAGCGAGTTAATCTCTTGTGTGACTTTCATATATATTCTCTACGGCTTTTATTACAAGATCTAATAAGTACCTACGAGTGTTCGAGACGTTGTCTAGTGGTCCTGCTCGGTTCGGCCAGGAAGGCGGCAAAAGCGAAAGAGCAATCCAAATGTCCGGCAGTAAACTTATTTACTATGTGGGTGTATTCATCATGCAGTTTGCAAATCTAGATATTCGCTGGCGCGTGCTACAGAAAGAATGCAACAGTTATGAATAAGAACTACTGCTGATTACTACAAGCCGAGATGTGTGTCATGCAATAGGAAAACCATTGTTAATGTTATACAAAGCGTGCCCGTAAGTAGTTGGGTTAGTTTACATTTTTTTGTCACCCTTATTTTATGCTTGTCATCTAATCGACAGAGTAGCGGAATAAAAACGTTCTTAACCGACTCTCAACCCGAGGAATGTTCTGGGAGAATGTTCTTAAAATCTTGGTTAATCTCAGCCTTAACGTTCTTATAAAAAAAAAAGTTATAGTTGTCTCAGTCATCTCATTTGCCTACTGAAAGACTATTCCAACTTAAAATTGTTAACAGATTGGTCTTGAAAACACACACCATAATTTAACTCTTATCTCGACGGCCTTGTTTGCAAGCGCTTAATTTGATCAACGCTCGACACCTAAAACCCAACACTTTACATACACAGAACTTTGATCAAAAAAAATGTCAGCTATTATTGCAACTCTTAACTTCTGTTTTACATCACTAAGGTAACGCAAATTAAAGTTCAACATAGAACTGTTTGTTGCTGTTGTTAAAAATGAATCGCATTTATTGCTGGTCGGGACTTTCGTTAGACTTGTTGGCTCCTAAAGGAGCCGTTTTTTTAAGGGGGAGCTTGTAGTCAGGCACTTCCCTAACCACCAAATCCGTAGAGAGTACGTCCTTGGCGTTTGAGAGCGTAGACCACGTCCATGGCTGTCACTGTCTTTCGTTTGGCGTGCTCGGTGTAGGTCACAGCATCACGTATGACGTTCTCAAGGAAGACTTTCAGGACTCCGCGAGTCTCTTCGTAGATCAGACCAGAGATACGCTTCACACCACCGCGGCGAGCTAGACGACGGATAGCAGGCTTGGTTATGCCCTGGATGTTGTCTCTTAAAATTTTACGATGACGCTTAGCGCCGCCCTTTCCTAGACCTTTGCCTCCTTTACCGCGTCCAGACATGACTTGTTTTAGATAATCCAGTAGCGAAACTGCGAGTTAACGAACCCTGCCGACTTTGCTGGCGCTTTAGTTTGTCCAGTTGTACCTCTCGGGAAACGTAACTTTCAAAACAAAGCAAAGGCGAACGCTTTGCCGACAGTCTCATGAATATTTATACTCGGCATGCCTTACTTTGGATAACTTACTTGCCCGTTAAGGAAAACTGTTACGAGAAATTCTCATTTCTTGTTAACAAAGTCAGACTTAAACTAAACAGGAAATATATATATCTATATCACAGTGCCCACAATTCCGTAATATTCCGCATGCTTTCGAGTCATTTTCAAATTTCTAGCAACAAGCTGCCTAAGATCGAAAGTTCAGCCGCATCTTCTTCACAACAGAAAAGCAAATTTCTCACAGCCAATCACATGCGTCATTAATCAGCCAATCGGATCACGGGCTTTCTGTTATAAATCGATTTTACTCAATGGTGGTGAAACAAATCAAAACTTTTTGATCGCTTTCAAAACGTCAAATCTCTACTTTCAGTCATGGCTCGTACCAAGCAAACGGCTCGAAAATCGACTGGTGGAAAAGCTCCTCGTAAGCAGCTAGCTACAAAAGCAGCCCGGAAGAGCGCTCCTGCTACTGGTGGTGTCAAGAAACCTCATCGTTACAGACCCGGAACAGTTGCTCTCCGAGAAATTCGCCGTTATCAGAAATCTACAGAACTACTCATCCGCAAGCTGCCTTTTCAGCGTCTTGTGCGAGAGATTGCGCAGGATTTCAAAACGGACCTGCGCTTTCAAAGCTCTGCCGTCCTAGCTCTCCAAGAGGCCAGTGAAGCCTATCTAGTGGGCTTGTTTGAGGATACCAACCTGTGCGCTATCCACGCCAAACGTGTCACCATTATGCCAAAGGATATCCAGTTGGCCAGACGAATCAGAGGCGAGCGTGCTTAAGTGAGCTTACGCTTCACATACTTAAAACTAAAACGGCTCCTTTAGGAGCCACCACTTGAAGATAAAGTCAATGACCAATAAATTGTACCCTTAACTTTTAGCAAGGTTCTGTCTTAACACGTTCCACATTTCTTTTTCTGACGTCAAAGCTGTGTTGAAAACGAACAAACAAATGAACGAAAAATCCAACAAACGAAGGATAGAACTAACGAATACGCGAACCAGTCAACAAACAGACGATGGAAAGAACTAACAAATAAACGAACCAACAAACGAAGGAAAGAACGAACAATGAGCGAAGGAACGAACGAACAAACGAAGGATAGAACTAACAAATCAACGAATAAACCAATGAAACTAACCAACCAACAAACTGACCAAACGTCAACAAAACATCAGTCCAATATCATTCTTTCTAGCGTTTCTTCGCATTAGACAGCGTTTGCCTTTACATGTCGGTCGATTCACTTCGAGTTTTATCGTGTTGTTGGAAAAAAGACTGTACCTCGGTCTCTTTAAAAAGGTTTTAATAAAGTATTTCAATGAAAAACTCAAATAAAACTGTGTACCAAGCAATTTATTCCCAAGTATTTGCATGAAAGAAACACAGAATAACAACGTCCGTTACTAACTTTGCCGGGCTTGTTCTCTCTGCGGTCCGCATTTACAAGTAAAAACTTACAATGCTAACAACGTGCCTCGAATTTCTCGAAAGAGTCACACAATTCACAGTTCAGTAGACCGACAGAAACTAGCAGAATGTCAGACAACGCTAAGCGAAAGATGACCAAAACCCCTGCCGAACATCCGAAATACGAAGAGATGATTAAGACTGCTATTCTCACGTTGAAAGATCGCAACGGTTCTTCACGCCAAGCGATCGAGAAGTACGTTAAGGCCAACTACAAGGTGGGAGATACAGCATCTCATCACGTCAAGACAGCTCTGAAGAAGGGTACAGCCAATGGAACCTTCATCCACACCAAGGGAGTGGGAGCTTCAGGATCATTTAAGCTACCAAAAGAGCAGAAAAAGCCGACCAGAAAGTCTGCTGCGCCGAGTAAAAAGCCGCTGGCTAAGCCAAAGAAACCCGCTGCTACAACGAAAGCTTCCACAAAGAAACCTGCGGCCAAGAAAGAGACTTCTTCTACGAAAAACTCTTCTACAAAAAGTCCGTCATCCAAGAAAGATACGTCCAAGAAGCCTGCAGTCAAGAAGCCATCAGGCACAAAGTCACCAACAAAGCCGAAGGTAGCTGCGAAGAAACCTAGCACAAAGAAAGAAGTTAAAAAGCCGGCCGCAGTCAAGAAAGCTAAGGTGACCAAGAAGAAGTAAACGAAGAGATATCTTCGCCCGGCGTCCAGTAAACCAAACGGCTCTTTTAGGAGCCACCAAATAAACAAAAGCAATGACCAACTTGAAAAAAAAAACAAAACATATATTTCCCTCCATATATTTGACGAAATAACAAAGTAAAACTAGGTGCAACACACACACTCGCACTCACACAGGATAAAAAAAAAAAAAAAAAACAGGCAATCGAAGATCAACGCCCGAAAGCTGCAAAGAAAATGCTCTTGTCAATAAGACGTAAGATAGATCTCGCAAAAAAAAAAACCAAACAAAAGAGATCTTGAGCGTTGTTTAATAAGTTTCTCTGATGCTTGACCAGAGATGGAGTGAAACACTCGAGCGCGTGCGGAGAACGTGAACTTAGCCGTGAACTTCGGTCTAAAAAATCAAAAGAAAATAAAAACTGAAAACCGATAAGGTTGAAAAATGTCAAAGGTTCAGCATCTTGTGAAAAGTCACAAACTCTTCGGGCATAGGCTTTCTTCAGTGTGAAAACCATTACATGATACTTCGTGCGAGTGTTCATTGCAACGTAACAAACGGAAGCTAAGCGCGCGGAAACTGCCTGTTAAATTATGCGCGCGCGGAGAACATGACATTAGGTGCCACTGGCTTGTTGATTTTCGCGGGGAGTCTTATAATAGTCCACGATAAACGTTGACGGCACACGGAAAGTTTGCGTGAAAAACTGACAGGCAGCGTTCCGAGCTATCCTTTATAAAGAAAAGCATAAAGAACTTGAACTGGGCCATTCATTGCTGTAAACAGTTTTATTTTGCAAAAAAAAAACACACACACACACAAAAACTCTATGTATATATTTCTCTTAAATCTAATAGTTATCTCAAATCTGAAAGCTTAAAAGAAAGCCTTGTGTAGTGTGGCGATTAAAGGAGCAGAAGGGGTTAATAACTAAAGAACTGACACGTTGGACATTGCTTTTTATGACATGTGGTGGCTCCTAAAGGAGCCGTTTTTGTTGTGAATCAACGCTGGAGTCGATGTTTACTTGCTGCTGGTATACTTGGTGACAGCCTTAGTGCCTTCGTTGACAGCATGCTTTGCAAGTTCTCCGGGCAGAAGCAACCTGATGGCGGTCTGGATCTCGCGGGAGCTGATGGTCGACTTCTTGTTGTAGTGCGCCAGGCGGGAAGACTCATTGGCGATACGCTCGAAGATATCATTCACAAACGAATTCATGATACCCATGGCCTTGCTAGAAATACCCGTATCGGGATGAACTTGCTTAAGGACCTTGTAGATGTAGATCGCATAGCTCTCCTTTCTCTTTCCCTTCCTCTTTTTCTTGGCCGAACCATCAACTGCCGCCGACTTAGTTTTTCCCGCTCGCTTCTCGCCTTTCTTTGCTGCTGGAACTTTCGGTGCCATGTTTATCTGGCTTCTCTGAAAAATTGGTTGGAATTCTAGATGATCCGATGAGATCAGCTTTGAACATGCCACGGTAACTTAACTGCTATTTATTACAAATTATCCAGGAGGATTAATTAGTATGCGGATCGAAATTGCCTTTCGCCGATTGGTTATTTCATTAACTGACAACTACCCATAGGCCGACGCTACCGACAGCGCATTTTGCCTGCTAATTATCTTTTGTTCGGAGTACGGCGCGGTTTTGATTGGTGCGCTTTGATCCTCTGATTTGAAGAAAAATCAAATAAAAATCCGGGTCATAGTTTCGGGCTGACTAGACTAGAACAAAATCGTTCAACTCAACTTTGCCAGAGATAACAAGCAAAGAGAACATCCAGAAAGTGAAAATGACAGGTCGAGGAAAAGGCAAAGCTCCGGGCACCAAGTCTAAGAGCCGTTCATCCCGGGCAGGACTTCAGTTTCCTGTTGGTCGTATCCATCGTCTCCTTCGCAAAGGCAACTACGGCGAGCGTGTCGGCGCAGGTGCTCCAGTCTACTTGGCTGCCGTACTGGAGTATCTGAGTGCTGAGATTCTCGAGTTAGCTGGAAATGCTGCTCGGGACAACAAGAAAACCAGGATCATCCCTCGTCACCTGCAGTTAGCCGTTCGAAACGATGAAGAGTTAAACAAACTTCTTGCTGGTGTGACTATCGCTCAGGGTGGAGTTCTTCCCAACATACAAGCAGTGCTTCTACCCAAGAAGGCGGAGAAGAAACAACATTAAGCTCCCAGCTTAATAACAAACTCAAAACGGCTCTTTTAGGAGCCACCAAATGTTGATAACAGTCATGTTCCAATACAAAGATAAGCGGCCTTATAGCAATACATCAAAGTTACCAAAAACCACCTCCTGTTAGGCATTCGCTTCAACTACAAAACAAAACTAATGAAATCAATGTAAAGTTGCCTGCAGTACACACATAGAGAAAAACACAAGGCGTACAATAATTAGGCATGCGCGCGTTGGTTTTAAACCGAAAGTCCAGTGTATTATATTTATCAGCTGGAAGTCGATAAAAGTGACTTAAAACAGTCTTAGCGAGTTAATCTCTTGTGTGACTTTCATATATATTCTCTACGGCTTTTATTACAAGATCTAATAAGTACCTACGAGTGTTCGAGACGTTGTCTAGTGGTCCTGCTCGGTTCGGCCAGGAAGGCGGCAAAAGCGAAAGAGCAATCCAAATGTCCGGCAGTAAACTTATTTACTATGTGGGTGTATTCATCATGCAGTTTGCAAATCTAGATATTCGCTGGCGCGTGCTACAGAAAGAATGCAACAGTTATGAATAAGAACTACTGCTGATTACTACAAGCCGAGATGTGTGTCATGCAATAGGAAAACCATTGTTAATGTTATACAAAGCGTGCCCGTAAGTAGTTGGGTTAGTTTACATTTTTTTGTCACCCTTATTTTATGCTTGTCATCTAATCGACAGAGTAGCGGAATAAAAACGTTCTTAACCGACTCTCAACCCGAGGAATGTTCTGGGAGAATGTTCTTAAAATCTTGGTTAATCTCAGCCTTAACGTTCTTATAAAAAAAAAAGTTATAGTTGTCTCAGTCATCTCATTTGCCTACTGAAAGACTATTCCAACTTAAAATTGTTAACAGATTGGTCTTGAAAACACACACCATAATTTAACTCTTATCTCGACGGCCTTGTTTGCAAGCGCTTAATTTGATCAACGCTCGACACCTAAAACCCAACACTTTACATACACAGAACTTTGATCAAAAAAAATGTCAGCTATTATTGCAACTCTTAACTTCTGTTTTACATCACTAACTAACATCACTAACTAACGCAAATTAAAGTTCAACATAGAACTGTTTGTTGCTGTTGTTAAAAATGAATCGCATTTATTGCTGGTCGGGACTTTCGTTAGACTTGTTGGCTCCTAAAGGAGCCGTTTTTTTAAGGGGGAGCTTGTAGTCAGGCACTTCCCTAACCACCAAATCCGTAGAGAGTACGTCCTTGGCGTTTGAGAGCGTAGACCACGTCCATGGCTGTCACTGTCTTTCGTTTGGCGTGCTCGGTGTAGGTCACAGCATCACGTATGACGTTCTCAAGGAAGACTTTCAGGACTCCGCGAGTCTCTTCGTAGATCAGACCAGAGATACGCTTCACACCACCGCGGCGAGCTAGACGACGGATAGCAGGCTTGGTTATGCCCTGGATGTTGTCTCTTAAAATTTTACGATGACGCTTAGCGCCGCCCTTTCCTAGACCTTTGCCTCCTTTACCGCGTCCAGACATGACTTGTTTTAGATAATCCAGTAGCGAAACTGCGAGTTAACGAACCCTGCCGACTTTGCTGGCGCTTTAGTTTGTCCAGTTGTACCTCTCGGGAAACGTAACTTTCAAAACAAAGCAAAGGCGAACGCTTTGCCGACAGTCTCATGAATATTTATACTCGGCATGCCTTACTTTGGATAACTTACTTGCCCGTTAAGGAAAACTGTTACGAGAAATTCTCATTTCTTGTTAACAAAGTCAGACTTAAACTAAACAGGAAATATATATATATCTATATCACAGTGCCCACAATTCCGTAATATTCCGCATGCTTTCGAGTCATTTTCAAATTTCTAGCAACAAGCTGCCTAAGATCGAAAGTTCAGCCGCATCTTCTTCACAACAGAAAAGCAAATTTCTCACAGCCAATCACATGCGTCATTAATCAGCCAATCGGATCACGGGCTTTCTGTTATAAATCGATTTTACTCAATGGTGGTGAAACAAATCAAAACTTTTTGATCGCTTTCAAAACGTCAAATCTCTACTTTCAGTCATGGCTCGTACCAAGCAAACGGCTCGAAAATCGACTGGTGGAAAAGCTCCTCGTAAGCAGCTAGCTACAAAAGCAGCCCGGAAGAGCGCTCCTGCTACTGGTGGTGTCAAGAAACCTCATCGTTACAGACCCGGAACAGTTGCTCTCCGAGAAATTCGCCGTTATCAGAAATCTACAGAACTACTCATCCGCAAGCTGCCTTTTCAGCGTCTTGTGCGAGAGATTGCGCAGGATTTCAAAACGGACCTGCGCTTTCAAAGCTCTGCCGTCCTAGCTCTCCAAGAGGCCAGTGAAGCCTATCTAGTGGGCTTGTTTGAGGATACCAACCTGTGCGCTATCCACGCCAAACGTGTCACCATTATGCCAAAGGATATCCAGTTGGCCAGACGAATCAGAGGCGAGCGTGCTTAAGTGAGCTTACGCTTCACATACTTAAAACTAAAACGGCTCCTTTAGGAGCCACCACTTGAAGATAAAGTCAATGACCAATAAATTGTACCCTTAACTTTTAGCAAGGTTCTGTCTTAACACGTTCCACATTTCTTTTTCTGACGTCAAAGCTGTGTTGAAAACGAACAAACAAATGAACGAAAAATCCAACAAACGAAGGATAGAACTAACGAATACGCGAACCAGTCAACAAACAGACGATGGAAAGAACTAACAAATAAACGAACCAACAAACGAAGGAAAGAACGAACAATGAGCGAAGGAACGAACGAACAAACAAACCAACGAACAAACGAAGGATAGAACTAACAAATCAACGAATAAACCAATGAAACTAACCAACCAACAAACTGACCAAACGTCAACAAAACATCAGTCCAATATCATTCTTTCTAGCGTTTCTTCGCATTAGACAGCGTTTGCCTTTACATGTCGGTCGATTCACTTCGAGTTTTATCGTGTTGTTGGAAAAAAGACTGTACCTCGGTCTCTTTAAAAAGGTTTTAATAAAGTATTTCAATGAAAAACTCAAATAAAACTGTGTACCAAGCAATTTATTCCCAAGTATTTGCATGAAAGAAACACAGAATAACAACGTCCGTTACTAACTTTGCCGGGCTTGTTCTCTCTGCGGTCCGCATTTACAAGTAAAAACTTACAATGCTAACAACGTGCCTCGAATTTCTCGAAAGAGTCACACAATTCACAGTTCAGTAGACCGACAGAAACTAGCAGAATGTCAGACAACGCTAAGCGAAAGATGACCAAAACCCCTGCCGAACATCCGAAATACGAAGAGATGATTAAGACTGCTATTCTCACGTTGAAAGATCGCAACGGTTCTTCACGCCAAGCGATCGAGAAGTACGTTAAGGCCAACTACAAGGTGGGAGATACAGCATCTCATCACGTCAAGACAGCTCTGAAGAAGGGTACAGCCAATGGAACCTTCATCCACACCAAGGGAGTGGGAGCTTCAGGATCATTTAAGCTACCAAAAGAGCAGAAAAAGCCGACCAGAAAGTCTGCTGCGCCGAGTAAAAAGCCGCTGGCTAAGCCAAAGAAACCCGCTGCTACAACGAAAGCTTCCACAAAGAAACCTGCGGCCAAGAAAGAGACTTCTTCTACGAAAAACTCTTCTACAAAAAGTCCGTCATCCAAGAAAGATACGTCCAAGAAGCCTGCAGTCAAGAAGCCATCAGGCACAAAGTCACCAACAAAGCCGAAGGTAGCTGCGAAGAAACCTAGCACAAAGAAAGAAGTTAAAAAGCCGGCCGCAGTCAAGAAAGCTAAGGTGACCAAGAAGAAGTAAACGAAGAGATATCTTCGCCCGGCGTCCAGTAAACCAAACGGCTCTTTTAGGAGCCACCAAATAAACAAAAGCAATGACCAACTTGAAAAAAAAACCAAAACATATATTTCCCTCCATATATTTGACGAAATAACAAAGTAAAACTAGGTGCAACACACACACTCGCACTCACACAGGATAAAAAAAAAAAAAAAAACAGGCAATCGAAGATCAACGCCCGAAAGCTGCAAAGAAAATGCTCTTGTCAATAAGACGTAAGATAGATCTCGCAAAAAAAAAAAACCAAACAAAAGAGATCTTGAGCGTTGTTTAATAAGTTTCTCTGATGCTTGACCAGAGATGGAGTGAAACACTCGAGCGCGTGCGGAGAACGTGAACTTAGCCGTGAACTTCGGTCTAAAAAATCAAAAGAAAATAAAAACTGAAAACCGATAAGGTTGAAAAATGTCAAAGGTTCAGCATCTTGTGAAAAGTTACAAACTCTTCGGGCATAGGCTTTCTTCAGTGTGAAAACCATTACATGATACTTCGTGCGAGTGTTCATTGCAACGTAACAAACGGAAGCTAAGCGCGCGGAAACTGCCTGTTAAATTATGCGCGCGCGGAGAACATGACATTAGGTGCCACTGGCTTGTTGATTTTCGCGGGGAGTCTTATAATAGTCCACGATAAACGTTGACGGCACACGGAAAGTTTGCGTGAAAAACTGACAGGCAGCGTTCCGAGCTATCCTTTATAAAGAAAAGCATAAAGAACTTGAACTGGGCCATTCATTGCTGTAAACAGTTTTATTTTGCAAAAAAAAAACACACACACACACAAAAACTCTATGTATATATTTCTCTTAAATCTAATAGTTATCTCAAATCTGAAAGCTTAAAAGAAAGCCTTGTGTAGTGTGGCGATTAAAGGAGCAGAAGGGGTTAATAACTAAAGAACTGACACGTTGGACATTGCTTTTTATGACATGTGGTGGCTCCTAAAGGAGCCGTTTTTGTTGTGAATCAACGCTGGAGTCGATGTTTACTTGCTGCTGGTATACTTGGTGACAGCCTTAGTGCCTTCGCTGACAGCATGCTTTGCAAGTTCTCCGGGCAGAAGCAACCTGATGGCGGTCTGGATCTCGCGGGAGCTGATGGTCGACTTCTTGTTGTAGTGCGCCAGGCGGGAAGACTCATTGGCGATACGCTCGAAGATATCATTCACAAACGAATTCATGATACCCATGGCCTTGCTAGAAATACCCGTATCGGGATGAACTTGCTTAAGGACCTTGTAGATGTAGATCGCATAGCTCTCCTTTCTCTTTCCCTTCCTCTTTTTCTTGGCCGAACCATCAACTGCCGCCGACTTAGTTTTTCCCGCTCGCTTCTCGCCTTTCTTTGCTGCTGGAACTTTCGGTGCCATGTTTATCTGGCTTCTCTGAAAAATTGGTTGGAATTCTAGATGATCCGATGAGATCAGCTTTGAACATGCCACGGTAACTTAACTGCTATTTATTACAAATTATCCAGGAGGATTAATTAGTATGCGGATCGAAATTGCCTTTCGCCGATTGGTTATTTCATTAACTGACAACTACCCATAGGCCGACGCTACCGACAGCGCATTTTGCCTGCTAATTATCTTTTGTTCGGAGTACGGCGCGGTTTTGATTGGTGCGCTTTGATCCTCTGATTTGAAGAAAAATCAAATAAAAATCCGGGTCATAGTTTCGGGCTGACTAGACTAGAACAAAATCGTTCAACTCAACTTTGCCAGAGATAACAAGCAAAGAGAACATTCAGAAAGTGAAAATGACAGGTCGAGGAAAAGGCAAAGCTCCGGGCACCAAGTCTAAGAGCCGTTCATCCCGGGCAGGACTTCAGTTTCCTGTTGGTCGTATCCATCGTCTCCTTCGCAAAGGCAACTACGGCGAGCGTGTCGGCGCAGGTGCTCCAGTCTACTTGGCTGCCGTACTGGAGTATCTGAGTGCTGAGATTCTCGAGTTAGCTGGAAATGCTGCTCGGGACAACAAGAAAACCAGGATCATCCCTCGTCACCTGCAGTTAGCCGTTCGAAACGATGAAGAGTTAAACAAACTTCTTGCTGGTGTGACTATCGCTCAGGGTGGAGTTCTTCCCAACATACAAGCAGTGCTTCTACCCAAGAAGGCGGAGAAGAAACAACATTAAGCTCCCAGCTTAATAACAAACTCAAAACGGCTCTTTTAGGAGCCACCAAATGTTGATAACAGTCATGTTCCAATACAAAGATAAGCGGCCTTATAGCAATACATCAAAGTTACCAAAAACCACCTCCTGTTAGGCATTCGCTTCAACTACAAAACAAAACTAATGAAATCAATGTAAAGTTGCCTGCAGTACACACATAGAGAAAAACACAAGGCGTACAATAATTAGGCATGCGCGCGTTGGTTTTAAACCGAAAGTCCAGTGTATTATATTTATCAGCTGGAAGTCGATAAAAGTGACTTAAAACAGTCTTAGCGAGTTAATCTCTTGTGTGACTTTCATATATATTCTCTACGGCTTTTATTACAAGATCTAATAAGTACCTACGAGTGTTCGAGACGTTGTCTAGTGGTCCTGCTCGGTTCGGCCAGGAAGGCGGCAAAAGCGAAAGAGCAATCCAAATGTCCGGCAGTAAACTTATTTACTATGTGGGTGTATTCATCATGCAGTTTGCAAATCTAGATATTCGCTGGCGCGTGCTACAGAAAGAATGCAACAGTTATGAATAAGAACTACTGCTGATTACTACAAGCCGAGATGTGTGTCATGCAATAGGAAAACCATTGTTAATGTTATACAAAGCGTGCCCGTAAGTAGTTGGGTTAGTTTACATTTTTTTGTCACCCTTATTTTATGCTTGTCATCTAATCGACAGAGTAGCGGAATAAAAACGTTCTTAACCGACTCTCAACCCGAGGAATGTTCTGGGAGAATGTTCTTAAAATCTTGGTTAATCTCAGCCTTAACGTTCTTATAAAAAAAAAAGTTATAGTTGTCTCAGTCATCTCATTTGCCTACTGAAAGACTATTCCAACTTAAAATTGTTAACAGATTGGTCTTGAAAACACACACCATAATTTAACTCTTATCTCGACGGCCTTGTTTGCAAGCGCTTAATTTGATCAACGCTCGACACCTAAAACCCAACACTTTACATACACAGAACTTTGATCAAAAAAAATGTCAGCTATTATTGCAACTCTTAACTTCTGTTTTACATCACTAAGGTAACGCAAATTAAAGTTCAACATAGAACTGTTTGTTGCTGTTGTTAAAAATGAATCGCATTTATTGCTGGTCGGGACTTTCGTTAGACTTGTTGGCTCCTAAAGGAGCCGTTTTTTTAAGGGGGAGCTTGTAGTCAGGCACTTCCCTAACCACCAAATCCGTAGAGAGTACGTCCTTGGCGTTTGAGAGCGTAGACCACGTCCATGGCTGTCACTGTCTTTCGTTTGGCGTGCTCGGTGTAGGTCACAGCATCACGTATGACGTTCTCAAGGAAGACTTTCAGGACTCCGCGAGTCTCTTCGTAGATCAGACCAGAGATACGCTTCACACCACCGCGGCGAGCTAGACGACGGATAGCAGGCTTGGTTATGCCCTGGATGTTGTCTCTTAAAATTTTACGATGACGCTTAGCGCCGCCCTTTCCTAGACCTTTGCCTCCTTTACCGCGTCCAGACATGACTTGTTTTAGATAATCCAGTAGCGAAACTGCGAGTTAACGAACCCTGCCGACTTTGCTGGCGCTTTAGTTTGTCCAGTTGTACCTCTCGGGAAACGTAACTTTCAAAACAAAGCAAAGGCGAACGCTTTGCCGACAGTCTCATGAATATTTATACTCGGCATGCCTTACTTTGGATAACTTACTTGCCCGTTAAGGAAAACTGTTACGAGAAATTCTCATTTCTTGTTAACAAAGTCAGACTTAAACTAAACAGGAAATATATATATATCTATATCACAGTGCCCACAATTCCGTAATATTCCGCATGCTTTCGAGTCATTTTCAAATTTCTAGCAACAAGCTGCCTAAGATCGAAAGTTCAGCCGCATCTTCTTCACAACAGAAAAGCAAATTTCTCACAGCCAATCACATGCGTCATTAATCAGCCAATCGGATCACGGGCTTTCTGTTATAAATCGATTTTACTCAATGGTGGTGAAACAAATCAAAACTTTTTGATCGCTTTCAAAACGTCAAATCTCTACTTTCAGTCATGGCTCGTACCAAGCAAACGGCTCGAAAATCGACTGGTGGAAAAGCTCCTCGTAAGCAGCTAGCTACAAAAGCAGCCCGGAAGAGCGCTCCTGCTACTGGTGGTGTCAAGAAACCTCATCGTTACAGACCCGGAACAGTTGCTCTCCGAGAAATTCGCCGTTATCAGAAATCTACAGAACTACTCATCCGCAAGCTGCCTTTTCAGCGTCTTGTGCGAGAGATTGCGCAGGATTTCAAAACGGACCTGCGCTTTCAAAGCTCTGCCGTCCTAGCTCTCCAAGAGGCCAGTGAAGCCTATCTAGTGGGCTTGTTTGAGGATACCAACCTGTGCGCTATCCACGCCAAACGTGTCACCATTATGCCAAAGGATATCCAGTTGGCCAGACGAATCAGAGGCGAGCGTGCTTAAGTGAGCTTACGCTTCACATACTTAAAACTAAAACGGCTCCTTTAGGAGCCACCACTTGAAGATAAAGTCAATGACCAATAAATTGTACCCTTAACTTTTAGCAAGGTTCTGTCTTAACACGTTCCACATTTCTTTTTCTGAGGCCAAAGCTGTGTTGAAAACGAACAAACAAATGAACGAAAAATCCAACAAACGAAGGATAGAACTAACGAATACGCGAACCAGTCAACAAACAGACGATGGAAAGAACTAACAAATAAACGAACCAACAAACGAAGGAAAGAACGAACAATGAGCGAAGGAACGAACGAACGAACAAACAAACCAACGAACAAACGAAGGATAGAACTAACAAATCAACGAATAAACCAATGAAACTAACCAACCAACAAACTGACCAAACGTCAACAAAACATCAGTCCAATATCATTCTTTCTAGCGTTTCTTCGCATTAGACAGCGTTTGCCTTTACATGTCGGTCGATTCACTTCGAGTTTTATCGTGTTGTTGGAAAAAAGACTGTACCTCGGTCTCTTTAAAAAGGTTTTAATAAAGTATTTCAATGAAAAACTCAAATAAAACTGTGTACCAAGCAATTTATTCCCAAGTATTTGCATGAAAGAAACACAGAATAACAACGTCCGTTACTAACTTTGCCGGGCTTGTTCTCTCTGCGGTCCGCATTTACAAGTAAAAACTTACAATGCTAACAACGTGCCTCGAATTTCTCGAAAGAGTCACACAATTCACAGTTCAGTAGACCGACAGAAACTAGCAGAATGTCAGACAACGCTAAGCGAAAGATGACCAAAACCCCTGCCGAACATCCGAAATACGAAGAGATGATTAAGACTGCTATTCTCACGTTGAAAGATCGCAACGGTTCTTCACGCCAAGCGATCGAGAAGTACGTTAAGGCCAACTACAAGGTGGGAGATACAGCATCTCATCACGTCAAGACAGCTCTGAAGAAGGGTACAGCCAATGGAACCTTCATCCACACCAAGGGAGTGGGAGCTTCAGGATCATTTAAGCTACCAAAAGAGCAGAAAAAGCCGACCAGAAAGTCTGCTGCGCCGAGTAAAAAGCCGCTGGCTAAGCCAAAGAAACCCGCTGCTACAACGAAAGCTTCCACAAAGAAACCTGCGGCCAAGAAAGAGACTTCTTCTACGAAAAACTCTTCTACAAAAAGTCCGTCATCCAAGAAAGATACGTCCAAGAAGCCTGCAGTCAAGAAGCCATCAGGCACAAAGTCACCAACAAAGCCGAAGGTAGCTGCGAAGAAACCTAGCACAAAGAAAGAAGTTAAAAAGCCGGCCGCAGTCAAGAAAGCTAAGGTGACCAAGAAGAAGTAAACGAAGAGATATCTTCGCCCGGCGTCCAGTAAACCAAACGGCTCTTTTAGGAGCCACCAAATAAACAAAAGCAATGACCAACTTGAAAAAAAAAACAAAACATATATTTCCCTCCATATATTTGACGGAATAACAAAGTAAAACTAGGTGCAACACACACACTCGCACTCACACAGGATAAAAAAAAAAAAAAAAAAAAACAGGATATCGAAGATCAACGCCCGAAAGCTGCAAAGAAAATGCTCTTGTCAATAAGACGTAAGATAGATCTCGCAAAAAAAAAACCAAACAAAAGAGATCTTGAGCCTTGTTTAATAAGTTTCTCTGATGCTTGACCAGAGATGGAGTGAAACACTCGAGCGCGTGCGGAGAACGTGAACTTAGCCGTGAACTTCGGTCTAAAAAATCAAAAGAAAATAAAAACTGAAAACCGATAAGGTTGAAAAATGTCAAAGGTTCAGCATCTTGTGAAAAGTCACAAACTCTTCGGGCATAGGCTTTCTTCAGTGTGAAAACCATTACATGATACTTCGTGCGAGTGTTCATTGCAACGAAACAAACGGAAGCTAAGCGCGCGGAAACTGCCTGTTAAATTATGCGCGTGCGGAGAACATGACATTAGGTGCCACTGGCTTGTTGATTTTCGCGGGGAGTCTTATAATAGTCCACGATAAACGTTGACGGCACACGGAAAGTTTGCGTGAAAAACTGACAGGCAGCGTTCCGAGCTATCCTTTATAAAGAAAAGCATAAAGAACTTGAACTGGGCCATTCATTGCTGTAAACAGTTTTATTTTGCAAAAAAAAAAAAACACACACACACAAAAACTCTATGTATATATTTCTCTTAAATCTAATAGTTATCTCAAATCTGAAAGCTTAAAAGAAAGCCTTGTGTAGTGTGGCGATTAAAGGAGCAGAAGGGGTTAATAACTAAAGAACTGACACGTTGGACATTGCTTTTTATGACATGTGGTGGCTCCTAAAGGAGCCGTTTTTGTTGTGAATCAACGCTGGAGTCGATGTTTACTTGCTGCTGGTATACTTGGTGACAGCCTTAGTGCCTTCGCTGACAGCATGCTTTGCAAGTTCTCCAGGCAGAAGCAACCTGATGGCGGTCTGGATCTCGCGGGAGCTGATGGTCGACTTCTTGTTGTAGTGCGCCAGGCGGGAAGACTCATTGGCGATACGCTCGAAGATATCATTCACAAACGAATTCATGATACCCATGGCCTTGCTAGAAATACCCGTATCGGGATGAACTTGCTTAAGGACCTTGTAGATGTAGATCGCATAGCTCTCCTTTCTCTTTCCCTTCCTCTTTTTCTTGGCCGAACCATCAACTGCCGCCGACTTAGTTTTTCCCGCTCGCTTCTCGCCTTTCTTTGCTGCTGGAACTTTCGGTGCCATGTTTATCTGGCTTCTCTGAAAAATTGTTTGGAATTCTAGATGATCCGATGAGATCAGCTTTCAACATGCCACGGTAACTTAACTGCTATTTATTACAAATTATCCAGGAGGATTAATTAGTATGCGGATCGAAATTGCCTTTCGCCGATTGGTTATTTCATTAACTGACAACTACCCATAGGCCGACGCTACCGACAGCGCATTTTGCCTGCTAATTATCTTTTGTTCGGAGTACGGCGCGGTTTTGATTGGTGCGCTTTGATCCTCTGATTTGAAGAAAAATCAAATAAAAATCCGGGTCATAGTTTCGGGCTGACTAGACTAGAACAAAATCGTTCAACTCAACTTTGCCAGAGATAACAAGCAAAGAGAACATTCAGAAAGTGAAAATGACAGGTCGAGGAAAAGGCAAAGCTCCGGGCACCAAGTCTAAGAGCCGTTCATCCCGGGCAGGACTTCAGTTTCCTGTTGGTCGTATCCATCGTCTCCTTCGCAAAGGCAACTACGGCGAGCGTGTCGGCGCAGGTGCTCCAGTCTACTTGGCTGCCGTACTGGAGTATCTGAGCGCTGAGATTCTCGAGTTAGCTGGAAATGCTGCTCGGGACAACAAGAAAACCAGGATCATCCCTCGTCACCTGCAGTTAGCCGTTCGAAACGATGAAGAGTTAAACAAACTTCTTGCTGGTGTGACTATCGCTCAGGGTGGAGTTCTTCCCAACATACAAGCAGTGCTTCTACCCAAGAAGGCGGAGAAGAAACAACATTAAGCTCCCAGCTTAATAACAAACTCAAAACGGCTCTTTTAGGAGCCACCAAATGTTGATAACAGTCATGTTCCAATACAAAGATAAGCGGCCTTATAGCAATACATCAAAGTTACCAAAAACTACCTCCTGTTAGGCATTCGCTTCAACTACAAAACAAAACTAATGAAATCAATCTAAAGTTGCCTGCAGTACACACATAGAGAAAAACACAAGGCGTACAATAATTAGGCATGCGCGCGTTCGTTTTAAACCGAAAGTCCAGTGTATTATATTTATCAGCTGGAAGTCGATAAAAGTGACTTAAAACAGTCTTAGCGAGTTAATCTCTTGTGTGACTTTCATATATATTCTCTACGGCTTTTATTACAAGATCTAATAAGTACCTACGAGTGTTCGAGAAGTTGTCTAGTGGTCCTGCTCGGTTCGGCCAGGAAGGCGGCAAAAGCGAAAGAGCAATCCAAATGTCCGGCAGTAAACTTATTTACTATGTGGGTGTATTCATCATGCAGTTTGCAAATCTAGATATTCGCTGGCGCGTGCTACAGAAAGAATGCAACAGTTATGAATAAGAACTATTGCTGATTACTACAAGCCGAGATGTGTGTCATGCAATAGGAAAACCATTGTTAATGTTATACAAAGCGTGCCCGTAAGTAGTTGGGTTAGTTTAGATTTTTTTGTCACCCTTATTTTATGCTTGTCATCTAATCGACAGATTAGCGGAATAAAAACGTTCTTAACCGACTCTCAACCCGAGGAATGTTCTGGGAGAATGTTCTTAAAATCTTGGTTAATCTCAGCCTTAACGTTCTTATAAAAAAAAAAAGTTATAGTTGTCTCAGTCATCTCATTTGCCTACTGAAAGACTATTCCAACTTAAAATTGTTAACAGATTGGTCTTGAAAACACACACCATAATTTAACTCTTATCTCGACGGCCTTGTTTGCAAGCGCTTAATTTGATCAACGCTCGACACCTAAAACCCAACACTTTACATACACAGAACTTTGATCAAAAAAAATGTCAGCTATTATTGCAACTCTTAACTTCTGTTTTACATCACTAACTAACATCACTAACTAACGCAAATTAAAGTTCAACATAGAACTGTTTGTTGCTGTTGTTAAAAATGAATCGCATTTATTGCTGGTCGGGACTTTCGTTAGACTTGTTGGCTCCTAAAGGAGCCGTTTTTTTAAGGGGGAGCTTGTAGTCAGGCACTTCCCTAACCACCAAATCCGTAGAGAGTACGTCCTTGGCGTTTGAGAGCGTAGACCACGTCCATGGCTGTCACTGTCTTTCGTTTGGCGTGCTCGGTGTAGGTCACAGCATCACGTATGACGTTCTCAAGGAAGACTTTCAGGACTCCGCGAGTCTCTTCGTAGATCAGACCAGAGATACGCTTCACACCACCGCGGCGAGCTAGACGACGGATAGCAGGCTTGGTTATGCCCTGGATGTTGTCTCTTAAAATTTTACGATGACGCTTAGCGCCGCCCTTTCCTAGACCTTTGCCTCCTTTACCGCGTCCAGACATGACTTGTTTTAGATAATCCAGTAGCGAAACTGCGAGTTAACGAACCCTGCCGACTTTGCTGGCGCTTTAGTTTGTCCAGTTGTACCTCTCGGGAAACATAACTTTCAAAACAAAGCAAAGGCCAACGCTTTGCCGACAGTCTCATGAATATTTATACTCGGCATGCCTTACTTTGGATAACTTACTTGCCCGTTAAGGAAAACTGTTACGAGAAATTCTCATTTCTTGTTAACAAAGTCAGACTTAAACTAAACAGGAAATATATATATATATCTATATCACAGTGCCCACAATTCCGTAATATTCCGCATGCTTTCGAGTCATTTTCAAATTTCTAGCAACAAGCTGCCTAAGATCGAAAGTTCAGCCGCATCTTCTTCACAACAGAAAAGCAAATTTCTCACAGCCAATCACATGCGTCATTAATCAGCCAATCGGATCACGGGCTTTCTGTTATAAATCGATTTTACTCAATGGTGGTGAAACAAATCAAAACTTTTTGATCGCTTTCAAAACGTCAAATCTCTACTTTCAGTCATGGCTCGTACCAAGCAAACGGCTCGAAAATCGACTGGTGGAAAAGCTCCTCGTAAGCAGTTAGCTACAAAAGCAGCCCGGAAGAGCGCTCCTGCTACTGGTGGTGTCAAGAAACCTCATCGTTACAGACCCGGAACAGTTGCTCTCCGAGAAATTCGCCGTTATCAGAAATCTACAGAACTACTCATCCGCAAGCTGCCTTTTCAGCGTCTTGTGCGAGAGATTGCGCAGGATTTCAAAACGGACCTGCGCTTTCAAAGCTCTGCCGTCCTAGCTCTCCAAGAGGCCAGTGAAGCCTATCTAGTGGGCTTGTTTGAGGATACCAACCTGTGCGCTATCCACGCCAAACGTGTCACCATTATGCCAAAGGATATCCAGTTGGCCAGACGAATCAGAGGCGAGCGTGCTTAAGTGAGCTTACGCTTCACATACTTAAAACTAAAACGGCTCCTTTAGGAGCCACCACTTGAAGATAAAGTCAATGACCAATAAATTGTACCCTTAACTTTTAGCAAGGTTCTGTCTTAACACGTTCCACATTTCTTTTTCTGAGGCCAAAGCTGTGTTGAAAACGAACAAACAAATGAACGAAAAATCCAACAAACGAAGGATAGAACTAACGAATACGCGAACCAGTCAAAAACAGACGAAGGAAAGAACGAACAATGAGCGAAGGAACGAACAAACAAACCAACGAACAAACGAAGGATAGAACTAACAAATCAACGAATAAACCAATGAAACTAACCAACCAACAAACTGACCAAACGTCAACAAAACATCAGTCCAATATCATTCTTTCTAGCGTTTCTTCGCATTAGACAGCGTTTGCCTTTACATGTCGGTCGATTCACTTCGAGTTTTATCGTGTTGTTGGAAAAAAGACTGTACCTCGGTCCCTTTAAAAAGGTTTTAATAAAGTATTTCAATGAAAAACTCAAATAAAACTGTGTACCAAGCAATTTATTCCCAAGTATTTGCATGAAAGAAACACAGAATAACAACGTCCGTTACTAACTTTGCCGGGCTTGTTCTCTCTGCGGTCCGCATTTACAAGTAAAAACTTACAATGCTAACAACGTGCCTCGAATTTCTCGAAAGAGTCACACAATTCACAGCTCAGTAGACCGACAGAAACTAGCAGAATGTCAGACAACGCTAAGCGAAAGATGACCAAAACCCCTGCCGAACATCCGAAATACGAAGAGATGATTAAGACTGCTATTCTCACGTTGAAAGATCGCAACGGTTCTTCACGCCAAGCGATCGAGAAGTACGTTAAGGCCAACTACAAGGTGGGAGATACAGCATCTCATCACGTCAAGACAGCTCTGAAGAAGGGTACAGCCAATGGAACCTTCATCCACACCAAGGGAGTGGGAGCTTCAGGATCATTTAAGCTACCAAAAGAGCAGAAAAAGCCGACCAGAAAGTCTGCTGCGCCGAGTAAAAGGCCGCTGGCTAAGCCAAAGAAACCCGCTGCTACAACGAAAGCTTCCACAAAGAAACCTGCGGCCAAGAAAGAGACTTCTTCTACGAAAAACTCTTCTACAAAAAGTCCGTCATCCAAGAAAGATACGTCCAAGAAGCCTGCAGTCAAGAAGCCATCAGGCACAAAGTCACCAACAAAGCCGAAGGTAGCTGCGAAGAAACCTAGCACAAAGAAAGAAGTTAAAAAGCCGGCCGCAGTCAAGAAAGCTAAGGTGACCAAGAAGAAGTAAACGAAGAGATATCTTCGCCCGGCGTCCAGTAAACCAAACGGCTCTTTTAGGAGCCACCAAATGAACAAAAGCAATGACCAACTTGAAAAAAAAAACAAAACATATATTTCCCTCCATATATTTGACGGAATAACAAAGTAAAACTAGGTGCAACACACACACTCGCACTCACACAGGATAAAAAAAAACAAAAAAACAGGCAATCGAAGATCAACGCCCGAAAGCTGCAAAGAAAATGCTCTTGTCAATAAGACGTAAGATAGATCTCGCAAAAAAAAAAAACGAAACAAAAGAGATCTTGAGCGTTGTTTAATAAGTTTCTCTGATGCTTGACCAGAGATGGAGTGAAACACTCGAGCGCGTGCGGAGAACGTGAACTTAGCCGTGAACTTCGGTCTAAAAAATCAAAAGAAAATAAAAACTGAAAACCGATAAGGTTGAAAAATGTCAAAGGTTCAGCATCTTGTGAAAAGTCACAAACTCTTCGGGCATAGGCTTTCTTCAGTGTGAAAACCATTACATGATACTTCGTGCGAGTGTTCATTGCAACGAAACAAACGGAAGCTAAGCGCGCGGAAACTGCCTGTTAAATTATGCGCGTGCGGAGAACATGACATTAGGTGCCACTGGCTTGTTGATTTTCGCGGGGAGTCTTATAATAGTCCACGATAAACGTTGACGGCACACGGAAAGCTTGCGTGAAAAACTGACAGGCAGCGTTCCGAGCTATCCTTTATAAAGAAAAGCATAAAGAACTTGAACTGGGCCATTCATTGCTGTAAACAGTTTTATTTTGCAAAAAAAAAAAAACACACACACACAAAAACTCTATGTATATATTTCTCTTAAATCTAATAGTTATCTCAAATCTGAAAGCTTAAAAGAAAGCCTTGTGTAGTGTGGCGATTAAAGGAGCAGAAGGGGTTAATAACTAAAGAACTGACACGTTGGACATTGCTTTTTATGACATGTGGTGGCTCCTAAAGGAGCCGTTTTTGTTGTGAATCAACGCTGGAGTCGATGTTTACTTGCTGCTGGTATACTTGGTGACAGCCTTAGTGCCTTCGCTGACAGCATGCTTTGCAAGTTCTCCAGGCAGAAGCAACCTGATGGCGGTCTGGATCTCGCGGGAGCTGATGGTCGACTTCTTGTTGTAGTGCGCCAGGCGGGAAGACTCATTGGCGATACGCTCGAAGATATCATTCACAAACGAATTCATGATACCCATGGCCTTGCTAGAAATACCCGTATCGGGATGAACTTGCTTAAGGACCTTGTAGATGTAGATCGCATAGCTCTCCTTTCTCTTTCCCTTCCTCTTTTTCTTGGCCGAACCATCAACTGCCGCCGACTTAGTTTTTCCCGCTCGCTTCTCGCCTTTCTTTGCTGCTGGAACTTTCGGTGCCATGTTTATCTGGCTTCTCTGAAAAATTGTTTGGAATTCTAGATGATCCGATGAGATCAGCTTTCAACATGCCACGGTAACTTAACTGCTATTTATTACAAATTATCCAGGAGGATTAATTAGTATGCGGATCGAAATTGCCTTTCGCCGATTGGTTATTTCATTAACTGACAACTACCCATAGGCCGACGCTACCGACAGCGCATTTTGCCTGCTAATTATCTTTTGTTCGGAGTACGGCGCGGTTTTGATTGGTGCGCTTTGATCCTCTGATTTGAAGAAAAATCAAATAAAAATCCGGGTCATAGTTTCGGGCTGACTAGACTAGAACAAAATCGTTCAACTCAACTTTGCCAGAGATAACAAGCAAAGAGAACATTCAGAAAGTGAAAATGACAGGTCGAGGAAAAGGCAAAGCTCCGGGCACCAAGTCTAAGAGCCGTTCATCCCGGGCAGGACTTCAGTTTCCTGTTGGTCGTATCCATCGTCTCCTTCGCAAAGGCAACTACGGCGAGCGTGTCGGCGCAGGTGCTCCAGTCTACTTGGCTGCCGTACTGGAGTATCTGAGCGCTGAGATTCTCGAGTTAGCTGGAAATGCTGCTCGGGACAACAAGAAAACCAGGATCATCCCTCGTCACCTGCAGTTAGCCGTTCGAAACGATGAAGAGTTAAACAAACTTCTTGCTGGTGTGACTATCGCTCAGGGTGGAGTTCTTCCCAACATACAAGCAGTGCTTCTACCCAAGAAGGCGGAGAAGAAACAACATTAAGCTCCCAGCTTAATAACAAACTCAAAACGGCTCTTTTAGGAGCCACCAAATGTTGATAACAGTCATGTTCCAATACAAAGATAAGCGGCCTTATAGCAATACATCAAAGTTACCAAAAACTACCTCCTGTTAGGCATTCGCTTCAACTACAAAACAAAACTAATGAAATCAATCTAAAGTTGCCTGCAGTACACACATAGAGAAAAACACAAGGCGTACAATAATTAGGCATGCGCGCGTTCGTTTTAAACCGAAAGTCCAGTGTATTATATTTATCAGCTGGAAGTCGATAAAAGTGACTTAAAACAGTCTTAGCGAGTTAATCTCTTGTGTGACTTTCATATATATTCTCTACGGCTTTTATTACAAGATCTAATAAGTACCTACGAGTGTTCGAGAAGTTGTCTAGTGGTCCTGCTCGGTTCGGCCAGGAAGGCGGCAAAAGCGAAAGAGCAATCCAAATGTCCGGCAGTAAACTTATTTACTATGTGGGTGTATTCATCATGCAGTTTGCAAATCTAGATATTCGCTGGCGCGTGCTACAGAAAGAATGCAACAGTTATGAATAAGAACTATTGCTGATTACTACAAGCCGAGATGTGTGTCATGCAATAGGAAAACCATTGTTAATGTTATACAAAGCGTGCCCGTAAGTAGTTGGGTTAGTTTAGATTTTTTTGTCACCCTTATTTTATGCTTGTCATCTAATCGACAGATTAGCGGAATAAAAACGTTCTTAACCGACTCTCAACCCGAGGAATGTTCTGGGAGAATGTTCTTAAAATCTTGGTTAATCTCAGCCTTAACGTTCTTATAAAAAAAAAAAGTTATAGTTGTCTCAGTCATCTCATTTGCCTACTGAAAGACTATTCCAACTTAAAATTGTTAACAGATTGGTCTTGAAAACACACACCATAATTTAACTCTTATCTCGACGGCCTTGTTTGCAAGCGCTTAATTTGATCAACGCTCGACACCTAAAACCCAACACTTTACATACACAGAACTTTGATCAAAAAAAATGTCAGCTATTATTGCAACTCTTAACTTCTGTTTTACATCACTAACTAACATCACTAACTAACGCAAATTAAAGTTCAACATAGAACTGTTTGTTGCTGTTGTTAAAAATGAATCGCATTTATTGCTGGTCGGGACTTTCGTTAGACTTGTTGGCTCCTAAAGGAGCCGTTTTTTTAAGGGGGAGCTTGTAGTCAGGCACTTCCCTAACCACCAAATCCGTAGAGAGTACGTCCTTGGCGTTTGAGAGCGTAGACCACGTCCATGGCTGTCACTGTCTTTCGTTTGGCGTGCTCGGTGTAGGTCACAGCATCACGTATGACGTTCTCAAGGAAGACTTTCAGGACTCCGCGAGTCTCTTCGTAGATCAGACCAGAGATACGCTTCACACCACCGCGGCGAGCTAGACGACGGATAGCAGGCTTGGTTATGCCCTGGATGTTGTCTCTTAAAATTTTACGATGACGCTTAGCGCCGCCCTTTCCTAGACCTTTGCCTCCTTTACCGCGTCCAGACATGACTTGTTTTAGATAATCCAGTAGCGAAACTGCGAGTTAACGAACCCTGCCGACTTTGCTGGCGCTTTAGTTTGTCCAGTTGTACCTCTCGGGAAACATAACTTTCAAAACAAAGCAAAGGCCAACGCTTTGCCGACAGTCTCATGAATATTTATACTCGGCATGCCTTACTTTGGATAACTTACTTGCCCGTTAAGGAAAACTGTTACGAGAAATTCTCATTTCTTGTTAACAAAGTCAGACTTAAACTAAACAGGAAATATATATATATATCTATATCACAGTGCCCACAATTCCGTAATATTCCGCATGCTTTCGAGTCATTTTCAAATTTCTAGCAACAAGCTGCCTAAGATCGAAAGTTCAGCCGCATCTTCTTCACAACAGAAAAGCAAATTTCTCACAGCCAATCACATGCGTCATTAATCAGCCAATCGGATCACGGGCTTTCTGTTATAAATCGATTTTACTCAATGGTGGTGAAACAAATCAAAACTTTTTGATCGCTTTCAAAACGTCAAATCTCTACTTTCAGTCATGGCTCGTACCAAGCAAACGGCTCGAAAATCGACTGGTGGAAAAGCTCCTCGTAAGCAGTTAGCTACAAAAGCAGCCCGGAAGAGCGCTCCTGCTACTGGTGGTGTCAAGAAACCTCATCGTTACAGACCCGGAACAGTTGCTCTCCGAGAAATTCGCCGTTATCAGAAATCTACAGAACTACTCATCCGCAAGCTGCCTTTTCAGCGTCTTGTGCGAGAGATTGCGCAGGATTTCAAAACGGACCTGCGCTTTCAAAGCTCTGCCGTCCTAGCTCTCCAAGAGGCCAGTGAAGCCTATCTAGTGGGCTTGTTTGAGGATACCAACCTGTGCGCTATCCACGCCAAACGTGTCACCATTATGCCAAAGGATATCCAGTTGGCCAGACGAATCAGAGGCGAGCGTGCTTAAGTGAGCTTACGCTTCACATACTTAAAACTAAAACGGCTCCTTTAGGAGCCACCACTTGAAGATAAAGTCAATGACCAATAAATTGTACCCTTAACTTTTAGCAAGGTTCTGTCTTAACACGTTCCACATTTCTTTTTCTGACGCCAAAGCTGTGTTGAAAACGAACAAACAAATGAACGAAAAATCCAACAAACGAAGGATAGAACTAACGAATACGCGAACCAGTCAAAAACAGACGAAGGAAAGAACGAACAATGAGCGAAGGAACGAACAAACAAACCAACGAACAAACGAAGGATAGAACTAACAAATCAACGAATAAACCAATGAAACTAACCAACCAACAAACTGACCAAACGTCAACAAAACATCAGTCCAATATCATTCTTTCTAGCGTTTCTTCGCATTAGACAGCGTTTGCCTTTACATGTCGGTCGATTCACTTCGAGTTTTATCGTGTTGTTGGAAAAAAGACTGTACCTCGGTCCCTTTAAAAAGGTTTTAATAAAGTATTTCAATGAAAAACTCAAATAAAACTGTGTACCAAGCAATTTATTCCCAAGTATTTGCATGAAAGAAACACAGAATAACAACGTCCGTTACTAACTTTGCCGGGCTTGTTCTCTCTGCGGTCCGCATTTACAAGTAAAAACTTACAATGCTAACAACGTGCCTCGAATTTCTCGAAAGAGTCACACAATTCACAGCTCAGTAGACCGACAGAAACTAGCAGAATGTCAGACAACGCTAAGCGAAAGATGACCAAAACCCCTGCCGAACATCCGAAATACGAAGAGATGATTAAGACTGCTATTCTCACGTTGAAAGATCGCAACGGTTCTTCACGCCAAGCGATCGAGAAGTACGTTAAGGCCAACTACAAGGTGGGAGATACAGCATCTCATCACGTCAAGACAGCTCTGAAGAAGGGTACAGCCAATGGAACCTTCATCCACACCAAGGGAGTGGGAGCTTCAGGATCATTTAAGCTACCAAAAGAGCAGAAAAAGCCGACCAGAAAGTCTGCTGCGCCGAGTAAAAGGCCGCTGGCTAAGCCAAAGAAACCCGCTGCTACAACGAAAGCTTCCACAAAGAAACCTGCGGCCAAGAAAGAGACTTCTTCTACGAAAAACTCTTCTACAAAAAGTCCGTCATCCAAGAAAGATACGTCCAAGAAGCCTGCAGTCAAGAAGCCATCAGGCACAAAGTCACCAACAAAGCCGAAGGTAGCTGCGAAGAAACCTAGCACAAAGAAAGAAGTTAAAAAGCCGGCCGCAGTCAAGAAAGCTAAGGTGACCAAGAAGAAGTAAACGAAGAGATATCTTCGCCCGGCGTCCAGTAAACCAAACGGCTCTTTTAGGAGCCACCAAATGAACAAAAGCAATGACCAACTTGAAAAAAAAAACAAAACATATATTTCCCTCCATATATTTGACGGAATAACAAAGTAAAACTAGGTGCAACACACACACTCGCACTCACACAGGATAAAAAAAAACAAAAAAACAGGCAATCGAAGATCAACGCCCGAAAGCTGCAAAGAAAATGCTCTTGTCAATAAGACGTAAGATAGATCTCGCAAAAAAAAAAAACGAAACAAAAGAGATCTTGAGCGTTGTTTAATAAGTTTCTCTGATGCTTGACCAGAGATGGAGTGAAACACTCGAGCGCGTGCGGAGAACGTGAACTTAGCCGTGAACTTCGGTCTAAAAAATCAAAAGAAAATAAAAACTGAAAACCGATAAGGTTGAAAAATGTCAAAGGTTCAGCATCTTGTGAAAAGTCACAAACTCTTCGGGCATAGGCTTTCTTCAGTGTGAAAACCATTACATGATACTTCGTGCGAGTGTTCATTGCAACGAAACAAACGGAAGCTAAGCGCGCGGAAACTGCCTGTTAAATTATGCGCGTGCGGAGAACATGACATTAGGTGCCACTGGCTTGTTGATTTTCGCGGGGAGTCTTATAATAGTCCACGATAAACGTTGACGGCACACGGAAAGCTTGCGTGAAAAACTGACAGGCAGCGTTCCGAGCTATCCTTTATAAAGAAAAGCATAAAGAACTTGAACTGGGCCATTCATTGCTGTAAACAGTTTTATTTTGCAAAAAAAAAAAAACACACACACACAAAAACTCTATGTATATATTTCTCTTAAATCTAATAGTTATCTCAAATCTGAAAGCTTAAAAGAAAGCCTTGTGTAGTGTGGCGATTAAAGGAGCAGAAGGGGTTAATAACTAAAGAACTGACACGTTGGACATTGCTTTTTATGACATGTGGTGGCTCCTAAAGGAGCCGTTTTTGTTGTGAATCAACGCTGGAGTCGATGTTTACTTGCTGCTGGTATACTTGGTGACAGCCTTAGTGCCTTCGCTGACAGCATGCTTTGCAAGTTCTCCAGGCAGAAGCAACCTGATGGCGGTCTGGATCTCGCGGGAGCTGATGGTCGACTTCTTGTTGTAGTGCGCCAGGCGGGAAGACTCATTGGCGATACGCTCGAAGATATCATTCACAAACGAATTCATGATACCCATGGCCTTGCTAGAAATACCCGTATCGGGATGAACTTGCTTAAGGACCTTGTAGATGTAGATCGCATAGCTCTCCTTTCTCTTTCCCTTCCTCTTTTTCTTGGCCGAACCATCAACTGCCGCCGACTTAGTTTTTCCCGCTCGCTTCTCGCCTTTCTTTGCTGCTGGAACTTTCGGTGCCATGTTTATCTGGCTTCTCTGAAAAATTGTTTGGAATTCTAGATGATCCGATGAGATCAGCTTTGAACATGCCACGGTAACTTAACTGCTATTTATTACAAATTATCCAGGAGGATTAATTAGTATGCGGATCGAAATTGCCTTTCGCCGATTGGTTATTTCATTAACTGACAACTACCCATAGGCCGACGCTACCGACAGCGCATTTTGCCTGCTAATTATCTTTTGTTCGGAGTACGGCGCGGTTTTGATTGGTGCGCTTTGATCCTCTGATTTGAAGAAAAATCAAATAAAAATCCGGGTCATAGTTTCGGGCTGACTAGACTAGAACAAAATCGTTCAACTCAACTTTGCCAGAGATAACAAGCAAAGAGAACATTCAGAAAGTGAAAATGACAGGTCGAGGAAAAGGCAAAGCTCCGGGCACCAAGTCTAAGAGCCGTTCATCCCGGGCAGGACTTCAGTTTCCTGTTGGTCGTATCCATCGTCTCCTTCGCAAAGGCAACTACGGCGAGCGTGTCGGCGCAGGTGCTCCAGTCTACTTGGCTGCCGTACTGGAGTATCTGAGCGCTGAGATTCTCGAGTTAGCTGGAAATGCTGCTCGGGACAACAAGAAAACCAGGATCATCCCTCGTCACCTGCAGTTAGCCGTTCGAAACGATGAAGAGTTAAACAAACTTCTTGCTGGTGTGACTATCGCTCAGGGTGGAGTTCTTCCCAACATACAAGCAGTGCTTCTACCCAAGAAGGCGGAGAAGAAACAACATTAAGCTCCCAGCTTAATAACAAACTCAAAACGGCTCTTTTAGGAGCCACCAAATGTTGATAACAGTCATGTTCCAATACAAAGATAAGCGGCCTTATAGCAATACATCAAAGTTACCAAAAACTACCTCCTGTTAGGCATTCGCTTCAACTACAAAACAAAACTAATGAAATCAATCTAAAGTTGCCTGCAGTACACACATAGAGAAAAACACAAGGCGTACAATAATTAGGCATGCGCGCGTTCGTTTTAAACCGAAAGTCCAGTGTATTATATTTATCAGCTGGAAGTCGATAAAAGTGACTTAAAACAGTCTTAGCGAGTTAATCTCTTGTGTGACTTTCATATATATTCTCTACGGCTTTTATTACAAGATCTAATAAGTACCTACGAGTGTTCGAGAAGTTGTCTAGTGGTCCTGCTCGGTTCGGCCAGGAAGGCGGCAAAAGCGAAAGAGCAATCCAAATGTCCGGCAGTAAACTTATTTACTATGTGGGTGTATTCATCATGCAGTTTGCAAATCTAGATATTCGCTGGCGCGTGCTACAGAAAGAATGCAACAGTTATGAATAAGAACTATTGCTGATTACTACAAGCCGAGATGTGTGTCATGCAATAGGAAAACCATTGTTAATGTTATACAAAGCGTGCCCGTAAGTAGTTGGGTTAGTTTAGATTTTTTTGTCACCCTTATTTTATGCTTGTCATCTAATCGACAGATTAGCGGAATAAAAACGTTCTTAACCGACTCTCAACCCGAGGAATGTTCTGGGAGAATGTTCTTAAAATCTTGGTTAATCTCAGCCTTAACGTTCTTATAAAAAAAAAAAGTTATAGTTGTCTCAGTCATCTCATTTGCCTACTGAAAGACTATTCCAACTTAAAATTGTTAACAGATTGGTCTTGAAAACACACACCATAATTTAACTCTTATCTCGACGGCCTTGTTTGCAAGCGCTTAATTTGATCAACGCTCGACACCTAAAACCCAACACTTTACATACACAGAACTTTGATCAAAAAAAATGTCAGCTATTATTGCAACTCTTAACTTCTGTTTTACATCACTAACTAACATCACTAACTAACGCAAATTAAAGTTCAACATAGAACTGTTTGTTGCTGTTGTTAAAAATGAATCGCATTTATTGCTGGTCGGGACTTTCGTTAGACTTGTTGGCTCCTAAAGGAGCCGTTTTTTTAAGGGGGAGCTTGTAGTCAGGCACTTCCCTAACCACCAAATCCGTAGAGAGTACGTCCTTGGCGTTTGAGAGCGTAGACCACGTCCATGGCTGTCACTGTCTTTCGTTTGGCGTGCTCGGTGTAGGTCACAGCATCACGTATGACGTTCTCAAGGAAGACTTTCAGGACTCCGCGAGTCTCTTCGTAGATCAGACCAGAGATACGCTTCACACCACCGCGGCGAGCTAGACGACGGATAGCAGGCTTGGTTATGCCCTGGATGTTGTCTCTTAAAATTTTACGATGACGCTTAGCGCCGCCCTTTCCTAGACCTTTGCCTCCTTTACCGCGTCCAGACATGACTTGTTTTAGATAATCCAGTAGCGAAACTGCGAGTTAACGAACCCTGCCGACTTTGCTGGCGCTTTAGTTTGTCCAGTTGTACCTCTCGGGAAACATAACTTTCAAAACAAAGCAAAGGCCAACGCTTTGCCGACAGTCTCATGAATATTTATACTCGGCATGCCTTACTTTGGATAACTTACTTGCCCGTTAAGGAAAACTGTTACGAGAAATTCTCATTTCTTGTTAACAAAGTCAGACTTAAACTAAACAGGAAATATATATATATATCTATATCACAGTGCCCACAATTCCGTAATATTCCGCATGCTTTCGAGTCATTTTCAAATTTCTAGCAACAAGCTGCCTAAGATCGAAAGTTCAGCCGCATCTTCTTCACAACAGAAAAGCAAATTTCTCACAGCCAATCACATGCGTCATTAATCAGCCAATCGGATCACGGGCTTTCTGTTATAAATCGATTTTACTCAATGGTGGTGAAACAAATCAAAACTTTTTGATCGCTTTCAAAACGTCAAATCTCTACTTTCAGTCATGGCTCGTACCAAGCAAACGGCTCGAAAATCGACTGGTGGAAAAGCTCCTCGTAAGCAGTTAGCTACAAAAGCAGCCCGGAAGAGCGCTCCTGCTACTGGTGGTGTCAAGAAACCTCATCGTTACAGACCCGGAACAGTTGCTCTCCGAGAAATTCGCCGTTATCAGAAATCTACAGAACTACTCATCCGCAAGCTGCCTTTTCAGCGTCTTGTGCGAGAGATTGCGCAGGATTTCAAAACGGACCTGCGCTTTCAAAGCTCTGCCGTCCTAGCTCTCCAAGAGGCCAGTGAAGCCTATCTAGTGGGCTTGTTTGAGGATACCAACCTGTGCGCTATCCACGCCAAACGTGTCACCATTATGCCAAAGGATATCCAGTTGGCCAGACGAATCAGAGGCGAGCGTGCTTAAGTGAGCTTACGCTTCACATACTTAAAACTAAAACGGCTCCTTTAGGAGCCACCACTTGAAGATAAAGTCAATGACCAATAAATTGTACCCTTAACTTTTAGCAAGGTTCTGTCTTAACACGTTCCACATTTCTTTTTCTGAGGCCAAAGCTGTGTTGAAAACGAACAAACAAATGAACGAAAAATCCAACAAACGAAGGATAGAACTAACGAATACGCGAACCAGTCAAAAACAGACGAAGGAAAGAACGAACAATGAGCGAAGGAACGAACAAACAAACCAACGAACAAACGAAGGATAGAACTAACAAATCAACGAATAAACCAATGAAACTAACCAACCAACAAACTGACCAAACGTCAACAAAACATCAGTCCAATATCATTCTTTCTAGCGTTTCTTCGCATTAGACAGCGTTTGCCTTTACATGTCGGTCGATTCACTTCGAGTTTTATCGTGTTGTTGGAAAAAAGACTGTACCTCGGTCCCTTTAAAAAGGTTTTAATAAAGTATTTCAATGAAAAACTCAAATAAAACTGTGTACCAAGCAATTTATTCCCAAGTATTTGCATGAAAGAAACACAGAATAACAACGTCCGTTACTAACTTTGCCGGGCTTGTTCTCTCTGCGGTCCGCATTTACAAGTAAAAACTTACAATGCTAACAACGTGCCTCGAATTTCTCGAAAGAGTCACACAATTCACAGCTCAGTAGACCGACAGAAACTAGCAGAATGTCAGACAACGCTAAGCGAAAGATGACCAAAACCCCTGCCGAACATCCGAAATACGAAGAGATGATTAAGACTGCTATTCTCACGTTGAAAGATCGCAACGGTTCTTCACGCCAAGCGATCGAGAAGTACGTTAAGGCCAACTACAAGGTGGGAGATACAGCATCTCATCACGTCAAGACAGCTCTGAAGAAGGGTACAGCCAATGGAACCTTCATCCACACCAAGGGAGTGGGAGCTTCAGGATCATTTAAGCTACCAAAAGAGCAGAAAAAGCCGACCAGAAAGTCTGCTGCGCCGAGTAAAAGGCCGCTGGCTAAGCCAAAGAAACCCGCTGCTACAACGAAAGCTTCCACAAAGAAACCTGCGGCCAAGAAAGAGACTTCTTCTACGAAAAACTCTTCTACAAAAAGTCCGTCATCCAAGAAAGATACGTCCAAGAAGCCTGCAGTCAAGAAGCCATCAGGCACAAAGTCACCAACAAAGCCGAAGGTAGCTGCGAAGAAACCTAGCACAAAGAAAGAAGTTAAAAAGCCGGCCGCAGTCAAGAAAGCTAAGGTGACCAAGAAGAAGTAAACGAAGAGATATCTTCGCCCGGCGTCCAGTAAACCAAACGGCTCTTTTAGGAGCCACCAAATGAACAAAAGCAATGACCAACTTGAAAAAAAAAACAAAACATATATTTCCCTCCATATATTTGACGGAATAACAAAGTAAAACTAGGTGCAACACACACACTCGCACTCACACAGGATAAAAAAAAACAAAAAAACAGGCAATCGAAGATCAACGCCCGAAAGCTGCAAAGAAAATGCTCTTGTCAATAAGACGTAAGATAGATCTCGCAAAAAAAAAAAACGAAACAAAAGAGATCTTGAGCGTTGTTTAATAAGTTTCTCTGATGCTTGACCAGAGATGGAGTGAAACACTCGAGCGCGTGCGGAGAACGTGAACTTAGCCGTGAACTTCGGTCTAAAAAATCAAAAGAAAATAAAAACTGAAAACCGATAAGGTTGAAAAATGTCAAAGGTTCAGCATCTTGTGAAAAGTCACAAACTCTTCGGGCATAGGCTTTCTTCAGTGTGAAAACCATTACATGATACTTCGTGCGAGTGTTCATTGCAACGAAACAAACGGAAGCTAAGCGCGCGGAAACTGCCTGTTAAATTATGCGCGTGCGGAGAACATGACATTAGGTGCCACTGGCTTGTTGATTTTCGCGGGGAGTCTTATAATAGTCCACGATAAACGTTGACGGCACACGGAAAGCTTGCGTGAAAAACTGACAGGCAGCGTTCCGAGCTATCCTTTATAAAGAAAAGCATAAAGAACTTGAACTGGGCCATTCATTGCTGTAAACAGTTTTATTTTGCAAAAAAAAAAAAACACACACACACAAAAACTCTATGTATATATTTCTCTTAAATCTAATAGTTATCTCAAATCTGAAAGCTTAAAAGAAAGCCTTGTGTAGTGTGGCGATTAAAGGAGCAGAAGGGGTTAATAACTAAAGAACTGACACGTTGGACATTGCTTTTTATGACATGTGGTGGCTCCTAAAGGAGCCGTTTTTGTTGTGAATCAACGCTGGAGTCGATGTTTACTTGCTGCTGGTATACTTGGTGACAGCCTTAGTGCCTTCGCTGACAGCATGCTTTGCAAGTTCTCCAGGCAGAAGCAACCTGATGGCGGTCTGGATCTCGCGGGAGCTGATGGTCGACTTCTTGTTGTAGTGCGCCAGGCGGGAAGACTCATTGGCGATACGCTCGAAGATATCATTCACAAACGAATTCATGATACCCATGGCCTTGCTAGAAATACCCGTATCGGGATGAACTTGCTTAAGGACCTTGTAGATGTAGATCGCATAGCTCTCCTTTCTCTTTCCCTTCCTCTTTTTCTTGGCCGAACCATCAACTGCCGCCGACTTAGTTTTTCCCGCTCGCTTCTCGCCTTTCTTTGCTGCTGGAACTTTCGGTGCCATGTTTATCTGGCTTCTCTGAAAAATTGTTTGGAATTCTAGATGATCCGATGAGATCAGCTTTGAACATGCCACGGTAACTTAACTGCTATTTATTACAAATTATCCAGGAGGATTAATTAGTATGCGGATCGAAATTGCCTTTCGCCGATTGGTTATTTCATTAACTGACAACTACCCATAGGCCGACGCTACCGACAGCGCATTTTGCCTGCTAATTATCTTTTGTTCGGAGTACGGCGCGGTTTTGATTGGTGCGCTTTGATCCTCTGATTTGAAGAAAAATCAAATAAAAATCCGGGTCATAGTTTCGGGCTGACTAGACTAGAACAAAATCGTTCAACTCAACTTTGCCAGAGATAACAAGCAAAGAGAACATTCAGAAAGTGAAAATGACAGGTCGAGGAAAAGGCAAAGCTCCGGGCACCAAGTCTAAGAGCCGTTCATCCCGGGCAGGACTTCAGTTTCCTGTTGGTCGTATCCATCGTCTCCTTCGCAAAGGCAACTACGGCGAGCGTGTCGGCGCAGGTGCTCCAGTCTACTTGGCTGCCGTACTGGAGTATCTGAGCGCTGAGATTCTCGAGTTAGCTGGAAATGCTGCTCGGGACAACAAGAAAACCAGGATCATCCCTCGTCACCTGCAGTTAGCCGTTCGAAACGATGAAGAGTTAAACAAACTTCTTGCTGGTGTGACTATCGCTCAGGGTGGAGTTCTTCCCAACATACAAGCAGTGCTTCTACCCAAGAAGGCGGAGAAGAAACAACATTAAGCTCCCAGCTTAATAACAAACTCAAAACGGCTCTTTTAGGAGCCACCAAATGTTGATAACAGTCATGTTCCAATACAAAGATAAGCGGCCTTATAGCAATACATCAAAGTTACCAAAAACTACCTCCTGTTAGGCATTCGCTTCAACTACAAAACAAAACTAATGAAATCAATCTAAAGTTGCCTGCAGTACACACATAGAGAAAAACACAAGGCGTACAATAATTAGGCATGCGCGCGTTCGTTTTAAACCGAAAGTCCAGTGTATTATATTTATCAGCTGGAAGTCGATAAAAGTGACTTAAAACAGTCTTAGCGAGTTAATCTCTTGTGTGACTTTCATATATATTCTCTACGGCTTTTATTACAAGATCTAATAAGTACCTACGAGTGTTCGAGAAGTTGTCTAGTGGTCCTGCTCGGTTCGGCCAGGAAGGCGGCAAAAGCGAAAGAGCAATCCAAATGTCCGGCAGTAAACTTATTTACTATGTGGGTGTATTCATCATGCAGTTTGCAAATCTAGATATTCGCTGGCGCGTGCTACAGAAAGAATGCAACAGTTATGAATAAGAACTATTGCTGATTACTACAAGCCGAGATGTGTGTCATGCAATAGGAAAACCATTGTTAATGTTATACAAAGCGTGCCCGTAAGTAGTTGGGTTAGTTTAGATTTTTTTGTCACCCTTATTTTATGCTTGTCATCTAATCGACAGATTAGCGGAATAAAAACGTTCTTAACCGACTCTCAACCCGAGGAATGTTCTGGGAGAATGTTCTTAAAATCTTGGTTAATCTCAGCCTTAACGTTCTTATAAAAAAAAAAAGTTATAGTTGTCTCAGTCATCTCATTTGCCTACTGAAAGACTATTCCAACTTAAAATTGTTAACAGATTGGTCTTGAAAACACACACCATAATTTAACTCTTATCTCGACGGCCTTGTTTGCAAGCGCTTAATTTGATCAACGCTCGACACCTAAAACCCAACACTTTACATACACAGAACTTTGATCAAAAAAAATGTCAGCTATTATTGCAACTCTTAACTTCTGTTTTACATCACTAACTAACATCACTAACTAACGCAAATTAAAGTTCAACATAGAACTGTTTGTTGCTGTTGTTAAAAATGAATCGCATTTATTGCTGGTCGGGACTTTCGTTAGACTTGTTGGCTCCTAAAGGAGCCGTTTTTTTAAGGGGGAGCTTGTAGTCAGGCACTTCCCTAACCACCAAATCCGTAGAGAGTACGTCCTTGGCGTTTGAGAGCGTAGACCACGTCCATGGCTGTCACTGTCTTTCGTTTGGCGTGCTCGGTGTAGGTCACAGCATCACGTATGACGTTCTCAAGGAAGACTTTCAGGACTCCGCGAGTCTCTTCGTAGATCAGACCAGAGATACGCTTCACACCACCGCGGCGAGCTAGACGACGGATAGCAGGCTTGGTTATGCCCTGGATGTTGTCTCTTAAAATTTTACGATGACGCTTAGCGCCGCCCTTTCCTAGACCTTTGCCTCCTTTACCGCGTCCAGACATGACTTGTTTTAGATAATCCAGTAGCGAAACTGCGAGTTAACGAACCCTGCCGACTTTGCTGGCGCTTTAGTTTGTCCAGTTGTACCTCTCGGGAAACATAACTTTCAAAACAAAGCAAAGGCCAACGCTTTGCCGACAGTCTCATGAATATTTATACTCGGCATGCCTTACTTTGGATAACTTACTTGCCCGTTAAGGAAAACTGTTACGAGAAATTCTCATTTCTTGTTAACAAAGTCAGACTTAAACTAAACAGGAAATATATATATATATCTATATCACAGTGCCCACAATTCCGTAATATTCCGCATGCTTTCGAGTCATTTTCAAATTTCTAGCAACAAGCTGCCTAAGATCGAAAGTTCAGCCGCATCTTCTTCACAACAGAAAAGCAAATTTCTCACAGCCAATCACATGCGTCATTAATCAGCCAATCGGATCACGGGCTTTCTGTTATAAATCGATTTTACTCAATGGTGGTGAAACAAATCAAAACTTTTTGATCGCTTTCAAAACGTCAAATCTCTACTTTCAGTCATGGCTCGTACCAAGCAAACGGCTCGAAAATCGACTGGTGGAAAAGCTCCTCGTAAGCAGTTAGCTACAAAAGCAGCCCGGAAGAGCGCTCCTGCTACTGGTGGTGTCAAGAAACCTCATCGTTACAGACCCGGAACAGTTGCTCTCCGAGAAATTCGCCGTTATCAGAAATCTACAGAACTACTCATCCGCAAGCTGCCTTTTCAGCGTCTTGTGCGAGAGATTGCGCAGGATTTCAAAACGGACCTGCGCTTTCAAAGCTCTGCCGTCCTAGCTCTCCAAGAGGCCAGTGAAGCCTATCTAGTGGGCTTGTTTGAGGATACCAACCTGTGCGCTATCCACGCCAAACGTGTCACCATTATGCCAAAGGATATCCAGTTGGCCAGACGAATCAGAGGCGAGCGTGCTTAAGTGAGCTTACGCTTCACATACTTAAAACTAAAACGGCTCCTTTAGGAGCCACCACTTGAAGATAAAGTCAATGACCAATAAATTGTACCCTTAACTTTTAGCAAGGTTCTGTCTTAACACGTTCCACATTTCTTTTTCTGAGGCCAAAGCTGTGTTGAAAACGAACAAACAAATGAACGAAAAATCCAACAAACGAAGGATAGAACTAACGAATACGCGAACCAGTCAAAAACAGACGAAGGAAAGAACGAACAATGAGCGAAGGAACGAACAAACAAACCAACGAACAAACGAAGGATAGAACTAACAAATCAACGAATAAACCAATGAAACTAACCAACCAACAAACTGACCAAACGTCAACAAAACATCAGTCCAATATCATTCTTTCTAGCGTTTCTTCGCATTAGACAGCGTTTGCCTTTACATGTCGGTCGATTCACTTCGAGTTTTATCGTGTTGTTGGAAAAAAGACTGTACCTCGGTCCCTTTAAAAAGGTTTTAATAAAGTATTTCAATGAAAAACTCAAATAAAACTGTGTACCAAGCAATTTATTCCCAAGTATTTGCATGAAAGAAACACAGAATAACAACGTCCGTTACTAACTTTGCCGGGCTTGTTCTCTCTGCGGTCCGCATTTACAAGTAAAAACTTACAATGCTAACAACGTGCCTCGAATTTCTCGAAAGAGTCACACAATTCACAGCTCAGTAGACCGACAGAAACTAGCAGAATGTCAGACAACGCTAAGCGAAAGATGACCAAAACCCCTGCCGAACATCCGAAATACGAAGAGATGATTAAGACTGCTATTCTCACGTTGAAAGATCGCAACGGTTCTTCACGCCAAGCGATCGAGAAGTACGTTAAGGCCAACTACAAGGTGGGAGATACAGCATCTCATCACGTCAAGACAGCTCTGAAGAAGGGTACAGCCAATGGAACCTTCATCCACACCAAGGGAGTGGGAGCTTCAGGATCATTTAAGCTACCAAAAGAGCAGAAAAAGCCGACCAGAAAGTCTGCTGCGCCGAGTAAAAGGCCGCTGGCTAAGCCAAAGAAACCCGCTGCTACAACGAAAGCTTCCACAAAGAAACCTGCGGCCAAGAAAGAGACTTCTTCTACGAAAAACTCTTCTACAAAAAGTCCGTCATCCAAGAAAGATACGTCCAAGAAGCCTGCAGTCAAGAAGCCATCAGGCACAAAGTCACCAACAAAGCCGAAGGTAGCTGCGAAGAAACCTAGCACAAAGAAAGAAGTTAAAAAGCCGGCCGCAGTCAAGAAAGCTAAGGTGACCAAGAAGAAGTAAACGAAGAGATATCTTCGCCCGGCGTCCAGTAAACCAAACGGCTCTTTTAGGAGCCACCAAATGAACAAAAGCAATGACCAACTTGAAAAAAAAAACAAAACATATATTTCCCTCCATATATTTGACGGAATAACAAAGTAAAACTAGGTGCAACACACACACTCGCACTCACACAGGATAAAAAAAAACAAAAAAACAGGCAATCGAAGATCAACGCCCGAAAGCTGCAAAGAAAATGCTCTTGTCAATAAGACGTAAGATAGATCTCGCAAAAAAAAAAAACGAAACAAAAGAGATCTTGAGCGTTGTTTAATAAGTTTCTCTGATGCTTGACCAGAGATGGAGTGAAACACTCGAGCGCGTGCGGAGAACGTGAACTTAGCCGTGAACTTCGGTCTAAAAAATCAAAAGAAAATAAAAACTGAAAACCGATAAGGTTGAAAAATGTCAAAGGTTCAGCATCTTGTGAAAAGTCACAAACTCTTCGGGCATAGGCTTTCTTCAGTGTGAAAACCATTACATGATACTTCGTGCGAGTGTTCATTGCAACGAAACAAACGGAAGCTAAGCGCGCGGAAACTGCCTGTTAAATTATGCGCGTGCGGAGAACATGACATTAGGTGCCACTGGCTTGTTGATTTTCGCGGGGAGTCTTATAATAGTCCACGATAAACGTTGACGGCACACGGAAAGCTTGCGTGAAAAACTGACAGGCAGCGTTCCGAGCTATCCTTTATAAAGAAAAGCATAAAGAACTTGAACTGGGCCATTCATTGCTGTAAACAGTTTTATTTTGCAAAAAAAAAAAAACACACACACACAAAAACTCTATGTATATATTTCTCTTAAATCTAATAGTTATCTCAAATCTGAAAGCTTAAAAGAAAGCCTTGTGTAGTGTGGCGATTAAAGGAGCAGAAGGGGTTAATAACTAAAGAACTGACACGTTGGACATTGCTTTTTATGACATGTGGTGGCTCCTAAAGGAGCCGTTTTTGTTGTGAATCAACGCTGGAGTCGATGTTTACTTGCTGCTGGTATACTTGGTGACAGCCTTAGTGCCTTCGCTGACAGCATGCTTTGCAAGTTCTCCAGGCAGAAGCAACCTGATGGCGGTCTGGATCTCGCGGGAGCTGATGGTCGACTTCTTGTTGTAGTGCGCCAGGCGGGAAGACTCATTGGCGATACGCTCGAAGATATCATTCACAAACGAATTCATGATACCCATGGCCTTGCTAGAAATACCCGTATCGGGATGAACTTGCTTAAGGACCTTGTAGATGTAGATCGCATAGCTCTCCTTTCTCTTTCCCTTCCTCTTTTTCTTGGCCGAACCATCAACTGCCGCCGACTTAGTTTTTCCCGCTCGCTTCTCGCCTTTCTTTGCTGCTGGAACTTTCGGTGCCATGTTTATCTGGCTTCTCTGAAAAATTGTTTGGAATTCTAGATGATCCGATGAGATCAGCTTTGAACATGCCACGGTAACTTAACTGCTATTTATTACAAATTATCCAGGAGGATTAATTAGTATGCGGATCGAAATTGCCTTTCGCCGATTGGTTATTTCATTAACTGACAACTACCCATAGGCCGACGCTACCGACAGCGCATTTTGCCTGCTAATTATCTTTTGTTCGGAGTACGGCGCGGTTTTGATTGGTGCGCTTTGATCCTCTGATTTGAAGAAAAATCAAATAAAAATCCGGGTCATAGTTTCGGGCTGACTAGACTAGAACAAAATCGTTCAACTCAACTTTGCCAGAGATAACAAGCAAAGAGAACATTCAGAAAGTGAAAATGACAGGTCGAGGAAAAGGCAAAGCTCCGGGCACCAAGTCTAAGAGCCGTTCATCCCGGGCAGGACTTCAGTTTCCTGTTGGTCGTATCCATCGTCTCCTTCGCAAAGGCAACTACGGCGAGCGTGTCGGCGCAGGTGCTCCAGTCTACTTGGCTGCCGTACTGGAGTATCTGAGCGCTGAGATTCTCGAGTTAGCTGGAAATGCTGCTCGGGACAACAAGAAAACCAGGATCATCCCTCGTCACCTGCAGTTAGCCGTTCGAAACGATGAAGAGTTAAACAAACTTCTTGCTGGTGTGACTATCGCTCAGGGTGGAGTTCTTCCCAACATACAAGCAGTGCTTCTACCCAAGAAGGCGGAGAAGAAACAACATTAAGCTCCCAGCTTAATAACAAACTCAAAACGGCTCTTTTAGGAGCCACCAAATGTTGATAACAGTCATGTTCCAATACAAAGATAAGCGGCCTTATAGCAATACATCAAAGTTACCAAAAACTACCTCCTGTTAGGCATTCGCTTCAACTACAAAACAAAACTAATGAAATCAATCTAAAGTTGCCTGCAGTACACACATAGAGAAAAACACAAGGCGTACAATAATTAGGCATGCGCGCGTTCGTTTTAAACCGAAAGTCCAGTGTATTATATTTATCAGCTGGAAGTCGATAAAAGTGACTTAAAACAGTCTTAGCGAGTTAATCTCTTGTGTGACTTTCATATATATTCTCTACGGCTTTTATTACAAGATCTAATAAGTACCTACGAGTGTTCGAGAAGTTGTCTAGTGGTCCTGCTCGGTTCGGCCAGGAAGGCGGCAAAAGCGAAAGAGCAATCCAAATGTCCGGCAGTAAACTTATTTACTATGTGGGTGTATTCATCATGCAGTTTGCAAATCTAGATATTCGCTGGCGCGTGCTACAGAAAGAATGCAACAGTTATGAATAAGAACTATTGCTGATTACTACAAGCCGAGATGTGTGTCATGCAATAGGAAAACCATTGTTAATGTTATACAAAGCGTGCCCGTAAGTAGTTGGGTTAGTTTAGATTTTTTTGTCACCCTTATTTTATGCTTGTCATCTAATCGACAGATTAGCGGAATAAAAACGTTCTTAACCGACTCTCAACCCGAGGAATGTTCTGGGAGAATGTTCTTAAAATCTTGGTTAATCTCAGCCTTAACGTTCTTATAAAAAAAAAAAGTTATAGTTGTCTCAGTCATCTCATTTGCCTACTGAAAGACTATTCCAACTTAAAATTGTTAACAGATTGGTCTTGAAAACACACACCATAATTTAACTCTTATCTCGACGGCCTTGTTTGCAAGCGCTTAATTTGATCAACGCTCGACACCTAAAACCCAACACTTTACATACACAGAACTTTGATCAAAAAAAATGTCAGCTATTATTGCAACTCTTAACTTCTGTTTTACATCACTAACTAACATCACTAACTAACGCAAATTAAAGTTCAACATAGAACTGTTTGTTGCTGTTGTTAAAAATGAATCGCATTTATTGCTGGTCGGGACTTTCGTTAGACTTGTTGGCTCCTAAAGGAGCCGTTTTTTTAAGGGGGAGCTTGTAGTCAGGCACTTCCCTAACCACCAAATCCGTAGAGAGTACGTCCTTGGCGTTTGAGAGCGTAGACCACGTCCATGGCTGTCACTGTCTTTCGTTTGGCGTGCTCGGTGTAGGTCACAGCATCACGTATGACGTTCTCAAGGAAGACTTTCAGGACTCCGCGAGTCTCTTCGTAGATCAGACCAGAGATACGCTTCACACCACCGCGGCGAGCTAGACGACGGATAGCAGGCTTGGTTATGCCCTGGATGTTGTCTCTTAAAATTTTACGATGACGCTTAGCGCCGCCCTTTCCTAGACCTTTGCCTCCTTTACCGCGTCCAGACATGACTTGTTTTAGATAATCCAGTAGCGAAACTGCGAGTTAACGAACCCTGCCGACTTTGCTGGCGCTTTAGTTTGTCCAGTTGTACCTCTCGGGAAACATAACTTTCAAAACAAAGCAAAGGCCAACGCTTTGCCGACAGTCTCATGAATATTTATACTCGGCATGCCTTACTTTGGATAACTTACTTGCCCGTTAAGGAAAACTGTTACGAGAAATTCTCATTTCTTGTTAACAAAGTCAGACTTAAACTAAACAGGAAATATATATATATATCTATATCACAGTGCCCACAATTCCGTAATATTCCGCATGCTTTCGAGTCATTTTCAAATTTCTAGCAACAAGCTGCCTAAGATCGAAAGTTCAGCCGCATCTTCTTCACAACAGAAAAGCAAATTTCTCACAGCCAATCACATGCGTCATTAATCAGCCAATCGGATCACGGGCTTTCTGTTATAAATCGATTTTACTCAATGGTGGTGAAACAAATCAAAACTTTTTGATCGCTTTCAAAACGTCAAATCTCTACTTTCAGTCATGGCTCGTACCAAGCAAACGGCTCGAAAATCGACTGGTGGAAAAGCTCCTCGTAAGCAGTTAGCTACAAAAGCAGCCCGGAAGAGCGCTCCTGCTACTGGTGGTGTCAAGAAACCTCATCGTTACAGACCCGGAACAGTTGCTCTCCGAGAAATTCGCCGTTATCAGAAATCTACAGAACTACTCATCCGCAAGCTGCCTTTTCAGCGTCTTGTGCGAGAGATTGCGCAGGATTTCAAAACGGACCTGCGCTTTCAAAGCTCTGCCGTCCTAGCTCTCCAAGAGGCCAGTGAAGCCTATCTAGTGGGCTTGTTTGAGGATACCAACCTGTGCGCTATCCACGCCAAACGTGTCACCATTATGCCAAAGGATATCCAGTTGGCCAGACGAATCAGAGGCGAGCGTGCTTAAGTGAGCTTACGCTTCACATACTTAAAACTAAAACGGCTCCTTTAGGAGCCACCACTTGAAGATAAAGTCAATGACCAATAAATTGTACCCTTAACTTTTAGCAAGGTTCTGTCTTAACACGTTCCACATTTCTTTTTCTGAGGCCAAAGCTGTGTTGAAAACGAACAAACAAATGAACGAAAAATCCAACAAACGAAGGATAGAACTAACGAATACGCGAACCAGTCAAAAACAGACGAAGGAAAGAACGAACAATGAGCGAAGGAACGAACAAACAAACCAACGAACAAACGAAGGATAGAACTAACAAATCAACGAATAAACCAATGAAACTAACCAACCAACAAACTGACCAAACGTCAACAAAACATCAGTCCAATATCATTCTTTCTAGCGTTTCTTCGCATTAGACAGCGTTTGACTTTACATGTCGGTCGATTCACTTCGAGTTTTATCGTGTTGTTGGAAAAAAGACTGTACCTCGGTCCCTTTAAAAAGGTTTTAATAAAGTATTTCAATGAAAAACTCAAATAAAACTGTGTACCAAGCAATTTATTCCCAAGTATTTGCATGAAAGAAACACAGAATAACAACGTCCGTTACTAACTTTGCCGGGCTTGTTCTCTCTGCGGTCCGCATTTACAAGTAAAAACTTACAATGCTAACAACGTGCCTCGAATTTCTCGAAAGAGTCACACAATTCACAGCTCAGTAGACCGACAGAAACTAGCAGAATGTCAGACAACGCTAAGCGAAAGATGACCAAAACCCCTGCCGAACATCCGAAATACGAAGAGATGATTAAGACTGCTATTCTCACGTTGAAAGATCGCAACGGTTCTTCACGCCAAGCGATCGAGAAGTACGTTAAGGCCAACTACAAGGTGGGAGATACAGCATCTCATCACGTCAAGACAGCTCTGAAGAAGGGTACAGCCAATGGAACCTTCATCCACACCAAGGGAGTGGGAGCTTCAGGATCATTTAAGCTACCAAAAGAGCAGAAAAAGCCGACCAGAAAGTCTGCTGCGCCGAGTAAAAGGCCGCTGGCTAAGCCAAAGAAACCCGCTGCTACAACGAAAGCTTCCACAAAGAAACCTGCGGCCAAGAAAGAGACTTCTTCTACGAAAAACTCTTCTACAAAAAGTCCGTCATCCAAGAAAGATACGTCCAAGAAGCCTGCAGTCAAGAAGCCATCAGGCACAAAGTCACCAACAAAGCCGAAGGTAGCTGCGAAGAAACCTAGCACAAAGAAAGAAGTTAAAAAGCCGGCCGCAGTCAAGAAAGCTAAGGTGACCAAGAAGAAGTAAACGAAGAGATATCTTCGCCCGGCGTCCAGTAAACCAAACGGCTCTTTTAGGAGCCACCAAATGAACAAAAGCAATGACCAACTTGAAAAAAAAAACAAAACATATATTTCCCTCCATATATTTGACGGAATAACAAAGTAAAACTAGGTGCAACACACACACTCGCACTCACACAGGATAAAAAAAAACAAAAAAACAGGCAATCGAAGATCAACGCCCGAAAGCTGCAAAGAAAATGCTCTTGTCAATAAGACGTAAGATAGATCTCGCAAAAAAAAAAAACGAAACAAAAGAGATCTTGAGCGTTGTTTAATAAGTTTCTCTGATGCTTGACCAGAGATGGAGTGAAACACTCGAGCGCGTGCGGAGAACGTGAACTTAGCCGTGAACTTCGGTCTAAAAAATCAAAAGAAAATAAAAACTGAAAACCGATAAGGTTGAAAAATGTCAAAGGTTCAGCATCTTGTGAAAAGTCACAAACTCTTCGGGCATAGGCTTTCTTCAGTGTGAAAACCATTACATGATACTTCGTGCGAGTGTTCATTGCAACGAAACAAACGGAAGCTAAGCGCGCGGAAACTGCCTGTTAAATTATGCGCGTGCGGAGAACATGACATTAGGTGCCACTGGCTTGTTGATTTTCGCGGGGAGTCTTATAATAGTCCACGATAAACGTTGACGGCACACGGAAAGCTTGCGTGAAAAACTGACAGGCAGCGTTCCGAGCTATCCTTTATAAAGAAAAGCATAAAGAACTTGAACTGGGCCATTCATTGCTGTAAACAGTTTTATTTTGCAAAAAAAAAAAAACACACACACACAAAAACTCTATGTATATATTTCTCTTAAATCTAATAGTTATCTCAAATCTGAAAGCTTAAAAGAAAGCCTTGTGTAGTGTGGCGATTAAAGGAGCAGAAGGGGTTAATAACTAAAGAACTGACACGTTGGACATTGCTTTTTATGACATGTGGTGGCTCCTAAAGGAGCCGTTTTTGTTGTGAATCAACGCTGGAGTCGATGTTTACTTGCTGCTGGTATACTTGGTGACAGCCTTAGTGCCTTCGCTGACAGCATGCTTTGCAAGTTCTCCAGGCAGAAGCAACCTGATGGCGGTCTGGATCTCGCGGGAGCTGATGGTCGACTTCTTGTTGTAGTGCGCCAGGCGGGAAGACTCATTGGCGATACGCTCGAAGATATCATTCACAAACGAATTCATGATACCCATGGCCTTGCTAGAAATACCCGTATCGGGATGAACTTGCTTAAGGACCTTGTAGATGTAGATCGCATAGCTCTCCTTTCTCTTTCCCTTCCTCTTTTTCTTGGCCGAACCATCAACTGCCGCCGACTTAGTTTTTCCCGCTCGCTTCTCGCCTTTCTTTGCTGCTGGAACTTTCGGTGCCATGTTTATCTGGCTTCTCTGAAAAATTGTTTGGAATTCTAGATGATCCGATGAGATCAGCTTTGAACATGCCACGGTAACTTAACTGCTATTTATTACAAATTATCCAGGAGGATTAATTAGTATGCGGATCGAAATTGCCTTTCGCCGATTGGTTATTTCATTAACTGACAACTACCCATAGGCCGACGCTACCGACAGCGCATTTTGCCTGCTAATTATCTTTTGTTCGGAGTACGGCGCGGTTTTGATTGGTGCGCTTTGATCCTCTGATTTGAAGAAAAATCAAATAAAAATCCGGGTCATAGTTTCGGGCTGACTAGACTAGAACAAAATCGTTCAACTCAACTTTGCCAGAGATAACAAGCAAAGAGAACATTCAGAAAGTGAAAATGACAGGTCGAGGAAAAGGCAAAGCTCCGGGCACCAAGTCTAAGAGCCGTTCATCCCGGGCAGGACTTCAGTTTCCTGTTGGTCGTATCCATCGTCTCCTTCGCAAAGGCAACTACGGCGAGCGTGTCGGCGCAGGTGCTCCAGTCTACTTGGCTGCCGTACTGGAGTATCTGAGCGCTGAGATTCTCGAGTTAGCTGGAAATGCTGCTCGGGACAACAAGAAAACCAGGATCATCCCTCGTCACCTGCAGTTAGCCGTTCGAAACGATGAAGAGTTAAACAAACTTCTTGCTGGTGTGACTATCGCTCAGGGTGGAGTTCTTCCCAACATACAAGCAGTGCTTCTACCCAAGAAGGCGGAGAAGAAACAACATTAAGCTCCCAGCTTAATAACAAACTCAAAACGGCTCTTTTAGGAGCCACCAAATGTTGATAACAGTCATGTTCCAATACAAAGATAAGCGGCCTTATAGCAATACATCAAAGTTACCAAAAACTACCTCCTGTTAGGCATTCGCTTCAACTACAAAACAAAACTAATGAAATCAATCTAAAGTTGCCTGCAGTACACACATAGAGAAAAACACAAGGCGTACAATAATTAGGCATGCGCGCGTTCGTTTTAAACCGAAAGTCCAGTGTATTATATTTATCAGCTGGAAGTCGATAAAAGTGACTTAAAACAGTCTTAGCGAGTTAATCTCTTGTGTGACTTTCATATATATTCTCTACGGCTTTTATTACAAGATCTAATAAGTACCTACGAGTGTTCGAGAAGTTGTCTAGTGGTCCTGCTCGGTTCGGCCAGGAAGGCGGCAAAAGCGAAAGAGCAATCCAAATGTCCGGCAGTAAACTTATTTACTATGTGGGTGTATTCATCATGCAGTTTGCAAATCTAGATATTCGCTGGCGCGTGCTACAGAAAGAATGCAACAGTTATGAATAAGAACTATTGCTGATTACTACAAGCCGAGATGTGTGTCATGCAATAGGAAAACCATTGTTAATGTTATACAAAGCGTGCCCGTAAGTAGTTGGGTTAGTTTAGATTTTTTTGTCACCCTTATTTTATGCTTGTCATCTAATCGACAGATTAGCGGAATAAAAACGTTCTTAACCGACTCTCAACCCGAGGAATGTTCTGGGAGAATGTTCTTAAAATCTTGGTTAATCTCAGCCTTAACGTTCTTATAAAAAAAAAAAGTTATAGTTGTCTCAGTCATCTCATTTGCCTACTGAAAGACTATTCCAACTTAAAATTGTTAACAGATTGGTCTTGAAAACACACACCATAATTTAACTCTTATCTCGACGGCCTTGTTTGCAAGCGCTTAATTTGATCAACGCTCGACACCTAAAACCCAACACTTTACATACACAGAACTTTGATCAAAAAAAATGTCAGCTATTATTGCAACTCTTAACTTCTGTTTTACATCACTAACTAACATCACTAACTAACGCAAATTAAAGTTCAACATAGAACTGTTTGTTGCTGTTGTTAAAAATGAATCGCATTTATTGCTGGTCGGGACTTTCGTTAGACTTGTTGGCTCCTAAAGGAGCCGTTTTTTTAAGGGGGAGCTTGTAGTCAGGCACTTCCCTAACCACCAAATCCGTAGAGAGTACGTCCTTGGCGTTTGAGAGCGTAGACCACGTCCATGGCTGTCACTGTCTTTCGTTTGGCGTGCTCGGTGTAGGTCACAGCATCACGTATGACGTTCTCAAGGAAGACTTTCAGGACTCCGCGAGTCTCTTCGTAGATCAGACCAGAGATACGCTTCACACCACCGCGGCGAGCTAGACGACGGATAGCAGGCTTGGTTATGCCCTGGATGTTGTCTCTTAAAATTTTACGATGACGCTTAGCGCCGCCCTTTCCTAGACCTTTGCCTCCTTTACCGCGTCCAGACATGACTTGTTTTAGATAATCCAGTAGCGAAACTGCGAGTTAACGAACCCTGCCGACTTTGCTGGCGCTTTAGTTTGTCCAGTTGTACCTCTCGGGAAACATAACTTTCAAAACAAAGCAAAGGCCAACGCTTTGCCGACAGTCTCATGAATATTTATACTCGGCATGCCTTACTTTGGATAACTTACTTGCCCGTTAAGGAAAACTGTTACGAGAAATTCTCATTTCTTGTTAACAAAGTCAGACTTAAACTAAACAGGAAATATATATATATATCTATATCACAGTGCCCACAATTCCGTAATATTCCGCATGCTTTCGAGTCATTTTCAAATTTCTAGCAACAAGCTGCCTAAGATCGAAAGTTCAGCCGCATCTTCTTCACAACAGAAAAGCAAATTTCTCACAGCCAATCACATGCGTCATTAATCAGCCAATCGGATCACGGGCTTTCTGTTATAAATCGATTTTACTCAATGGTGGTGAAACAAATCAAAACTTTTTGATCGCTTTCAAAACGTCAAATCTCTACTTTCAGTCATGGCTCGTACCAAGCAAACGGCTCGAAAATCGACTGGTGGAAAAGCTCCTCGTAAGCAGTTAGCTACAAAAGCAGCCCGGAAGAGCGCTCCTGCTACTGGTGGTGTCAAGAAACCTCATCGTTACAGACCCGGAACAGTTGCTCTCCGAGAAATTCGCCGTTATCAGAAATCTACAGAACTACTCATCCGCAAGCTGCCTTTTCAGCGTCTTGTGCGAGAGATTGCGCAGGATTTCAAAACGGACCTGCGCTTTCAAAGCTCTGCCGTCCTAGCTCTCCAAGAGGCCAGTGAAGCCTATCTAGTGGGCTTGTTTGAGGATACCAACCTGTGCGCTATCCACGCCAAACGTGTCACCATTATGCCAAAGGATATCCAGTTGGCCAGACGAATCAGAGGCGAGCGTGCTTAAGTGAGCTTACGCTTCACATACTTAAAACTAAAACGGCTCCTTTAGGAGCCACCACTTGAAGATAAAGTCAATGACCAATAAATTGTACCCTTAACTTTTAGCAAGGTTCTGTCTTAACACGTTCCACATTTCTTTTTCTGAGGCCAAAGCTGTGTTGAAAACGAACAAACAAATGAACGAAAAATCCAACAAACGAAGGATAGAACTAACGAATACGCGAACCAGTCAAAAACAGACGAAGGAAAGAACGAACAATGAGCGAAGGAACGAACAAACAAACCAACGAACAAACGAAGGATAGAACTAACAAATCAACGAATAAACCAATGAAACTAACCAACCAACAAACTGACCAAACGTCAACAAAACATCAGTCCAATATCATTCTTTCTAGCGTTTCTTCGCATTAGACAGCGTTTGCCTTTACATGTCGGTCGATTCACTTCGAGTTTTATCGTGTTGTTGGAAAAAAGACTGTACCTCGGTCCCTTTAAAAAGGTTTTAATAAAGTATTTCAATGAAAAACTCAAATAAAACTGTGTACCAAGCAATTTATTCCCAAGTATTTGCATGAAAGAAACACAGAATAACAACGTCCGTTACTAACTTTGCCGGGCTTGTTCTCTCTGCGGTCCGCATTTACAAGTAAAAACTTACAATGCTAACAACGTGCCTCGAATTTCTCGAAAGAGTCACACAATTCACAGCTCAGTAGACCGACAGAAACTAGCAGAATGTCAGACAACGCTAAGCGAAAGATGACCAAAACCCCTGCCGAACATCCGAAATACGAAGAGATGATTAAGACTGCTATTCTCACGTTGAAAGATCGCAACGGTTCTTCACGCCAAGCGATCGAGAAGTACGTTAAGGCCAACTACAAGGTGGGAGATACAGCATCTCATCACGTCAAGACAGCTCTGAAGAAGGGTACAGCCAATGGAACCTTCATCCACACCAAGGGAGTGGGAGCTTCAGGATCATTTAAGCTACCAAAAGAGCAGAAAAAGCCGACCAGAAAGTCTGCTGCGCCGAGTAAAAGGCCGCTGGCTAAGCCAAAGAAACCCGCTGCTACAACGAAAGCTTCCACAAAGAAACCTGCGGCCAAGAAAGAGACTTCTTCTACGAAAAACTCTTCTACAAAAAGTCCGTCATCCAAGAAAGATACGTCCAAGAAGCCTGCAGTCAAGAAGCCATCAGGCACAAAGTCACCAACAAAGCCGAAGGTAGCTGCGAAGAAACCTAGCACAAAGAAAGAAGTTAAAAAGCCGGCCGCAGTCAAGAAAGCTAAGGTGACCAAGAAGAAGTAAACGAAGAGATATCTTCGCCCGGCGTCCAGTAAACCAAACGGCTCTTTTAGGAGCCACCAAATGAACAAAAGCAATGACCAACTTGAAAAAAAAAACAAAACATATATTTCCCTCCATATATTTGACGGAATAACAAAGTAAAACTAGGTGCAACACACACACTCGCACTCACACAGGATAAAAAAAAACAAAAAAACAGGCAATCGAAGATCAACGCCCGAAAGCTGCAAAGAAAATGCTCTTGTCAATAAGACGTAAGATAGATCTCGCAAAAAAAAAAAACGAAACAAAAGAGATCTTGAGCGTTGTTTAATAAGTTTCTCTGATGCTTGACCAGAGATGGAGTGAAACACTCGAGCGCGTGCGGAGAACGTGAACTTAGCCGTGAACTTCGGTCTAAAAAATCAAAAGAAAATAAAAACTGAAAACCGATAAGGTTGAAAAATGTCAAAGGTTCAGCATCTTGTGAAAAGTCACAAACTCTTCGGGCATAGGCTTTCTTCAGTGTGAAAACCATTACATGATACTTCGTGCGAGTGTTCATTGCAACGAAACAAACGGAAGCTAAGCGCGCGGAAACTGCCTGTTAAATTATGCGCGTGCGGAGAACATGACATTAGGTGCCACTGGCTTGTTGATTTTCGCGGGGAGTCTTATAATAGTCCACGATAAACGTTGACGGCACACGGAAAGCTTGCGTGAAAAACTGACAGGCAGCGTTCCGAGCTATCCTTTATAAAGAAAAGCATAAAGAACTTGAACTGGGCCATTCATTGCTGTAAACAGTTTTATTTTGCAAAAAAAAAAAAACACACACACACAAAAACTCTATGTATATATTTCTCTTAAATCTAATAGTTATCTCAAATCTGAAAGCTTAAAAGAAAGCCTTGTGTAGTGTGGCGATTAAAGGAGCAGAAGGGGTTAATAACTAAAGAACTGACACGTTGGACATTGCTTTTTATGACATGTGGTGGCTCCTAAAGGAGCCGTTTTTGTTGTGAATCAACGCTGGAGTCGATGTTTACTTGCTGCTGGTATACTTGGTGACAGCCTTAGTGCCTTCGCTGACAGCATGCTTTGCAAGTTCTCCAGGCAGAAGCAACCTGATGGCGGTCTGGATCTCGCGGGAGCTGATGGTCGACTTCTTGTTGTAGTGCGCCAGGCGGGAAGACTCATTGGCGATACGCTCGAAGATATCATTCACAAACGAATTCATGATACCCATGGCCTTGCTAGAAATACCCGTATCGGGATGAACTTGCTTAAGGACCTTGTAGATGTAGATCGCATAGCTCTCCTTTCTCTTTCCCTTCCTCTTTTTCTTGGCCGAACCATCAACTGCCGCCGACTTAGTTTTTCCCGCTCGCTTCTCGCCTTTCTTTGCTGCTGGAACTTTCGGTGCCATGTTTATCTGGCTTCTCTGAAAAATTGTTTGGAATTCTAGATGATCCGATGAGATCAGCTTTGAACATGCCACGGTAACTTAACTGCTATTTATTACAAATTATCCAGGAGGATTAATTAGTATGCGGATCGAAATTGCCTTTCGCCGATTGGTTATTTCATTAACTGACAACTACCCATAGGCCGACGCTACCGACAGCGCATTTTGCCTGCTAATTATCTTTTGTTCGGAGTACGGCGCGGTTTTGATTGGTGCGCTTTGATCCTCTGATTTGAAGAAAAATCAAATAAAAATCCGGGTCATAGTTTCGGGCTGACTAGACTAGAACAAAATCGTTCAACTCAACTTTGCCAGAGATAACAAGCAAAGAGAACATTCAGAAAGTGAAAATGACAGGTCGAGGAAAAGGCAAAGCTCCGGGCACCAAGTCTAAGAGCCGTTCATCCCGGGCAGGACTTCAGTTTCCTGTTGGTCGTATCCATCGTCTCCTTCGCAAAGGCAACTACGGCGAGCGTGTCGGCGCAGGTGCTCCAGTCTACTTGGCTGCCGTACTGGAGTATCTGAGCGCTGAGATTCTCGAGTTAGCTGGAAATGCTGCTCGGGACAACAAGAAAACCAGGATCATCCCTCGTCACCTGCAGTTAGCCGTTCGAAACGATGAAGAGTTAAACAAACTTCTTGCTGGTGTGACTATCGCTCAGGGTGGAGTTCTTCCCAACATACAAGCAGTGCTTCTACCCAAGAAGGCGGAGAAGAAACAACATTAAGCTCCCAGCTTAATAACAAACTCAAAACGGCTCTTTTAGGAGCCACCAAATGTTGATAACAGTCATGTTCCAATACAAAGATAAGCGGCCTTATAGCAATACATCAAAGTTACCAAAAACTACCTCCTGTTAGGCATTCGCTTCAACTACAAAACAAAACTAATGAAATCAATCTAAAGTTGCCTGCAGTACACACATAGAGAAAAACACAAGGCGTACAATAATTAGGCATGCGCGCGTTCGTTTTAAACCGAAAGTCCAGTGTATTATATTTATCAGCTGGAAGTCGATAAAAGTGACTTAAAACAGTCTTAGCGAGTTAATCTCTTGTGTGACTTTCATATATATTCTCTACGGCTTTTATTACAAGATCTAATAAGTACCTACGAGTGTTCGAGAAGTTGTCTAGTGGTCCTGCTCGGTTCGGCCAGGAAGGCGGCAAAAGCGAAAGAGCAATCCAAATGTCCGGCAGTAAACTTATTTACTATGTGGGTGTATTCATCATGCAGTTTGCAAATCTAGATATTCGCTGGCGCGTGCTACAGAAAGAATGCAACAGTTATGAATAAGAACTATTGCTGATTACTACAAGCCGAGATGTGTGTCATGCAATAGGAAAACCATTGTTAATGTTATACAAAGCGTGCCCGTAAGTAGTTGGGTTAGTTTAGATTTTTTTGTCACCCTTATTTTATGCTTGTCATCTAATCGACAGATTAGCGGAATAAAAACGTTCTTAACCGACTCTCAACCCGAGGAATGTTCTGGGAGAATGTTCTTAAAATCTTGGTTAATCTCAGCCTTAACGTTCTTATAAAAAAAAAAAGTTATAGTTGTCTCAGTCATCTCATTTGCCTACTGAAAGACTATTCCAACTTAAAATTGTTAACAGATTGGTCTTGAAAACACACACCATAATTTAACTCTTATCTCGACGGCCTTGTTTGCAAGCGCTTAATTTGATCAACGCTCGACACCTAAAACCCAACACTTTACATACACAGAACTTTGATCAAAAAAAATGTCAGCTATTATTGCAACTCTTAACTTCTGTTTTACATCACTAACTAACATCACTAACTAACGCAAATTAAAGTTCAACATAGAACTGTTTGTTGCTGTTGTTAAAAATGAATCGCATTTATTGCTGGTCGGGACTTTCGTTAGACTTGTTGGCTCCTAAAGGAGCCGTTTTTTTAAGGGGGAGCTTGTAGTCAGGCACTTCCCTAACCACCAAATCCGTAGAGAGTACGTCCTTGGCGTTTGAGAGCGTAGACCACGTCCATGGCTGTCACTGTCTTTCGTTTGGCGTGCTCGGTGTAGGTCACAGCATCACGTATGACGTTCTCAAGGAAGACTTTCAGGACTCCGCGAGTCTCTTCGTAGATCAGACCAGAGATACGCTTCACACCACCGCGGCGAGCTAGACGACGGATAGCAGGCTTGGTTATGCCCTGGATGTTGTCTCTTAAAATTTTACGATGACGCTTAGCGCCGCCCTTTCCTAGACCTTTGCCTCCTTTACCGCGTCCAGACATGACTTGTTTTAGATAATCCAGTAGCGAAACTGCGAGTTAACGAACCCTGCCGACTTTGCTGGCGCTTTAGTTTGTCCAGTTGTACCTCTCGGGAAACATAACTTTCAAAACAAAGCAAAGGCCAACGCTTTGCCGACAGTCTCATGAATATTTATACTCGGCATGCCTTACTTTGGATAACTTACTTGCCCGTTAAGGAAAACTGTTACGAGAAATTCTCATTTCTTGTTAACAAAGTCAGACTTAAACTAAACAGGAAATATATATATATATCTATATCACAGTGCCCACAATTCCGTAATATTCCGCATGCTTTCGAGTCATTTTCAAATTTCTAGCAACAAGCTGCCTAAGATCGAAAGTTCAGCCGCATCTTCTTCACAACAGAAAAGCAAATTTCTCACAGCCAATCACATGCGTCATTAATCAGCCAATCGGATCACGGGCTTTCTGTTATAAATCGATTTTACTCAATGGTGGTGAAACAAATCAAAACTTTTTGATCGCTTTCAAAACGTCAAATCTCTACTTTCAGTCATGGCTCGTACCAAGCAAACGGCTCGAAAATCGACTGGTGGAAAAGCTCCTCGTAAGCAGTTAGCTACAAAAGCAGCCCGGAAGAGCGCTCCTGCTACTGGTGGTGTCAAGAAACCTCATCGTTACAGACCCGGAACAGTTGCTCTCCGAGAAATTCGCCGTTATCAGAAATCTACAGAACTACTCATCCGCAAGCTGCCTTTTCAGCGTCTTGTGCGAGAGATTGCGCAGGATTTCAAAACGGACCTGCGCTTTCAAAGCTCTGCCGTCCTAGCTCTCCAAGAGGCCAGTGAAGCCTATCTAGTGGGCTTGTTTGAGGATACCAACCTGTGCGCTATCCACGCCAAACGTGTCACCATTATGCCAAAGGATATCCAGTTGGCCAGACGAATCAGAGGCGAGCGTGCTTAAGTGAGCTTACGCTTCACATACTTAAAACTAAAACGGCTCCTTTAGGAGCCACCACTTGAAGATAAAGTCAATGACCAATAAATTGTACCCTTAACTTTTAGCAAGGTTCTGTCTTAACACGTTCCACATTTCTTTTTCTGAGGCCAAAGCTGTGTTGAAAACGAACAAACAAATGAACGAAAAATCCAACAAACGAAGGATAGAACTAACGAATACGCGAACCAGTCAAAAACAGACGAAGGAAAGAACGAACAATGAGCGAAGGAACGAACAAACAAACCAACGAACAAACGAAGGATAGAACTAACAAATCAACGAATAAACCAATGAAACTAACCAACCAACAAACTGACCAAACGTCAACAAAACATCAGTCCAATATCATTCTTTCTAGCGTTTCTTCGCATTAGACAGCGTTTGCCTTTACATGTCGGTCGATTCACTTCGAGTTTTATCGTGTTGTTGGAAAAAAGACTGTACCTCGGTCCCTTTAAAAAGGTTTTAATAAAGTATTTCAATGAAAAACTCAAATAAAACTGTGTACCAAGCAATTTATTCCCAAGTATTTGCATGAAAGAAACACAGAATAACAACGTCCGTTACTAACTTTGCCGGGCTTGTTCTCTCTGCGGTCCGCATTTACAAGTAAAAACTTACAATGCTAACAACGTGCCTCGAATTTCTCGAAAGAGTCACACAATTCACAGCTCAGTAGACCGACAGAAACTAGCAGAATGTCAGACAACGCTAAGCGAAAGATGACCAAAACCCCTGCCGAACATCCGAAATACGAAGAGATGATTAAGACTGCTATTCTCACGTTGAAAGATCGCAACGGTTCTTCACGCCAAGCGATCGAGAAGTACGTTAAGGCCAACTACAAGGTGGGAGATACAGCATCTCATCACGTCAAGACAGCTCTGAAGAAGGGTACAGCCAATGGAACCTTCATCCACACCAAGGGAGTGGGAGCTTCAGGATCATTTAAGCTACCAAAAGAGCAGAAAAAGCCGACCAGAAAGTCTGCTGCGCCGAGTAAAAGGCCGCTGGCTAAGCCAAAGAAACCCGCTGCTACAACGAAAGCTTCCACAAAGAAACCTGCGGCCAAGAAAGAGACTTCTTCTACGAAAAACTCTTCTACAAAAAGTCCGTCATCCAAGAAAGATACGTCCAAGAAGCCTGCAGTCAAGAAGCCATCAGGCACAAAGTCACCAACAAAGCCGAAGGTAGCTGCGAAGAAACCTAGCACAAAGAAAGAAGTTAAAAAGCCGGCCGCAGTCAAGAAAGCTAAGGTGACCAAGAAGAAGTAAACGAAGAGATATCTTCGCCCGGCGTCCAGTAAACCAAACGGCTCTTTTAGGAGCCACCAAATGAACAAAAGCAATGACCAACTTGAAAAAAAAAACAAAACATATATTTCCCTCCATATATTTGACGGAATAACAAAGTAAAACTAGGTGCAACACACACACTCGCACTCACACAGGATAAAAAAAAACAAAAAAACAGGCAATCGAAGATCAACGCCCGAAAGCTGCAAAGAAAATGCTCTTGTCAATAAGACGTAAGATAGATCTCGCAAAAAAAAAAAACGAAACAAAAGAGATCTTGAGCGTTGTTTAATAAGTTTCTCTGATGCTTGACCAGAGATGGAGTGAAACACTCGAGCGCGTGCGGAGAACGTGAACTTAGCCGTGAACTTCGGTCTAAAAAATCAAAAGAAAATAAAAACTGAAAACCGATAAGGTTGAAAAATGTCAAAGGTTCAGCATCTTGTGAAAAGTCACAAACTCTTCGGGCATAGGCTTTCTTCAGTGTGAAAACCATTACATGATACTTCGTGCGAGTGTTCATTGCAACGAAACAAACGGAAGCTAAGCGCGCGGAAACTGCCTGTTAAATTATGCGCGTGCGGAGAACATGACATTAGGTGCCACTGGCTTGTTGATTTTCGCGGGGAGTCTTATAATAGTCCACGATAAACGTTGACGGCACACGGAAAGCTTGCGTGAAAAACTGACAGGCAGCGTTCCGAGCTATCCTTTATAAAGAAAAGCATAAAGAACTTGAACTGGGCCATTCATTGCTGTAAACAGTTTTATTTTGCAAAAAAAAAAAACACACACACACACAAAAACTCTATGTATATATTTCTCTTAAATCTAATAGTTATCTCAAATCTGAAAGCTTAAAAGAAAGCCTTGTGTAGTGTGGCGATTAAAGGAGCAGAAGGGGTTAATAACTAAAGAACTGACACGTTGGACATTGCTTTTTATGACATGTGGTGGCTCCTAAAGGAGCCGTTTTTGTTGTGAATCAACGCTGGAGTCGATGTTTACTTGCTGCTGGTATACTTGGTGACAGCCTTAGTGCCTTCGCTGACAGCATGCTTTGCAAGTTCTCCAGGCAGAAGCAACCTGATGGCGGTCTGGATCTCGCGGGAGCTGATGGTCGACTTCTTGTTGTAGTGCGCCAGGCGGGAAGACTCATTGGCGATACGCTCGAAGATATCATTCACAAACGAATTCATGATACCCATGGCCTTGCTAGAAATACCCGTATCGGGATGAACTTGCTTAAGGACCTTGTAGATGTAGATCGCATAGCTCTCCTTTCTCTTTCCCTTCCTCTTTTTCTTGGCCGAACCATCAACTGCCGCCGACTTAGTTTTTCCCGCTCGCTTCTCGCCTTTCTTTGCTGCTGGAACTTTCGGTGCCATGTTTATCTGGCTTCTCTGAAAAATTGTTTGGAATTCTAGATGATCCGATGAGATCAGCTTTGAACATGCCACGGTAACTTAACTGCTATTTATTACAAATTATCCAGGAGGATTAATTAGTATGCGGATCGAAATTGCCTTTCGCCGATTGGTTATTTCATTAACTGACAACTACCCATAGGCCGACGCTACCGACAGCGCATTTTGCCTGCTAATTATCTTTTGTTCGGAGTACGGCGCGGTTTTGATTGGTGCGCTTTGATCCTCTGATTTGAAGAAAAATCAAATAAAAATCCGGGTCATAGTTTCGGGCTGACTAGACTAGAACAAAATCGTTCAACTCAACTTTGCCAGAGATAACAAGCAAAGAGAACATTCAGAAAGTGAAAATGACAGGTCGAGGAAAAGGCAAAGCTCCGGGCACCAAGTCTAAGAGCCGTTCATCCCGGGCAGGACTTCAGTTTCCTGTTGGTCGTATCCATCGTCTCCTTCGCAAAGGCAACTACGGCGAGCGTGTCGGCGCAGGTGCTCCAGTCTACTTGGCTGCCGTACTGGAGTATCTGAGCGCTGAGATTCTCGAGTTAGCTGGAAATGCTGCTCGGGACAACAAGAAAACCAGGATCATCCCTCGTCACCTGCAGTTAGCCGTTCGAAACGATGAAGAGTTAAACAAACTTCTTGCTGGTGTGACTATCGCTCAGGGTGGAGTTCTTCCCAACATACAAGCAGTGCTTCTACCCAAGAAGGCGGAGAAGAAACAACATTAAGCTCCCAGCTTAATAACAAACTCAAAACGGCTCTTTTAGGAGCCACCAAATGTTGATAACAGTCATGTTCCAATACAAAGATAAGCGGCCTTATAGCAATACATCAAAGTTACCAAAAACTACCTCCTGTTAGGCATTCGCTTCAACTACAAAACAAAACTAATGAAATCAATCTAAAGTTGCCTGCAGTACACACATAGAGAAAAACACAAGGCGTACAATAATTAGGCATGCGCGCGTTCGTTTTAAACCGAAAGTCCAGTGTATTATATTTATCAGCTGGAAGTCGATAAAAGTGACTTAAAACAGTCTTAGCGAGTTAATCTCTTGTGTGACTTTCATATATATTCTCTACGGCTTTTATTACAAGATCTAATAAGTACCTACGAGTGTTCGAGAAGTTGTCTAGTGGTCCTGCTCGGTTCGGCCAGGAAGGCGGCAAAAGCGAAAGAGCAATCCAAATGTCCGGCAGTAAACTTATTTACTATGTGGGTGTATTCATCATGCAGTTTGCAAATCTAGATATTCGCTGGCGCGTGCTACAGAAAGAATGCAACAGTTATGAATAAGAACTATTGCTGATTACTACAAGCCGAGATGTGTGTCATGCAATAGGAAAACCATTGTTAATGTTATACAAAGCGTGCCCGTAAGTAGTTGGGTTAGTTTAGATTTTTTTGTCACCCTTATTTTATGCTTGTCATCTAATCGACAGATTAGCGGAATAAAAACGTTCTTAACCGACTCTCAACCCGAGGAATGTTCTGGGAGAATGTTCTTAAAATCTTGGTTAATCTCAGCCTTAACGTTCTTATAAAAAAAAAAAGTTATAGTTGTCTCAGTCATCTCATTTGCCTACTGAAAGACTATTCCAACTTAAAATTGTTAACAGATTGGTCTTGAAAACACACACCATAATTTAACTCTTATCTCGACGGCCTTGTTTGCAAGCGCTTAATTTGATCAACGCTCGACACCTAAAACCCAACACTTTACATACACAGAACTTTGATCAAAAAAAATGTCAGCTATTATTGCAACTCTTAACTTCTGTTTTACATCACTAACTAACATCACTAACTAACGCAAATTAAAGTTCAACATAGAACTGTTTGTTGCTGTTGTTAAAAATGAATCGCATTTATTGCTGGTCGGGACTTTCGTTAGACTTGTTGGCTCCTAAAGGAGCCGTTTTTTTAAGGGGGAGCTTGTAGTCAGGCACTTCCCTAACCACCAAATCCGTAGAGAGTACGTCCTTGGCGTTTGAGAGCGTAGACCACGTCCATGGCTGTCACTGTCTTTCGTTTGGCGTGCTCGGTGTAGGTCACAGCATCACGTATGACGTTCTCAAGGAAGACTTTCAGGACTCCGCGAGTCTCTTCGTAGATCAGACCAGAGATACGCTTCACACCACCGCGGCGAGCTAGACGACGGATAGCAGGCTTGGTTATGCCCTGGATGTTGTCTCTTAAAATTTTACGATGACGCTTAGCGCCGCCCTTTCCTAGACCTTTGCCTCCTTTACCGCGTCCAGACATGACTTGTTTTAGATAATCCAGTAGCGAAACTGCGAGTTAACGAACCCTGCCGACTTTGCTGGCGCTTTAGTTTGTCCAGTTGTACCTCTCGGGAAACATAACTTTCAAAACAAAGCAAAGGCCAACGCTTTGCCGACAGTCTCATGAATATTTATACTCGGCATGCCTTACTTTGGATAACTTACTTGCCCGTTAAGGAAAACTGTTACGAGAAATTCTCATTTCTTGTTAACAAAGTCAGACTTAAACTAAACAGGAAATATATATATATATCTATATCACAGTGCCCACAATTCCGTAATATTCCGCATGCTTTCGAGTCATTTTCAAATTTCTAGCAACAAGCTGCCTAAGATCGAAAGTTCAGCCGCATCTTCTTCACAACAGAAAAGCAAATTTCTCACAGCCAATCACATGCGTCATTAATCAGCCAATCGGATCACGGGCTTTCTGTTATAAATCGATTTTACTCAATGGTGGTGAAACAAATCAAAACTTTTTGATCGCTTTCAAAACGTCAAATCTCTACTTTCAGTCATGGCTCGTACCAAGCAAACGGCTCGAAAATCGACTGGTGGAAAAGCTCCTCGTAAGCAGTTAGCTACAAAAGCAGCCCGGAAGAGCGCTCCTGCTACTGGTGGTGTCAAGAAACCTCATCGTTACAGACCCGGAACAGTTGCTCTCCGAGAAATTCGCCGTTATCAGAAATCTACAGAACTACTCATCCGCAAGCTGCCTTTTCAGCGTCTTGTGCGAGAGATTGCGCAGGATTTCAAAACGGACCTGCGCTTTCAAAGCTCTGCCGTCCTAGCTCTCCAAGAGGCCAGTGAAGCCTATCTAGTGGGCTTGTTTGAGGATACCAACCTGTGCGCTATCCACGCCAAACGTGTCACCATTATGCCAAAGGATATCCAGTTGGCCAGACGAATCAGAGGCGAGCGTGCTTAAGTGAGCTTACGCTTCACATACTTAAAACTAAAACGGCTCCTTTAGGAGCCACCACTTGAAGATAAAGTCAATGACCAATAAATTGTACCCTTAACTTTTAGCAAGGTTCTGTCTTAACACGTTCCACATTTCTTTTTCTGAGGCCAAAGCTGTGTTGAAAACGAACAAACAAATGAACGAAAAATCCAACAAACGAAGGATAGAACTAACGAATACGCGAACCAGTCAAAAACAGACGAAGGAAAGAACGAACAATGAGCGAAGGAACGAACAAACAAACCAACGAACAAACGAAGGATAGAACTAACAAATCAACGAATAAACCAATGAAACTAACCAACCAACAAACTGACCAAACGTCAACAAAACATCAGTCCAATATCATTCTTTCTAGCGTTTCTTCGCATTAGACAGCGTTTGCCTTTACATGTCGGTCGATTCACTTCGAGTTTTATCGTGTTGTTGGAAAAAAGACTGTACCTCGGTCCCTTTAAAAAGGTTTTAATAAAGTATTTCAATGAAAAACTCAAATAAAACTGTGTACCAAGCAATTTATTCCCAAGTATTTGCATGAAAGAAACACAGAATAACAACGTCCGTTACTAACTTTGCCGGGCTTGTTCTCTCTGCGGTCCGCATTTACAAGTAAAAACTTACAATGCTAACAACGTGCCTCGAATTTCTCGAAAGAGTCACACAATTCACAGCTCAGTAGACCGACAGAAACTAGCAGAATGTCAGACAACGCTAAGCGAAAGATGACCAAAACCCCTGCCGAACATCCGAAATACGAAGAGATGATTAAGACTGCTATTCTCACGTTGAAAGATCGCAACGGTTCTTCACGCCAAGCGATCGAGAAGTACGTTAAGGCCAACTACAAGGTGGGAGATACAGCATCTCATCACGTCAAGACAGCTCTGAAGAAGGGTACAGCCAATGGAACCTTCATCCACACCAAGGGAGTGGGAGCTTCAGGATCATTTAAGCTACCAAAAGAGCAGAAAAAGCCGACCAGAAAGTCTGCTGCGCCGAGTAAAAGGCCGCTGGCTAAGCCAAAGAAACCCGCTGCTACAACGAAAGCTTCCACAAAGAAACCTGCGGCCAAGAAAGAGACTTCTTCTACGAAAAACTCTTCTACAAAAAGTCCGTCATCCAAGAAAGATACGTCCAAGAAGCCTGCAGTCAAGAAGCCATCAGGCACAAAGTCACCAACAAAGCCGAAGGTAGCTGCGAAGAAACCTAGCACAAAGAAAGAAGTTAAAAAGCCGGCCGCAGTCAAGAAAGCTAAGGTGACCAAGAAGAAGTAAACGAAGAGATATCTTCGCCCGGCGTCCAGTAAACCAAACGGCTCTTTTAGGAGCCACCAAATGAACAAAAGCAATGACCAACTTGAAAAAAAAAACAAAACATATATTTCCCTCCATATATTTGACGGAATAACAAAGTAAAACTAGGTGCAACACACACACTCGCACTCACACAGGATAAAAAAAAACAAAAAAACAGGCAATCGAAGATCAACGCCCGAAAGCTGCAAAGAAAATGCTCTTGTCAATAAGACGTAAGATAGATCTCGCAAAAAAAAAAAAACGAAACAAAAGAGATCTTGAGCGTTGTTTAATAAGTTTCTCTGATGCTTGACCAGAGATGGAGTGAAACACTCGAGCGCGTGCGGAGAACGTGAACTTAGCCGTGAACTTCGGTCTAAAAAATCAAAAGAAAATAAAAACTGAAAACCGATAAGGTTGAAAAATGTCAAAGGTTCAGCATCTTGTGAAAAGTCACAAACTCTTCGGGCATAGGCTTTCTTCAGTGTGAAAACCATTACATGATACTTCGTGCGAGTGTTCATTGCAACGAAACAAACGGAAGCTAAGCGCGCGGAAACTGCCTGTTAAATTATGCGCGTGCGGAGAACATGACATTAGGTGCCACTGGCTTGTTGATTTTCGCGGGGAGTCTTATAATAGTCCACGATAAACGTTGACGGCACACGGAAAGCTTGCGTGAAAAACTGACAGGCAGCGTTCCGAGCTATCCTTTATAAAGAAAAGCATAAAGAACTTGAACTGGGCCATTCATTGCTGTAAACAGTTTTATTTTGCAAAAAAAAAAAAACACACACACACAAAAACTCTATGTATATATTTCTCTTAAATCTAATAGTTATCTCAAATCTGAAAGCTTAAAAGAAAGCCTTGTGTAGTGTGGCGATTAAAGGAGCAGAAGGGGTTAATAACTAAAGAACTGACACGTTGGACATTGCTTTTTATGACATGTGGTGGCTCCTAAAGGAGCCGTTTTTGTTGTGAATCAACGCTGGAGTCGATGTTTACTTGCTGCTGGTATACTTGGTGACAGCCTTAGTGCCTTCGCTGACAGCATGCTTTGCAAGTTCTCCAGGCAGAAGCAACCTGATGGCGGTCTGGATCTCGCGGGAGCTGATGGTCGACTTCTTGTTGTAGTGCGCCAGGCGGGAAGACTCATTGGCGATACGCTCGAAGATATCATTCACAAACGAATTCATGATACCCATGGCCTTGCTAGAAATACCCGTATCGGGATGAACTTGCTTAAGGACCTTGTAGATGTAGATCGCATAGCTCTCCTTTCTCTTTCCCTTCCTCTTTTTCTTGGCCGAACCATCAACTGCCGCCGACTTAGTTTTTCCCGCTCGCTTCTCGCCTTTCTTTGCTGCTGGAACTTTCGGTGCCATGTTTATCTGGCTTCTCTGAAAAATTGTTTGGAATTCTAGATGATCCGATGAGATCAGCTTTGAACATGCCACGGTAACTTAACTGCTATTTATTACAAATTATCCAGGAGGATTAATTAGTATGCGGATCGAAATTGCCTTTCGCCGATTGGTTATTTCATTAACTGACAACTACCCATAGGCCGACGCTACCGACAGCGCATTTTGCCTGCTAATTATCTTTTGTTCGGAGTACGGCGCGGTTTTGATTGGTGCGCTTTGATCCTCTGATTTGAAGAAAAATCAAATAAAAATCCGGGTCATAGTTTCGGGCTGACTAGACTAGAACAAAATCGTTCAACTCAACTTTGCCAGAGATAACAAGCAAAGAGAACATTCAGAAAGTGAAAATGACAGGTCGAGGAAAAGGCAAAGCTCCGGGCACCAAGTCTAAGAGCCGTTCATCCCGGGCAGGACTTCAGTTTCCTGTTGGTCGTATCCATCGTCTCCTTCGCAAAGGCAACTACGGCGAGCGTGTCGGCGCAGGTGCTCCAGTCTACTTGGCTGCCGTACTGGAGTATCTGAGCGCTGAGATTCTCGAGTTAGCTGGAAATGCTGCTCGGGACAACAAGAAAACCAGGATCATCCCTCGTCACCTGCAGTTAGCCGTTCGAAACGATGAAGAGTTAAACAAACTTCTTGCTGGTGTGACTATCGCTCAGGGTGGAGTTCTTCCCAACATACAAGCAGTGCTTCTACCCAAGAAGGCGGAGAAGAAACAACATTAAGCTCCCAGCTTAATAACAAACTCAAAACGGCTCTTTTAGGAGCCACCAAATGTTGATAACAGTCATGTTCCAATACAAAGATAAGCGGCCTTATAGCAATACATCAAAGTTACCAAAAACTACCTCCTGTTAGGCATTCGCTTCAACTACAAAACAAAACTAATGAAATCAATCTAAAGTTGCCTGCAGTACACACATAGAGAAAAACACAAGGCGTACAATAATTAGGCATGCGCGCGTTCGTTTTAAACCGAAAGTCCAGTGTATTATATTTATCAGCTGGAAGTCGATAAAAGTGACTTAAAACAGTCTTAGCGAGTTAATCTCTTGTGTGACTTTCATATATATTCTCTACGGCTTTTATTACAAGATCTAATAAGTACCTACGAGTGTTCGAGAAGTTGTCTAGTGGTCCTGCTCGGTTCGGCCAGGAAGGCGGCAAAAGCGAAAGAGCAATCCAAATGTCCGGCAGTAAACTTATTTACTATGTGGGTGTATTCATCATGCAGTTTGCAAATCTAGATATTCGCTGGCGCGTGCTACAGAAAGAATGCAACAGTTATGAATAAGAACTATTGCTGATTACTACAAGCCGAGATGTGTGTCATGCAATAGGAAAACCATTGTTAATGTTATACAAAGCGTGCCCGTAAGTAGTTGGGTTAGTTTAGATTTTTTTGTCACCCTTATTTTATGCTTGTCATCTAATCGACAGATTAGCGGAATAAAAACGTTCTTAACCGACTCTCAACCCGAGGAATGTTCTGGGAGAATGTTCTTAAAATCTTGGTTAATCTCAGCCTTAACGTTCTTATAAAAAAAAAAAGTTATAGTTGTCTCAGTCATCTCATTTGCCTACTGAAAGACTATTCCAACTTAAAATTGTTAACAGATTGGTCTTGAAAACACACACCATAATTTAACTCTTATCTCGACGGCCTTGTTTGCAAGCGCTTAATTTGATCAACGCTCGACACCTAAAACCCAACACTTTACATACACAGAACTTTGATCAAAAAAAATGTCAGCTATTATTGCAACTCTTAACTTCTGTTTTACATCACTAACTAACATCACTAACTAACGCAAATAAAGTTCAACATAGAACTGTTTGTTGCTGTTGTTAAAAATGAATCGCATTTATTGCTGGTCGGGACTTTCGTTAGACTTGTTTGGCTCCTAAAGGAGCCGTTTTTTTAAGGGGGAGCTTGTAGTCAGGCACTTCCCTAACCACCAAATCCGTAGAGAGTACGTCCTTGGCGTTTGAGAGCGTAGACCACGTCCATGGCTGTCACTGTCTTTCGTTTGGCGTGCTCGGTGTAGGTCACAGCATCACGTATGACGTTCTCAAGGAAGACTTTCAGGACTCCGCGAGTCTCTTCGTAGATCAGACCAGAGATACGCTTCACACCACCGCGGCGAGCTAGACGACGGATAGCAGGCTTGGTTATGCCCTGGATGTTGTCTCTTAAAATTTTACGATGACGCTTAGCGCCGCCCTTTCCTAGAACCTTTGCCTCCTTTACCGCGTCCAGACATGACTTGTTTTAGATAATCCAGTAGCGAAACTGCGAGTTAACGAACCCTGCCGACTTTGCTGGCGCTTTAGTTTGTCCAGTTGTACCTCTCGGGAAACATAACTTTCAAAACAAAGCAAAGGCCAACGCTTTGCCGACAGTCTCATGAATATTTATACTCGGCATGCCTTACTTTGGATAACTTACTTGCCCGTTAAGGGAAAACTGTTACGAGAAATTCTCATTTCTTGTTAAACAAAGTCAGACTTAAACTAAACAGGAAATATATATATATATCTATATCACAGTGCCCACAATTCCGTAATATTCCGCATGCTTTCGAGTCATTTTCAAATTTCTAGCAACAAGCTGCCTAAGATCGAAAGTTCAGCCGCATCTTCTTCACAACAGAAAAGCAAATTTCTCACAGCCAATCACATGCGTTCATTAATCAGCCAAATCGGATCACGGGCTTTCTGTTATAAATCGATTTTACTCAATGGTGGTGAAACAAATCAAAACTTTTTGATCGCTTTCAAAACGTCAATCTCTACTTTCAGTCATGGCTCGTACCAAGCAAACGGCTCGAAAATCGACTGGTGGAAAAGCTCCTCGTAAGCAGTTAGCTACAAAAGCAGCCCCGGAAGAGCGCTCCTGCTACTGGTGGTGTCAAGAAACCTCATCGTTACAGACCCGGAACAGTTGCTCTCCGAGAAATTCGCCGTTATCAGAAATCTACAGAACTACTCATCCGCAAGCTGCCTTTTCAGCGTCTTGTGCGAGAGATTGCGCAGGATTTCAAAACGGACCTGCGCTTTCAAAGCTCTGCCGTCCTAGCTCTCCAAGAGGCCAGTGAAGCCTATCTAGTGGGCTTGTTTGAGGATACCAACCTGTGCGCTATCCACGCCAAACGTGTCACCATTATGCCAAAGGATATCCAGTTGGCCAGACGAATCAGAGGCGAGCGTGCTTAAGTGAGCTTACGCTTCACATACTTAAAACTAAAACGGCTCCTTTAGGAGCCACCACTTGAAGATAAAGTCAATGACCAATAAATTGTACCCTTAACTTTTAGCAAGGTTCTGTCTTAACACGTTCCACATTTCTTTTTCTGAGGCCAAAGCTGTGTTGAAAACGAACAAACAAATGAACGAAAAATCCAACAAACGAAGGATAGAACTAACGAATACGCGAACCAGTCAAAAACAGACGAAGGAAAGAACGAACAATGAGCGAAGGAACGAACAAACAAACCAACGAACAAACGAAGGATAGAACTAACAAATCAACGAATAAACCAATGAAACAAACCAACCAACAAACTGACCAAACGTCAACAAAACATCAGTCCAATATCATTCTTTCTAGCGTTTCTTCGCATTAGACAGCGTTTTGCCTTTACATGTCGGTCGATTCACTTCGAGTTTTATCGTGTGGTTGGAAAAAAGACTGTACCTCGGTCCCTTTAAAAAGGTTTTAATAAAGTATTTCAATGAAAAACTCAAATAAAACTGTGTACCAAGCAATTTATTCCCAAGTATTTGCATGAAAGAAACACAGAATAACAACGTCCGTTACTAACTTTGCCGGGCTTGTTCTCTCTGCGGTCCGCATTTACAAGTAAAAACTTACAATGCTAACAACGTGCCTCGAATTTCTCGAAAGAGTCACACAATTCACAGCTCAGTAGACCGACAGAAACTAGCAGAATGTCAGACAAACGCTAAGCGAAAGATGACCAAAACCCCTGCCGAACATCCGAAATACGAAGAGATGATTAAGACTGCTATTCTCACGTTGAAAGATCGCAACGGTTCTTCACGCCAAGCGATCGAGAAGTACGTTAAGGCCAACTACAAGGTGGGAGATACAGCATCTCATCACGTCAAGACAGCTCTGAAGAAGGGTACAGCCAATGGAACCTTCATCCACACCAAGGGAGTGGAGCTTCAGGATCATTTAAGCTACCAAAAGAGCAGATAAAGCCGACCAGAAAGTCTGTTGCGCCGAGTAAAAGGCCGCTGGCTAAGCCAAAGAAACCCGCTGCTACAACGAAAGCTTCCACAAAGAAACCTGCGGCCAAGAAAGAGACTTCTTCTACGAAAAACTCTTCTACAAAAAGTCCGTCATCCAAGAAAGATACGTCCAAGAAGCCTGCAGTCAAGAAGCCATCAGGCACAAAGTCACCAACAAAGCCGAAGGTAGCTGCGAAGAAACCTAGCACAAAGAAAGAAGTTAAAAAGCCGGCCGCAGTCAAGAAAGCCTAAGGTGACCAAGAAGAAGTAAACGAAGAGATATCTTCGCCCGGCGTCCAGTAAACCAAACGGCTCTTTTAGGAGCCACCAAATGAACAAAAGCAATGACCAACTTGAAAAAAAAAACAAAACATATATTTTCCCCTCCATATATTTGACGGAATAACAAAGTAAAACTAGGTGCAACACACACACTCGCACTCACACAGGAAAAAAAAAAAACAAAAAACAGGCAATCGAAGATCAACGCCCGAAAAGCTGCAAAGAAAATGCTCTTGTCATTAAGACGTAAGATAGATCTCGCAAAAAAAAAAACGAAACAAAAGAGATCTTGAGCGTTGTTTAATAAGTTTCTCTGATGCTTGACCAGAGATGGAGTGAAACACTCGAGCGCGTGCGGAGAACGTGAACTTAGCCGTGAACTTCGGTCTAAAAAATCAAAAGAAAATAAAAACTGAAAACCGATAAGGTTGAAAAATGTCAAAGGTTCAGCTATCTTGTGAAAAGTCAAAACTCTTCGGGCATAGGCTTTCTTCAGTGTGAAAACCATTACATGATACTTCGTGCGAGTGTTCATTGCAACGAAACAAACGGAAGCTAAGCGCGCGGAAACTGCCTGTTAAATTATGCGCGTGCGGAGAACATGACATTAGGTGCCACTGGCTTGTTGATTTTCGCGGGGAGTCTTATAATAGTCCCACGATAAACGTTGACGGCACACGGAAAGCTTGCGTGAAAAACTGACAGGCAGCGTTCCGAGCTATCCTTTATAAAGAAAAGCATAAAGAACTTGAACTGGGCCATTCATTGCTGTAAACAGTTTTTATTTTGCAAAAAAAAAAAAACACACACACACAAAAACTCTATGTATATATTTCTCTTAAATCTAATAGTTATCTCAAATCTGAAAGCTTAAAAGAAAGCCTTGTGTAGTGTGGCGATTAAAGGAGCAGAAGGGGTTAATAACTAAAGAACTGACACGTTGGACATTGCTTTTTATGACATGTGGTGGCTCCTAAAGGAGCCCGTTTTTGTTGTGAATCAACGCTGGAGTCGATGTTTACTTGCTGCTGGTATACTTGGTGACAGCCTTAGTGCCTTCGCTGACGCATGCTTTGCAAGTTCTCCAGGCAGAAGCAACCTGATGGCGGTCTGGATCTCGCGGGAGCTGATGGTCGACTTCTTGTTGTAGTGCGCCAGGCGGGAAGACTCATTGGCGATACGCCGAAGATATCATTCACAAACGAATTCATGATACCCATGGCCTTGCTAGAAATACCCGTATCGGGATGAACTTGCTTAAGGACTTGTAGATGTAGATCGCATAGCTCTCCTTTCTCTTTCCCTTCCTCTTTTCTTGGCCGAACCATCAACTGCCGCCGACTTAGTTTTTCCCGCTCGCTTCTCGCCTTTCTTTGCTGCTGGAACTTTCGGTGCCATGTTTATCTGGCTTCTCTGAAAAATTGTTTGGAATTCTAGATGATCCGATGAGATCAGCTTTGATCAGCTTTGAACATGCCACGGTAACTTAACTGCTATTTATTACAAATTATCCAGGAGGATTAATTAGTATGCGGATCGAAATTGCCTTTCGCCGATTGGTTATTTCATTAACTGACAACTACCCATAGGCCGACGCTACCGACAGCGCATTTTGCCTGCTAATTATCTTTTGTTCGGAGTACGGCGCGGTTTTGATTGGTGCGCTTTTGATCCTCTGATTTGAAGAAAAATCAAATAAAAATCCGGGTCATAGTTTCGGGCTGACTAGACTAGAACAAAATCGTTCAACTCAACTTTGCCAGAGATAACAAGCAAAGAGAACATTCAGAAAGTGAAAATGACAGGTCGAGGAAAAAGGCAAAGCTCCGGGCACCAAGTCTAAGAGCCGTTCATCCCGGGCAGGACTTCAGTTTCCTGTTGGTCGTATCCATCGTCTCCTTCGCAAAGGCAACTACGGCGAGCGTGTCGGCGCAGGTGCTCCAGTCTACTTGGCTGCCGTACTGGAGTATCTGAGCGCTGAGATTCTCGAGTTAGCTGGAAATGCTGCTCGGGACAACAAGAAAACCAGGATCATCCCTCGTCACCTGCAGTTAGCCGTTCGAAACGATGAAGAGTTAAACAAACTTCTTGCTGGTGTGACTATCGCTCAGGGTGGAGTTCTTCCCAACATACAAGCAGTGCTTCTACCCAAGAAGGCGGAGAAGAAACAACATTAAGCTCCCAGCTTAATAACAAACTCAAAACGGCTCTTTTAGGAGCCACCAAATGTTGATAACAGTCATGTTCCAATACAAAGATAAGCGGCCTTATAGCAATACATCAAAGTTACCAAAAACTACCTCCTGTTAGGCATTCGCTTCAACTACAAAACAAAAACTAATGAAATCAATCTAAAGTTGCCTGCCAGTACACACATAGAGAAAAACACAAGGCGTACAATAATTAGGCATGCGCGCGTTCGTTTTAAACCGAAAGTCCAGTGTATTATATTTATCAGCTGGAAGTCGATTAAAAGTGACTTAAAAACAGTCTTAGCGAGTTAATCTCTTGTGTTGACTTTCATATATATTCTCTACGGCTTTTATTTACAAGATCTAATAAGTACCTACGAGTGTTCGAGAAGTTGTCTAGTGGTCCTGCTCGGTTCGGCCAGGAAGGCGGCAAAAGCGAAAGAGCAATCCAAATGTCCGGCAGTAAACTTATTTACTATGTGGGTGTATTCATCATGCAGTTTGCAAATCTAGATATTCGCTGGCGCGTGCTACAGAAAGAATGCAACAGTTATGAATAAGAACTATTGCTGATTACTACAAGCCGAGATGTGTGTCATGCAATAGGAAAACCATTGTTAATGTTATACAAAGCGTGCCCGTAAGTAGTTGGGTTAGTTTAGATTTTTTGTCACCCTTATTTTATGCTTGTCATCTAATCGACAGATTAGCGGAATAAAAACGTTCTTAACC